>NC_138769.1:365557560-365967560 GCF_965119305.1 Pelophylax lessonae | reverse complement strand
CTGATACGACTGCTTGTGGAAGAGAATTCCACATCCTTACCGCTCTTACAGTGAAGAACCCCTTACGCACTTTAAGGTTAAACCGCCTTTCCTCTAGTTTTAATGAGTGGCCATGTGTCTTATTGTATCTCCTTTCTCTGAATAGTTTGTTCCTTATGCTCGGGTCACCAGTACAGTATTTGTACATTGATATCATATCCCCCCTCAATTGTCTTTTCTCCAGAGAGAAAAGGTTCAGTGCTTGTAGTCTTTCCTCATAGCTGATGTCCTCCATTCCCCTAATTATTTTTGTTGCCCTTCTCTGGACTTTCTCCAATTCCAGCACATCCTTCCTGAGGACCGGTGCCCAGAACTGGACAGCATACTCCAGATGTGGCCGGACCAGAGTCTTGTAGAGTGGGAGAATAATCTCTTTATTTCTGGAGTGAATCCCCTTTTATATGGTCTTGACCACCATGCTGCAGCTCAGTTTTAGGGTCTTGGTAATCTTCCTATAGCCCAGGCCATCTTTATGTAGAGCAACAATTCTTTTTTCAGATCCTCAGAGAGTTATTTGCCATGAGGTGCCATGTTGAACTTCTAAAGACCACTATGAGAGAGTGAGAGTGATAACACCAAATTTAACACACCTGCTCCCCATTCACACCTGAGACCTTGTAACACTAATGAGTCACATGACACTGGGGAGGAAAAATGGATAATTGGGCCCAATTTGGAAATTGACACTAAGGGGTGTACTCACTTTTGTTGCCAGCGGTTTAGACATTAATGGCTGTGTGTTGAGTAATTTTGAGGGGACAGCAAATTTACACTGTTATACAAGCTGTACACTCACTACTTTACATTGTAGCAAAGTGTAATTTCTTCAATGTTGTCACATGAAAAGATAGAATAAAATATTTACAAAAATATGAGGGGTATACTCAATTTTGTGAGATACTGTGTATAATTAAATTTAGTCATTTGACATATTTTATGCTACTGCATCTTTAGCTTTCAGGAGATGAAGTTATTCTTTAAAGTCGTTTCTCTTGTTTCCTAATATAAATGTTACAGGAGACAAAACTATGCTTAATACGTTGTAAAAAAACATTTATGAAGGTATTACTATGCTACCTTTTAAGGCTTACCACTCAGTAAAGTTAGAAAGGCCTCATGAAGAGCCAGTAATGAAATGATTAGAATGTTCATTTTTTTCACACTGTAGATCATCCATGCTCTGTGAAGTAAACTCCATTATCTGACATTAAATTCTATCAGAGCTCACATTTATGATCTTCTCTTTGCTGATTCCTTCCACCTCCTCTAGCTCTTGTCTCCCTTGTATAGCAGGCAATGGTCCTTGGAGCAGAAAAAACACATTTGTTTATTAAACCATTAGGCCTACAAGTAGAGTCAAGCGGGGCTGTAGCTCTATGTAATATTAGGTTCAGGGTTGTGCCACTGCGGGGTGAATCATTTTCTAATACAATTCGTTTTAGACTACATTTCGTATTATCTAACAGTAGTTGAAATCCTGTGTTTTCATGACCAAGATGAAAAAACAAAAACAAAACAAAAGTAGCACAATCCTTGAGTCATTGTGTAAAATGTGCGAAAATCTACAATTTATCATACAGATGGCATAATTCCCACATGGCAACATGTATGATCTCAATGGTTGTCACTGCTCAAAAAGATTAAAGGAATACTTTTTAATCAGGGTATAACATCAAATCATTTATTCTCCTGGGATATTGATTGGTCAGTTAAGTAGTAGAAGGGGTTGTTCAGTCTCAGCTGCTTTGGTGTTAATAAAATTAACAACGAAAAAGTGTATGGTAGGGAGCTATGAGAAGAGTGCCCTCATCCCAATAAATATAGAGACAAGGAAAACCCTCCACAATGCGAAACTATTATGGGCACCACGGACAAACACCATTCTGCACAAATGTATAAAAATATATACAAATCATTAGAGGTATATTAAAATTGATTCTTAAAACACAGAAAAAAAAATTAAGGGGTGGAGCTTGAGATCTGACATTCCAAAAAAGAAGATAAAAAACAAGGAAGAATGAGAAATTTGCTTTGTATTTTACCTTCTTTGCTGGAATTTCATATATCAAGCTCCACCCCCCTTTTTTTGGTTTTCTTTTTTTTTTTTTAATATACTTCTAATAAAATTTATATACTTTTTTTACATTTGTGCCTAATGGTGTTTGTCTGTGGTGCCCAAAATAGTCCCGCATTGTCAAGGGTTTTCTTTGTCTCCAAAAAATGAACAACACGTGCACTAGATTGGCAACAATGAGATGACCCCTAAAACAGGAATGATTTTAATGCTGGAGGTCACTGGCATTCTTTTTTCTACTCATCTTTTTTTACTGTTTTTCACTAGTTTTGCATTTAGCTAGGGTCGGTGTCACTGCTGGTAGCATGGGGCGATACCTGGACCCTATAGAGGTTGCACAGGCAGTCCAACTCCTCCCTGATGGCATATCAATACATGCCATTGCCGGAAGCTTTGCTGTGTCTCCCAGCACAGTCTCAAGAGCATGGAGGAGATTCCAGGAGACAGGCAGTTACTCTAGGTGAGCTGGACAGAGCCGTTGAAGGTCCTAACCCATCCCCAGGACCAGTATCTGCTTCTTTATACACAGGATGAGTACTGCCAGAGCCCTTCAAAATGACCTCCAGCGGGCCACTGGTGTGAATGTCTCTGACCAAACAGTCAGAAACAGACCATGAAGGTGGCCTGAGGGTCCGACGTCTTCTAGTGGGCCCTGAGCTCACTGCCCAGAACTGTGGATCTCGATTAGCATTTGCCATTGAACACCATAATTGGCAGGTCTGCCACTGGTGCCCTGTGCTTTTCACAGATGAGAGCAGGTTCACCATGAGCACATGTGACAGACGTGAAATGATCTGGAGAAGCTGTGGAGAACATTATGCTGCCTGTAACCTCGTTCAACATGACCAGTTTGGTGGTGGGTCAGTGATGGTCTGGGGGAGCATATCCACGAAGGGATGCACTGACCTTTACAGGCTAGACAACGGCACTCTGACTGCCATTAGGTATTGGGATGAAATGCTTGGACCCATTGTCAGACCCTGCGTTGGTGCGGTGAGGAGTTCCTCCTCGTGCACAACAATGCCCGGCCTCATGTAGTGAGAGTATGCTTCCAGTTCCTGATGGATGAAGGAGTTGATACCATTTAATAGCCTCCATGCTCCTTTAACCTAAATCTAATCGAACACCTTTGGGACATTGTGTTTCGGTCCATCCGCCGCTGCCAGGTTGCACCTCAGACTGTTCAGGAGCTCAGTGATGCCTTTGTCTTGGAGGAAATACCCCAGGAAAACATCCATCGTCTCATTAGGAGCATGCATACAAGCACGTGGGGGCCCTACAAACTACTGAGTACCATTTTGAGTTGCTGCACTGAAATTTCAGCAAAATGGACTAGCCTCCTGTCTCATTTCTTAACTTTGATTTTTGGGGTATCTTTGACTTCAACTCTCTGTAGGTTGATACTTTTCATCTCCATCATTTCCATCAAACGATGTGGCATTCTAACACATTGCCAAATCCATATCAGTATAGATATCCAGTATGGTATTTTTCCCATTAAGATCTGGAATTTTCAAAGTGTTCCTTTAATTTTTTTGAGCAGTGTATATTAGATCAGATTTTTTCAACCAGGGTGCTTTGAGGTTTCTTCAGGAGAGCAGAACTTGGTGGTCTGTCAGTCGTCCAATGTAAACACTTAGCAGTTCTTTCTAAGCTATTAATACAGACTGAAAACCAGTTTTTAGAGTCTCTACTGTGGTCTTTAACCCTTTTGCTGCCAGATCTGTACATTGTACAGACCTGACAGTGGTGGGTTTTACACACCTTTCTGGTGGATTTTGTGCTCTGCATACTCTAAAAGTAACTTTAGTGGGCCTTTTTTTTTTTTTAGGAAATTCAGCATTTCCGAGACCTTTGCAGCAATATTGCGTCAAAATTTTTTTTAACGAGTAATGGCGGCGATCTGCGATTTATTTTGCGGGACTGCGACATTGCGGCGGACAGATCGGACCCTTGACTGACATTTTTGAAACTTTTGGGGGTACCAGTGACATTACTACAGTAATCAGTGCTATACATATGCACTGTTACTGTAAAAATGACACTGGCAGGGAAGGGGTTAACTTTATTGGAGAGGCAGGGGTTAAATGTGTCCCTAGGGGTGTGCTTCTTACTGTAAAGGGGCGTGGCTTTTCATGTAACCACAGAGACATACGATCCTAAATAGCAGGATCGTATGATCTCTGCAGTTACACAGGGTAGAATGACAGGCGGCTTTGTTTACATCAGCCGCCTGCCTTTCTCCCTCTGCAGCGGACTATCGCAAGTGACTGGTGGACATCTGAGCCGCCACTCACTCGCGCTGGAGTGTCCGAGAATGAGCGGGGACGGGAGCGCGCCTCCGGCGGCACGTGTTCACCCCCTATTGGCTCGCGGGCGAGTGACATATATATAAGTCACTTTGCCCAGGAGGGGCTGATCGCCGCCGTATATAGTCGCGCGGCGGTTGGCAAGAGGTTAAGGGGTGCCTTGGCAAAATGTCAAAAAATTGCCCCAAAATTGTATACAAGCCAGTGGATGGATGAAGCCTGCATTTCAGTTACACAAAGCCACAGGTTTTCATTGTACACCATTATAACCTTCTAGCTGCCATTGTCCTATTATATATTTTATATATAGCATGGATCTCCAAACTACGACCCTCCATCTGCTGCGGAACTACACGTTCCATGAGGCATTGTAAAACTTTGACATTTACAGACATGACTAGGCATGATGGGAGTTGCAGTTCCTGAACAACTGGAGGACCATAGTTTGGAGACCCCTGATATATAGCATATTAACCGCTTGCTGACTGCTCACATGGAGACTACTTCAGCAGTGTGGCTCTCCTGTGTCCAGCGACGTAGACCTACGTCGCTGGATTCCTCCAACTCTCGGCAGCGCGCGCTGCCGGAGGCTCGCTCCCACTGTATTCGGACACAGCGGGAGTCGGGCCAGGGGAGGAGAGGCGTTGATCACGATCGGAGACAGAGTGAGGAAATCTGCCCGCTTGTGTAAACAAAGTGGGCGGATCTCCTCTGTGACAGGCAGGGACAGATTACAGGATTCAGCATAGCTGAACCTGCGATCTGTATAACACAACCCCCTCCCCCCACACACGTCAGTAAGCATGAGGCACACATTTAACCCCTTGATCACCAACAGTGTTAACCCCTTCCCTGCCAGTGTCGTTATTACAGTCACAGTGCATATTGTTAGCACTGATTACTGTAGTAATGTCACTGGGCCCTCCAAAAGTGTCAAAAATGTCAGTTAGGGGTCCGATCTGTCCGCCGCAATGTCGCAGTCCCCCCAAAAAAAACGCAGATCGCCGCCATTACTAGTAAAAAAAAAAAAACAATAAAAATGACAAATCTTTCCCGTAGTTAGTAAACGCAATAACTTTTGCGCAAACCAATCAAAATACGCTTATTGTGATTTATTTACCTAAAATATATAGCAGAAAACAAATTGGCATAAAATTTTAAAAAATTTAGATTTTTACATTTTTTTGGGGGAATGTTATATATCAGAATGTAAAAAATGTTGTTTTTTTTTTTTCAAAATTGTCGCTCTTTTTTAAAAAAATGAAAAATTCACACAGGTGATCAAATACCACCAAAAGAAAGCTCTATTTGTGGGGGGAGAAAGAACATAAATTTAATTTGGGTACAGTGTCGCACGACCGCGCAATTGTCCGTTAAAGTAACGCAGTGCCGAATCGCAAAATATAGCCTGGTCAGGAATGGGGTAAAATCTTCCAGTCTTAAAGTGGTTAAAAATACGCTCATTGAGAATTCTTTTGTCAAAGACATGTAGCTAAATACATTTTGGCCTAAATATATGAGAAATATTTAATATATTGGATATTTTTTAACTGTCAAAGTAGAAAATGTCAATTTTTTCGCAAAATTTCCGCTCTTTTTTTATTTATATTGCAAAAAATGAAAAGTGCAGAGGTGATCAAATACCACCAAAAGAAATCTGTTTGTGGAAAAAAAAAGGACGTAAATTTAGTTTGGGTACATTGTTGCATGACCGTGCAATTGTCAGTTAAAATCGCGCAGTGCCAAGTTGCAAGCAAAAAGTGGCCTGGACTTTAAGCAGGAAAATCCTCCGGGGCTAAAGTGGTTAAAGAAGGACTCACTTGGTCTCAGTATGGATGCTCAGATGACAATTTAGGTGACATAGCAGCAAGAATGCTTGGTCTTGGCACACATTCGGAGCATAAGTGCTCCTTTGTCAGGCCGTTGGGCGGCCATGTTCCCGTAGATATTTATGGACTCCAGGGCCAGCGTTGTCACAAAACTCAACGGGCAGGCGCGCTCCAGGATAAGAGCATAAATATATTAATGTGAAATAGTAACACTAAAGTAATACTAAAAATGGCAATACAAAAACATGGTATACGTATACATATATACGGTACAATAAAATGGATTATTAAAGATCTGGAACTTATATGTCAGCTTGTATAATATGTGAGTTATATTGTTCTCCCAACCCCCCGGGGCACTATTGTACCCCCTCACCACATACTTAGCACAATTCTTCCTCCCACACCCACTAAGTACAAATTGTCAAACCCCCGAGCATCAGTTTTCCTCCCTAACCCCCCACTGAGCACCAAATGGCCCCCATCATGCCCCATTGCCATAAATGCATCTTTTTTCCTTTTCCCCCCTAGAGTTGGGCGAACAGTTCGAGCTGCGCAAAAGTTTGGCCAAAACATTGCCTGTTCCAACGAACACCTGAATTTGCGGAGCGCTCTGTGGGATGTTCACCTGCCAAGCGCCGCACAATGCACTGCGCACCACTGGTCAGGTGCAAGGCTTTGCCCAATCAGGTCACAAGAGCACTGTCAGAGCCCTGATTGGACAAAGGTATAATGACTTTGCCCAATCATGGCTCTGTGCTCATAGTCCCAACCCACACCGGGACCTTTTGCGGGGTTTTGTTGGAGATAGATAGAGCAGGGCACATTGATAGCTAGTTGGTGTTATTGTGACGAGTGTCGAGGGTCCGTGTAGTGTGATTATAGTGTTAATATAGTGTAGTGTCAGTGTAGTGTAATTTTAGTGTAGTGTGAGTATAATGTAGTGTGATTATAGTGTAGTGTGAGTATAGTGTAGTGCAGTGTTTAACAGCAATACATTACATTTAGTGCTGTATACAGTGCTGTATTCACATTTTTCTTTTGGTTGCTGCATCTTTGGTTCTGGTATGGATTTTTAAGTGAATCCCATGCCAAGATTTAAAAAAAAAATCCCCTCTCCCAATCCTTACCAGGCCCTTTGAATCTGGTATGGATTTTTAGGGGAATACCCACGACAAGAATATTTTTTAAAAATGGCGTGAGGCCCCCCAAAATCCATACCAGACCCTTATCTGAGCATGCAGCCTGGCAGGCCAGGAAAGGGGGGGGGGCGAGCAAGCCTCCCCGTCCTGAACCATACCAGGCCACATGCCATCATGCCATCAACATGGGGGGTTCTCGGCCCCCCACCCCAAAGCACCCTGTACCCATGTTGATGGGGACAAGGGCCTCTTCCCCACAACCCTGGGCAGTGGTTGTTGGGGTCTGCAGGCGGGGGGGGCTTATTAAAATCTGTAAGCCCCCTTTAACAAGGGGGCCCCCAGATCCTGCCCTCCCCCATGTGAATTAGTAGGAGGTACATTGTACCCCTACTCATTCACCAAAAAAATGTCAAATAGAAATAAAAATACATACACATTTTTTGACAATTTTTTTATTAAAGAAAAAAAAACAATGTCCCCAATGTAGATCCAACATCAATCATGATGCCTGGCACACTGCCTGACCCAAAAAAGAAAAAAAGCTCTGCCCACAATGAGAGCTCCCCATCGTTTACCTGCTCCCCATTGTTTACCTGCTCTGCGACAGTTCTTAAATAGGTAAGGAGCAGAGCCACCTGGTGAATGTCACCTGGTACCCCCGCCCCATGCGACATCACCTGGTGGCCCCGCCCTTTACCTATTTAAGAACTGTCACACGGTAGAGCAGCCAGACGGCGGTAGCCTTCGTCGACGGCGGAGCTTTTTTTTTTCTTTTTCTCAGAGCTTATTTTTTCACAGGTGCGGCGGGTGTCATAATTGACAATGGATCTATATTGGGGACATTTTTTAAAATTTTTAATAAAGGAAATGTGTGTGTGGGTTTATTTCTTATAGACACTTTTTGATGAATGGGTATAATGTAGCTTATACTCATTCACATGGGGGGGGGTCAGGATCTAGGTGCTAGATTCTGATAACCCCCCATGCTGCAGCCCCCCACAACCACCACCCAGGGTTGTGTGGGAGAGAGAGGCCCTTGTCCTCATCAACATGGGAACAAGGTGCTTTAGGGTGAGAGGGCAGAGCAACCCCACCTATGTTGGGGGCATGTGGCCTGGTATGGTTCAGCCCTGGCCTGCCAGGCTGCATGCTCAGATAAGGGCCTGATAGAGATTTTGAGAGGAATCCCACAACATTTTTTTAATTTTGGTGTGAGGGTTTCCCTCAAAATCCATACCAGACTCAAGGGTCTGATATGGATTTTGTGGAGGAACCCCACACTGTTTTTATTTTCACATTTATGTATTGCTAGCAATAGTTTGAAAGCTTGCAGCTGGGAAAATCAATTTAATTGTCATTTTTTCTTTATATATGTCAGTTTTGCTGCAGCAGGTTCTATACATGGTACAGATGCGCTACTTTACAGGCAGACTAAGGGGACCCCCCCCCCCCCCCCCGGCACTATATTTAAGCACATTCATCATTTTTTATTGTTTTACTTTAAGCATTAATAAAATCACTGCTCCTTTAAAAAAAAAAATTAAAAACTTTTTTTAATTGATACATAACCCCCGGGGCAGTACCCGGGCTCCCATATCCTTTTTAAGGCCAATAACTTGCATATAAGCCTTTAACATGGGCACTTTTGGTTTTTCAAGTTCGAGTCCCATAGACTTTAATAGGGTTCACGGTTCGGGTCCAAACTTTTGTGATGTTCGAGAGTTCTGGCATGAACCGAACCAGTTTTTTTTTTTTTGGCCCAACTCTAACCACTGACATCAAGGCATTCATTTTCCCAGGAACACTAACATTGGGCATTTTTTTTCACCCCACTGACTATTGAGTCTGGGCATTTTTCCTTCCAATTGACTACATTTTTTACTCCTTTTGAGCACCAACACTGGACATTTTTTTTCCTCCAACTACACGAGCCATTGTTTGTTTCCCTGACCCTGACTCTGTGCATTATTTATTTCCTATTCCTATTATGCCCCAGGGCATTTTTTCTTCCGACTGACCATTAATTATGGCGCATTCCTCATATCCTCCCCACTGGTGACCACTGGCTTTTATGTTTTTTTCCACAACTGACACTGGGGCATTCCCATTGACAAGGAATGTACGGGACCTTTATGATACATAATCCTTACTTCTGCACTCATTCACTATGTTATACATCACATTGTCCTGGCTTCTGCACTCTATGTATTGTGTAGTACACTACATAGACCTAAACCCTGTGTTCTATACATTATGTTGTGTATTACATTGCCCTGAGCAATGTGTTTATGTGTTTATGTTAGCCCTGTGTGATACTGTATATATATCTATGTACATGTGTACTGAAGCCTGTTCCGACAACCACCATCTGTCAAATGGTCTTGTTGGAAAACCAGCATTTGATTAGTGTGTGCAGCCAGTGGCTGCAAGTGCTGACCTGTGTATTCTGAGAGGGGGCAGTGGGTCAGAATACAGTAGAATACCTGCATTATCATTGTTTATGTTGATGTGGGGATCTGTTAGCTTTTGAAAAAAAAAAAGAAAAGAAAACTGTACATCAATGCCTTTGCTTTACCCATAGCACAGAATTATAGAATGTTTTGCAGTTATGTTGGTACAGGTACAGTATACTGTGATGGTGTTCACCATCACTGGAATTTAAGAACAGATGGGTGAGGGGTTGAATTGCTTCATTTTTGTCAGCAAGGTCAATTGTTCCCTTTGCCATGAGGTTTCTGAGCAGGAAGCCCATTCCTAATATGGTCATCCCAGGAAGTTCTGAGGAGCCGGACTGTCTGGAGGTGGCTCCCCATTCAACTATTGTCAGGTGGGCTAATGCTAATGACCGCACCTGTTGTCTGCTAAGGGAGGTATTGACACAGAGTAATGTGTATTCAGGGCTCGTTAGACAACCATTGTTCTGTGTCTGACTATTGTGTACATTGATTGCCCCCTGGGGCTTCTGTCTCCTTGCATTGGTCAAAGTTATCTGACCAATCACTACTGACTCATTTTCAAGCCCTCATTTGCATTGGTCAAAGCTATCTGACCAATCCCTGTTGACTCATTTCAAGCCCTCATTTGCATGGGTATTCCACTTTCTGTATAAAGTGTGCTGTGTTCTTCCAATAAATTGTCTTCCTGCTTGAACTTACATACAGCCTGCTTGGTGTTTTGTTCTAATGGATTCCGAACGGCACATAGCTGTAGTTCGGATCCCGGATCCTTGGTTGACCGAACCATCAGACGATGCGATCTGCAAGCGGACTGACTAGAAACAGAGGAGTGTCGGGAGAGCGGACAGGGCGAGCAAGGGTCTCGTCACATTGGTTGGCAGCGGTGGGATTTGCTCTCCAGTTACCGGGACACTCCAAACCACCACAGTAAATGACCAGCTATGCAGCATGCAGGATAGCCACGCTGAGAGACTTACTTGAGAGCCGCGGAGGGACCAGTGGGACAAAGAACAAGGCCACCCTCATCAGTGAGCTGGCCGAGATGGATCAGAGGGAGGGTGATGCAGGACCCCGGTCAGTTGAAGACTTGTTTCAGCAACGAGTTCGGGAGCGGTTGGCATTATATGGTGCTAACCCATCAGAGACCGCCATACAGAATGCCATTAGAGACATCCAGCTGCAGGATGAGCGACAAGAGAAAGAACTAGAACGACAAGAGAAAGAACTAGAACGACAAGAGAAAGAACTAGAACGACAAGAGAAAGAACGAGAGCGACAAGAGAAAGAACGAGAACGGCAAGAGAGGGAACGAGAGCGGCAACATGAGCAGAAAATGGCAGAAATACGTCAATCGGAGAAAACGCCTAAAGATGCAGCGACTGTCCGTAAGTTGCCCTTTCGGGCGTTCAAACTATTTAAGGAAGGAGAGGAGGAAATTGACGCATTCCTGCAGGACTTTGAGAGACTATGCCAGATACATGAAGTACTGTCCCAAGATTGGGTCGCCTTACTGGCGAGTAATTTAACTGGCAGAGCGGCGGATGCATATCGGGCCCTGGAATACGAAGACGCTAAAGACTACGACCGGGTAAAAGAAGCTTTGCTAGCCCGATTTGCCATTACACCCGAAGCCAGCCGGATTAAGTTTCGAGAATCCCGGAAACAAACCAACACAACATACGTGGAGTGGGCACATCGTGTGCAGCGGAACCTTAAGAGCTGGTTCCAGGGAAGCCACGCTCATACCATAGAGGACATCACCCAGCTAGTACTATTAGAACAGTTTTTTAACCACACCCCTCCGGTAGTACGGGATTGGGTGCGAGATAAACAACCGCAGACGGTACAGCAAGCGGCTACTCTGGCCGATGAATACCTGGACTCTCGAAGGTCAGGCGAAAACGAGCGCTATCCACTATCTCGGCCCAGTTTACCAGCCTCTAAGCCGACTTCAGTACCTCCGTGGTCTGCCTCAAAACCCCCAGCCCGACCCAACCCTCCTACCGGACCTAAGTGCTATACCTGTAACCAAACCGGTCATCTGCAACGACATTGCCCTAGCCAATCCACGAGGTATCGAGAGACTAATCATCCATCCAGACCAGCGGCTCATTGCTACCAGAATGAGCCCATCCATCAAGATGTTCAGGAAGAGTGCGGCGAACTTTTCGAAGCAGATCCTGTCCAAGCTGCTGCCGGAGATAATCGGCAGCACCATCGCCAGGCAGTATGGGTTAATGGGCAGCCGGCCCAGGGACTCCGCGATTCCGGGGCTACGATTACCCTCATCCAGCCTCACATGATTCCCCAGTCAGCCCGGACCGGCCAGACTGTTGCAGTCAGGGTAGCAGGGGGCCAGGTGCTACGTTTATCCACCGCCCAAGTCCTCTTGGATTGGGGCTCAGGGGAGCGATATGTGCGAGTGGGATTGCTACGCGAGTTACCTGCAGAAGTACTTTTGGGAAACGATTTGGGCCATTTAACTTCCTCTTATGCCCCAGAGGCCACCATGGCCGGGACCACCAGACGTCACAGCCACAGTCGCTCTCCCATGTCAAATCGAAGGCGGCATATAGGAAGTAGAGTACGTCCGGTAAATCCTGATCCTAACTGCTGTTTGGGCGTGTTTGGCCTAAGTCGTTACACAACGGAGCGAGATCTAAGAGAAGTATTTTCAACATATGGTCCAATGGCTGATGTATCCATTGTGTATGATCGGCAGTCTCGGCGTTCCAGGGGTTTCGCGTTTGTCTGCTTTGAAAATGTTGAAGATGCAAAGGAGGCAAAAGAACATGCAAATGGCATGGAACTTGATGGAAGACACATACGTGTAGATTTTTCAATTACACAAAGGCCCCACACCCCTACACCAGGAATATACATGGGAATGCGGATGGGTTATCCCGGCAGACAGACCTAGAACCTTAAGACTACTTTTCCAACATCCTCGAGTTGACCCGTTCGGGGTCCCACTGTGGCTGTTGGACTGTTTACCCGGGGGAAGATATGTGATGGTGTTCACCATCACTGGAATTTAAGAACAGATGGGTGAGGGGTTGAATTGCTTCATTTTTGTCAGCAAGGTCAATTGTTCCCTTTGCCATGAGGTTTCTGAGCAGGAAGCCCATTCCTAATATGGTCATCCCAGGAAGTTCTGAGGAGCCGGACTGTCTGGGGGTGGCTCCCCATTCAACTATTGTCAGGTGGGCTAATGCTAATGACCGCACCTGTTGTCTGCTAAGGGAGGTATTGACACAGAGTAATGTGTATTCAGGGCTCGTTAGACAACCATTGTTCTGTGTCTGACTATTGTGTACATTGATTGCCCCCTGGGGCTTCTGTCTCCTTGCATTGGTCAAAGTTATCTGACCAATCACTACTGACTCATTTTCAAGCCCTCATTTGCATTGGTCAAAGCTATCTGACCAATCCCTGTTGACTCATTTCAAGCCCTCATTTGCATGGGTATTCCACTTTCTGTATAAAGTGTGCTGTGTTCTTCCAATAAATTGTCTTCCTGCTTGAACTTACATACAGCCTGCTTGGTGTTTTGTTCTAATGGATTCCGTACGGCACATAGCTGTAGTTCGGATCCCGGATCCTTGGTTGACCGAACCATCAGACGATGCGATCTGCAAGCGGACTGACTAGAAACAGAGGAGTGTCGGGAGAGCGGACAGGGCGAGCAAGGGTCTCGTCACATATACAATATGTAGACTTAGACAATACTTAGCACGCTGAATGTCTTCTCCATCGCAAGGTATCCCCTTTTCTCAAATTCCAAAGGTGGGAGCTATGATATAAGGCACATGTATATAGTTTCCAAAAGACAGCAATCAAAATGTGAATATGTTTCATTAGGTATAACTGATACTCATAAACCTTGTACAGATAAACAAGAATAGTTCTCACTTGCATGGCAAGACTTGCTTTGAACAATTATATAACCTATGTTGTGGCATTATTAATGTAAAGAGGTATGGAAGATTAACAATTTAATATAGTCCAGCAGAACATGGTTATTACATTTTTTTTTTAATGGAAGCAGTGACTTAAAGTGTTACTAAACCCACAACTAGAGTTGAGGGGACACCTGGATGTCCGTGTTCGGCGGGTTCGGCCGAACTTGAAAAAAAAGTCCGGGTCCGTGTCCCGGACTTTTTCCGAACTTTACCCGGACACCAAACCCCATTGAAGTCAATGGGGACCCGAACTTTCAGGCACTAAAATGGCTCTAAAAAACAAATGGAAAAGGCTAGAGTGCTGCAAATGGCATCAAAATGTAGTTAAGAGCATGGCAAGTGCTCTTAAAAAAAAAAAAAATTCCCCTTTAAATTTGTAATTTTTAAATAGCAGATTAGAACAGCACTCTGTAGTAAAATATAGCTGAACGCTGCACACAACAGACTGATAAAAATATATTTTGTTCTCCCTCCTCCTCCTCAGTGGGCTCAAGTGAGGGCAAAAAGATTGTTCACTGCACCACCCCCCAAACAGCAAAATCGATGTAGATCGCTAACAGATGATTTTTCTGTCCCGTGTCTCCTAATCTCTCCCTGCCTATTCTCTCCAGCCTGTCCCTAAAATGCTCAAATATCTTTCCCTGCCTACACTCCGGCCTGTCCCTGCATTCTTTTCAGCACAATGTTGTTTTACCCTGTCTGTCCCTAATCAGCAGCAGCCAGCACCGTTCTGTGTGCTCTCTCCCTACACTACCGCAGACTGACGCACCGCGCTGTGTCTCTCGAGCTTATAAAGACCTGGGTCACATGCTTCAGCTGGCCAATCACAGCTACTAATACATTAGTAGGCATGGCTGTGATGGCGCACACCAGTTAAACGCTTGTTGATTGGCTGTTGAAAGCCCGCCATTAAAAGCGCGCCATTACATACAAAGCAGGAAATAAAATTACCGAACACGGATTTTAAACCCGAACATACAGTAAAGTTTTCGGGTCCGTGTCCGGGTAACAAAAATCCAATTATCCGGGACGGACCCGAATAATACAGTCCGTGTTCGCTCAACACTACCTACAACAGTAAAATCAGTCTGTAGATGCAGTAAAGCATGATTGTTATACTCATTGTGGAACCTAATAGGATTATCCCCTGCATTTTATTAAAAGGCTGTTCGATTCTGTCTGCCCCGATCTTCCCCTTCTTCCACAGTCGCCAAACCATCTCCTAATAAAACAGTGCCTTGGGGACACTTTGCACATGCTCAGTTTGGTGTGCATTACCAGAGAGTTCTTTTTTTTTTTCTTGGAAGGGTGCATGTGATCGGTACAGGGCCACTCACCACTGTCCAGACAGAGGGTCAGGGGTCCTGCAGCCTCACAGGACAGTCAGAGTAGAACGAAAAATCCTCCTACAAGCTTTAAAGAGGTTGTAAACCTTGTGAAAAAACAAACAAACAAAAAAAAACTGTAAGACATTAAGGTATAATGAGCTAGTATCCCATACTAGCCCATTATGAAATACTTACCTTAGAACAAAGCTTTCACTGTGGAGCCCACACACCCCTGAGACGGCTGACATCTTCACCGGTATTTCTTCCAGGTTCGCGGGCTCCGGTGCTGGGAGTGGGCAGAGCTGCAAATAACGTCACTCTCGCGCATGCACGCCGGAGCCACCATTTGCGGCACAGGCTCTGGAGGTACGGCACGGTAAGCCGGACCTTCAGAGCACATTCGTCGATGACGTCATCGGTTGCATGCACTCGGAATATCTCCTAAACTGTGCAAGTTTAGGAGATGTTAACAGTACCTACAGGTAAGCCTTTATATAGGCTTACCCATAGGTACAATTAAAGAAGAAGACTTTACTTCCTCTTTAATCAGACACTGATGGAAGTTGCATGACTGCTATAACTGCTAATGAGAAAAGGTATTTAGCAGTTTATATTTACTAAAATAATTGCATTTCCATGTTCTGTATACTGTGGGAGACCAGATATAGTGAATAGTGTTGAGCGAACACGGACTGTATTATTCGTGTTCGTACCGAATAATTGGATTTTTTGTACCCGAACACGGACACGGACACTTTACTGTATGTTCGGGTAAAAATCCGTGTTCGGTCGTTTTATTTCCGGGTTTTGCATGCTTTGGCGCTCTTTTCATGGCGGGCTTTCAACAGCCAATCAACAATCGTTTAACTGGTGTGCCTTAAGCCATCCCAGCCATGCCTGCAAATGTCTTAGTAGCTGTGATTGGCCGTCTGAAGCATGTGACCAAGTCTTTATAAGTTCGAGGCAGCCGCAGCGGCGTCATTATGCTGCTTATATCAGGGACAGAGCACACATCAACGTGCTGGCTGCTGATTAGGGAAAGATAGGCAGGAAAAAACCATTTGTGTCCGGATAGAATTGAGGGACAGGTCGGAGTGTTTAGGCAGGGCGAGTTGTAGGCATTTTAGGGATAGAGTCTGCTGAATTATAGGGTCAGTGTCTTCTACAAACTACAATCGATATTGCTGTGTGGGGGGTGGGGTGAATCTGCACTCAATCCTGATCTACGATCTCTTCTCAATCCTGTTAGGGACAGAGTCTGCTGAATTTTAGGGAAACTGTGTTCTACAAACTACAATCGATATTGCTGTGTGGTGTGGGATTGGAGATAGGCAGGTGTCAGTGATCCACATCCATTTTTCTGTGTGAGCTGCAGTGAACACAATCTTTTTGGGCTGCAGTGAACACAATCTTTTTGGGCTGCAGTGAACACAATCTTTTTGGGCTGCAGTGAACACAATCTTTTTGGGCTGCAGTGAACACAATCTTTTTGGGCTGCAGTGAAAACAATCTTTTTGGGGTGCAGTGAACAAAATCTTTTTGGGGTGCAGTGAACACAATCCTTTTTGGTGTGCAGTGAACACAATCTTTGTGGGGTGCAGTGAACAAAATCCTTTGTGGGGTGCAGTGAACACAATCTTTTTGGGGTGCAGTGAACAAAATCCTTTTTGGGGTGCAGTGAACAACATCCTTTTTGGGGTGCAGTGAACACAATCTTTTTGGGGTGCAGTGAACAAAATCCTTTGTGGGGTGCAGTGAACACAATCTTTTTGGGGTGCAGTGAACACAATCTTTTTGGGGTGGAGTGAACAACATCCTTTTTGGGGTGCAGTGAACAAAATCCTTTTTGGGGTGCAGTGAACACAATCTTTTTGGGGTGCAGTGAACACAATCTTTGTGGGGTGCAGTGAACACAATCTTTTTGGGGTGGAGTGAACAACATCCTTTTTGGGGTGCAGTGAACAACATCCTTTTTGGGGTGCAGTGAACACAATCTTTTTGGGGTGCAGTGAACACAATCTTTGTGGGGTACAGTGAACAGAATCTTTGTGGGGTGCAGTGAACACAATCTTTGGGGGGTAGAGTGAACACAATCTTTTTGGGGTGCAGTGAACACAATCTTTGTGGGGTGCAGTGAACACAATCTTTTTGGGGTGGAGTGAACAAAATCATTTTTGGGGTGCAGTGAACAACATCCTTTTTGGGGTGCAGTGATCAAAATCCTTTTTGGGGTGCAGTGAACACAATCTTTTTGGGGTGCAGTGAACAAAATCCTTTGTGGGGTGCAGTGAACAGAATCTTTGTGGGGTGCAGTGAACACAATCTTTGGGGGGGTACAGTGAACACAATCTTTTTGGGGTGCAGTGAACACAATCTTTGTGGGGTACAGTGAACAGAATCTTTGTGGGGTGCAGTGAACACAATCTTTGGGGGGTACAGTGAACACAATCTTTTTGGGGTGCAGTGAACACAATCTTTGGGGGGTACAGTGAACACAATCTTTTTGGGGTGCAGTGAACACAATCTTTGTGGGGTGCAGTGAACACAATCTTTGGGGGGGTACAGTGAACACAATCTTTTTGGGGTGCAGTGAACAACATCCTTTTAGGGTGCAGTGAACACAATCTTTGTGGGGTGCAGTGAACAACATCCTTTTAGGGTGCAGTGAACACAATCTTTGTGGGGTACAGTGAACAGAATCTTTGTGGGGTGCAGTGAACACAATCTTTGGGGGGTACAGTGAACACAATCTTTGTGAGGTGCAGTGAACACAATCTTTGTGGGGTGCAGTGAACACAATCATTGTGGGGTGCAGTGAACTCAATCTTTGTGGGGTACAGTGAACACAATCTCATACTTCTGAAGATTTGAGGGTGCTGCCTGTTCCATACTCCCCCTACTCCTCATCTAGCCTTTTAGGGGTACAAACAATAGTAATTGGGGCCTAGTGTGGTTGTGTACGTGTGATATACATACACTTTTTTTGGATCATATTTTCTATTCCGCTATTTAATCAAAAACCTTTGGGGATCAGTTAAATTGGGGGATAGTCTGTGTTGGTACGTGTGAGAGAGATCCACCTTTCCAAGTTGTTGGGGTTCATCTCATACTTCTGAAGGTTTGAGGGTGCTGCCTGTTCCATACTCCCCCTACTCCTAGCCTTTTAGGGGTACAAACAATAGTAATTGGGGCCTAGTGTGGTTGTGTACGTGTGATATACATACACTTTTTTTGGATCATATTTTCTATTCCGCTATTTAATCAAAAACCTTTGGGGATCAGTTAAATTGGGGGATAGTCTGTGTTGGTACGTGTGAGAGAGATCCACCTTTCCAAGTTGTTGGGGTTCATCTCATACTTCTGAAGGTTTGAGGGTGCTGCCTGTTCCATACTCCCCCTACTCCTAGCCTTTTAGGGGTACAAACAATAGTAATTGGGGCCTAGTGTGGTTGTGTACGTGTGATATACATACACTTTTTTTGGATCATATTTTCTATTCCGCTATTTAATCAAAAACCTTTGGGGATCAGTTAAATTGGGGGATAGTCTGTGTTGGTACGTGTGAGAGAGATCCACCTTTCCAAGTTGTTGGGGTTCATCTCATACTTCTGAAGGTTTGAGGGTGCTGCCTGTTCCATACCCCCCCTACTCCTCATCTAGCCTTTTAGGGGTACAAACAATAGTAATTGGGGCCTAGTGTGGTTGTGTACGTGTGATATACATACACTTTTTTTGGATCATATTTTCTATTCCGCTATTTAATCAAAACCTTTGGGGATCAGTTAAATTGGGGGATAGTCTGTGTTGGTACGTGTGAGAGAGATCCACCTTTCCAAGTTGTTGGGGTTCATCTCATACTTCTGAAGGTTTGAGGGTGCTGCCTGTTCCATACCCCCCCTACTCCTCATCTAGCCTTTTAGGGGTACAAACAATAGTAATTGGGGCCTAGTGTGGTTGTGTACGTGTGATATACATACACTTTTTTTGGATCATATTTTCTATTCCGCTATTTAATCAAAAACCTTTGGGGATCAGTTAAATTGGGGGATAGTCTGTGTTGGTACGTGTGAGAGAGATCCACCTTTCCAAGTTGTTGGGGTTCATCTCATACTTCTGAAGGTTTGAGGGTGCTGCCTGTTCCATACCCCCCCTACTCCTCATCTAGCCTTTTAGGGGTACAAACAATAGTAATTGGGGCCTAGTGTGGTTGTGTACGTGTGATATACATACACTTTTTTTGGATCATATTTTCTATTCCGCTATTTAATCAAAAACCTTTGGGGATCAGTTAAATTGGGGGATAGTCTGTGTTGGTACGTGTGAGAGAGATCCACCTTTCCAAGTTGTTGGGGTTCATCTCATACTTCTGAAGGTTTGAGGGTGCTGCCTGTTCCATACCCCCCCTACTCCTCATCTAGCCTTTTAGGGGTACAAACAATAGTAATTGGGGCCTAGTGTGGTTGTGTACGTGTGATATACATACACTTTTTTTGGATCATATTTTCTATTCCGCTATTTAATCAAAAACCTTTGGGGATCAGTTAAATTGGGGGATAGTCTGTGTTGGTACGTGTGAGAGAGATCCACCTTTCCAAGTTGTTGGGGTTCATCTCATACTTCTGAAGGTTTGAGGGTGCTGCCTGTTCCATACCCCCCCTACTCCTCATCTAGCCTTTTAGGGGTACAAACAATAGTAATTGGGGCCTAGTGTGGTTGTGTACGTGTGATATACATACACTTTTTTTGGATCATATTTTCTATTCCGCTATTTAATCAAAAACCTTTGGGGATCAGTTAAATTGGGGGATAGTCTGTGTTGGTACGTGTGAGAGAGATCCACCTTTCCAAGTTGTTGGGGTTCATCTCATACTTCTGAAGGTTTGAGGGTGCTGCCTGTTCCATACCCCCCCTACTCCTCATCTAGCCTTTTAGGGGTACAAACAATAGTAATTGGGGCCTAGTGTGGTTGTGTACGTGTGATATACATACACTTTTTTTGGATCATATTTTCTATTCCGCTATTTAATCAAAAACCTTTGGGGATCAGTTAAATTGGGGGATAGTCTGTGTTGGTACGTGTGAGAGAGATCCACCTTTCCAAGTTGTTGGGGTTCATCTCATACTTCTGAAGGTTTGAGGGTGCTGCCTGTTCCATACTCCCCCTACTCCTCATCTAGCCTTTTAGGGGTACAAACAATAGTAATTGGGGCCCAGTGTGGTTGTGTACGTGTGATATACATACACTTTTTTTGGATCATATTTTCTATTCCGCTATTTAATCAAAAACCTTTGGGGATCAGTTAAATTGGGGGATAGTCTGTGTTGGTACGTGTGAGAGAGATCCACCTTTCCAAGTTGTTGGGGTTCATCTCATACTTCTGAAGGTTTGAGGGTGCTGCCTGTTCCATACTCCCCCTACTCCTCATCTAGCCTTTTAGGGGTACAAACAATAGTAATTGGGGCCCAGTGTGGTTGTGTACGTGTGATATACATACACTTTTTTTGGATCATATTTTCTATTCCGCTATTTAATCAAAAACCTTTGGGGATCAGTTAAATTGGGGGATAGTCTGTGTTGGTACGTGTGAGAGAGATCCACCTTTCCAAGTTGTTGGGGTTCATCTCATACTTCTGAAGGTTTGAGGGTGCTGCCTGTTCCATACCCCCCCTACTCCTCATCTAGCCTTTTAGGGGTACAAACAATAGTAATTGGGGCCTAGTGTGGTTGTGTACGTGTGATATACATACACTTTTTTTGGATCATATTTTCTATTCCGCTATTTAATCAAAAACCTTTGGGGATCAGTTAAATTGGGGGATAGTCTGTGTTGGTACGTGTGAGAGAGATCCACCTTTCCAAGTTGTTGGGGTTCATCTCATACTTCTGAAGGTTTGAGGGTGCTGCCTGTTCCATACTCCCCCTACTCCTAGCCTTTTAGGGGTACAAACAATAGTAATTGGGGCCTAGTGTGGTTGTGTACGTGTGATATACATACACTTTTTTTGGATCATATTTTCTATTCCGCTATTTAATCAAAAACCTTTGGGGATCAGTTAAATTGGGGGATAGTCTGTGTTGGTACGTGTGAGAGAGATCCACCTTTCCAAGTTGTTGGGGTTCATCTCATACTTCTGAAGGTTTGAGGGTGCTGCCTGTTCCATACCCCCCCTACTCCTCATCTAGCCTTTTAGGGGTACAAACAATAGTAATTGGGGCCTAGTGTGGTTGTGTACGTGTGATATACATACACTTTTTTTGGATCATATTTTCTATTCCGCTATTTAATCAAAAACCTTTGGGGATCAGTTAAATTGGGGGATAGTCTGTGTTGGTACGTGTTAGAGAGATCCACCTTTCCAAGTTGTTGGGGTTCATCTCATACTTCTGAAGGTTTGAGGGTGCTGCCTGTTCCATACTCCCCCTACTCCTAGCCTTTTAGGGGTACAAACAATAGTAATTGGGGCCTAGTGTGGTTGTGTACGTGTGATATACATACACTTTTTTTGGATCATATTTTCTATTCCGCTATTTAATCAAAAACCTTTGGGGATCAGTTAAATTGGGGGATAGTCTGTGTTGGTACGTGTGAGAGAGATCCACCTTTCCAAGTTGTTGGGGTTCATCTCATACTTCTGAAGGTTTGAGGGTGCTGCCTGTTCCATACCCCCCCTACTCCTCATCTAGCCTTTTAGGGGTACAAACAATAGTAATTGGGGCCTAGTGTGGTTGTGTACGTGTGATATACATACACTTTTTTTGGATCATATTTTCTATTCCGCTATTTAATCAAAAACCTTTGGGGATCAGTTAAATTGGGGGATAGTCTGTGTTGGTACGTGTGAGAGAGATCCACCTTTCCAAGTTTTTGGGGTTCATCTCATACTTCTGAAGATTTGAGGGTGCTGCATGTTCCATACTCCTCTTCCTCATCCTCCCTTTAGGGTAGGAAAAAATTTAATCGGGCCTAGTCTGTGTTTGTACGTGTGAGATACACAGTTTTTTATCCTATTCCGCTATTCAATACACACCCTTTTGGTGTAAAAAACATTAAATTGCGGCATAGTTTGCATATTTGACATTTGCATATATTGTGCCTTGTTGCGCTGTTTTGGGTACTCCACCAACATGGCCAGTGGCAATGACGCCATTCTCAGCTTAACTATCCCACTTCTATGCCTCCTTGAAAAAACAATTTGGGCGATGATGGAAGAGGATGTGGCACAGGATGAGGAGGAGGAGGAGGAGGATGAAGAGGTAACATTTCAAAGGCTTTCAGGGCAGTCATTCGCAAGGGGCTCCGAGGGTGGGTTCCTGCACACACAAACGCCAGGGACACAATTGTCCAGCAGGGGCACAGTTCTGGAGGATGAGGAGGATGAGGAGGAGGAGGAGCTGGAGGAGGAGATGGAACCATGTTCACAGCAGGGTGGCACCCAGGCCAGCTCATGGCCATCACTGGTGCGTGGCTGGGGGGATACAGAGGACACGGACGATACACCTCCCACAGAGGACAGCCTTTCGTCGCCTCTGGGCAGCCTGGCACACATGAGCGATTACATGCTGCAGTGTCTCCACAACGACCGCCGAGTTGCCCACATTCTAACTTGTGCTGATTACTGGGTGGCCACGCTGCTGGATCCCCGTTACAAGGACAACGTACCGTCCTTAATTCACTCACTGGAGCGCGATCGCAAGATGCGCGAGTACAAGCGCACGCTGGTAGACGCCATGCTGCTGGCATTCCCATCTGACAGCGGGGCCACAGTGGAAGCACAAGGCAGAGGAGGAGGAGGAGGAGGTCGCCAACGCAACCAGGGCACCGCCAGCACCTCAGAAGGCAGGGTTAGCATGGCCGAAATGTGGAAAAGCTTTGTCAGCACGCCACAACAAACAGCAGCACCAGCAGCTCAGATGGAACGTCTTAGCAGGAGGCAGCATTTTACCAACATGGTGGAGCAGTATGTGTGCACACGCCTACATGTAGTGAATGACGGGTCTGCCCCCTTCAACTTCTGGGTCTCCAAATTGGGCACATGGCCTGAGCTTGCCCTTTACGCCTTGGAGGTGCTGGCGTGCCCTGCAGCCAGTGTATTATCTGAACGGGTATTTAGCACGGCTGGGGGCGTTATAACAGACAAGCGCAGCCGCCTGTCCAGAGACAATGTGGACAAGCTCACGTTCATTAAAATGAACCAGGCATGGATCCCACGGGACTTTTCCGTACCTTATGCAGAATAGCAATGGATACCGACCTTACCCACCCATTGTTCCATTTTTGCTCTTTCTCACTCTTTTGGGGTGTACCCTCATTTAAAATTTTTGAAAAGAAGCAGTGTTGGCTACCTCGTCCTCCTCCTCAGGGCCAGATTAATGTAGGGGCTATTGGAGCTGCAGCTCCAGGCCCCTACCTTTTATATAGGCCCCGGGTTGGCCATATTCACTGTTACCGCTCTTCTGTCACTTGTAAACACAGAAGTCTGGCTTCTATGCTCGCTTCCCCAGGCAGCACCCTCAGAACCTCCCCACACAGCGTGAAGGCCGGACAAGGAGGGACAGTTGGCGATGCATGGATGTGTTTATGGGCTTCAGAGACAGCATCCCATGTTGAATTAGGCATGCATGGCTGCACCCTTCCTCCTCTGGGTGCATGGCAAGGCACGGCCCTTAAGGCCCTTCAAAATCCTCAGCACCAAGCCCATGATGCTGTTAATCCGGCCCTGGTCCTCCTCCACCGCCGCTTCCACCTACACCGCCCATAGGTGTGCGCAGCCTATTGCATTAAGGTGTGCACCCCAAAGTTGAAATACACATGCATGTGTTTGCCAGCAGGGAGAGTAATGTATCGGGGCCATGTACCTGTAGGCAAGGAGAAATAGAGCAGAGCAGGTCCCAGGGAGATCTTTCCCATCTCCTCACTGGCAATGCTATGTGCCCTAGGTGATTAGGGTGTGCCCAGGCACACCCAGCACACCCTGTGCGCACGCCTATGTCACCGCCACATCCACCACCACCTCAACCTCCCTCCTACTCCATATGGGCCTCGTCCTTCAGAGATGAAGAAGAACATTGTTTTATTTTTCTGTTTTTTTTTGTTGTTTTAAGTTATTTCCCTATCCACATTTGTTTGCAGAGCACTTGCCATGCTCTTAATTACGTTTTGCTGCCATTTGCAGCACTCTAGCCCTTTCCTTTGGTGTTTTAGAGCCATTTTAGTGCCTTAAAGTTCGGGTCCCCATTGACTTCAATGGGGTTCGGTGTCCGGGAAAAGTTCGGTAAAAGTCCGGGACACGGACCCGGACTTTTTTTTAAAGTTCGGCCGAACCCGTCGAACACGGACATCTAGGTGTCCGCTCAACCCTAATAGTGAATGCAGGGCCCTGGGTTTAGTAATATTTTAAAGAGGTTGTAAACCAAATTTTTTATTTTTTTTTTCACCCTGAAAGAGAAACACATAATGAGCTAGTATGCATCGCATACTAGCTCATTATGAAATACTTACCTTAGAATGCGCCCCCGCCATGCCGCCCGCTTACCTATATGACAGGCGACATGTTTAGTCACCCATCTTCCGGGATCGCGGCATCCGGCCATCTGATTGGCTGGAACCACGGTGACGTCACTCACGCCTATGCGCGCAGGAGCCGACGGCACGGGGCTCTGAAGGAACGGCACCAGCGGCCGTTCCTTCAGAGCGCATGAGCCAGTGATGTCACTGGCTGCATGTAAGGTACATGTTTAGGAGATATTTACAGTACCTATAAGGTAAGCCTTATCATAGGCTTACCTATAGGTACAAGTTGCAGAGGAGGGTTTACTTCCTCTTTAAGCAGACCTGTCTGTATTAAACCAATCAGATTCTCCTTTTCAGACTTATAGGCAAGTGTCAACCCATCCTGTAACAGCACCAAACTATTGATATGCTCAATGTGTGCAATGAGCTCTACTGCTGTGGGATTTGTTTTCTCTGGAGCTGAATCTGGTCACAAGCTCCCGACAGATTAATTGTGAAGCAAACATTGTTTTCATGGCATGGTGCTGCCATAATTGGTGGCGTGTTGTGAAGCTTGGGGCTCTGCGACGATCACGGCTGCTTCTCCTCAACATTTCTTTTTTACTTTTTTTTTATATTGCACTTGAGTGTTCAGCCGAGGAGCTTAATGTCTTCATGGGAAATTTCAGAGAATAAATCTGAAATCCATTTCCGCTGTGCACAGTAGATCAGCTCAAGTGTTTGTTACTCTTATTTAATTTGGGCTCTGCTGTCTCCTTTCACCATAGCTCGATCTTGGAATAAACAAATTCTTTATTTCTTTTTTTTTTTCTAGATAGCTAATAATGACTTTTTTTTAAGCAGCTTCTAAAGTCTAAATAAAAGCAATGGTCTCAACTGAATACATATGCAAATAAAAGTGGAAGTCACATACCATGTAAAGGTGCCCCTGTAAGTGTGGTCCCATTTTGAAATAAAAGAGGACCAACGCTGAAGAAAAATAAAAGAGCCTAAAACAAGAGCACAGCATTCCAGGCATCTACTTCAGCCTTCCGAGGATGTTGCACAACCCAAGAAAAGACCACTGCTCTTGTATTAAATTGGCTTGGCACATATACATCTTTTGCTGGTTTTGAACTGGAAACATGAATGTTTTTTTCTCTTTGCTGCAAATCTCACTTTTATTCTTTTTTATTTGTATTATTCTTCCCATTCCCTTTTTCATGACTGTTTCATCTTATGTGAATTGTTTGCATTTGGTATGTTTAAGTCCAAATTTTATTCCATGCCGTATATGTTACTAGATAACGAGCCTGCCATACTCCCTGCTGGTATTAATATACAACCGCTATTCAGAGCATATGGAAGTTATTTGAAACAACTGCAATTTTCTCAGAGTCAGTGGCAGGTGGATGGGTTTCCAATGAAAAATTGTTGAGGAGATGGGGTCACAAACCTTCCTTGAATGTATGCAGATTCCATTTAAAATGCACTTTCGCTTGAAAGATACACAGATCATGTCATTCTTACTGGCTGAAAGATTGAACAGGCAGCAGCATGCACAGGTAGCTAAACCCATCTCTAACCGGTCCAGGAACGCAGTTATTCTTCCAAGGACGTGGGGAGATGATAAAATGCAAGACCGAGCAAGTACAGCAGCTGCAGCAATAACTTCAGGCTTTATAAAAGCAACAGGCTCCTATCCCCTCCCAACTGACACATCGCCTCTACTGACTTTATTAATAACATTTTATTAGCTACCTGCAGAGTCCTGAGCCTTGCAGGAGGATTGGAGAATGAGAATGTCTTCATGCAAGTTTTTTTTTTTTCTTTAGTATCTGCTAAAATAGGATGCGCTGTACAGCCCTGAAAAGCTACAACATCCTAAGGGCCCTATTTATCAAAATATAAAAAGAAGAAATATCCACAAATGCCATAAAGTCTTCCATTTTGAGACTATACCAGTTAACAGAATTTATTAATGATGCTGTATATCCAGCATGATGACTATTGACTACATGGTTAGTGGTGACAGTTTACTTATAGAGAGACTAACCTGCACTCAGCTACATAGAAGAGGTGAGGCGAAGGGTAAAAATAAATTTATAAATAAACCAATTTGCTTGATTACTGTGATCACATAAAAAGTCAATGCAGCTTACCCTTTCTTACTGTGCAGTGATTATTTTTGAATCTCCTTTTTAGGGAAGAAACACAAAAAACATTATTACTATTATTATACTGGATTTATATAGCGCCAACAGTTTGCACAGTGTTTTACAACGTTAGGGCAAATAGTACAGTTACAATGGAATTCAATACAGACGGAATCAGAGGGCCCTGTTTATAAGAGCTTACAGTCTAAAAAGGGAGGGTCAATTGATACAAAGAGTAATATCTCTTTGATGAGCTGATGGAGAAAATAAAAGTACAGTTGTTAGGTGGAGACAGGATAGGCTTCCCTGGAGAGAAAAGTTTGCAGGGATCACCTAAAAGTAGATAGAGTAGGAGATAAACAGATTGATTCAGGGATTTCCAGAGGATGGGAGAGGCTTGGGAGAAGTCTTGGAGGTGAGCATAGAAGGAGATGACAAGAGAACTAGAGAGAGGGAGATCTTGGGAGGAACGAAGAGAAGGATTAGGTTGGTATTTTGAGACCAGGATAGTAATGTAGCTGGTAGCCAAGTTGTGGGTGGCTTTGTAAGTTATTGTTAGTATTTTTAATTTAATTCATTGTGTGAGTGGTGGCCAGTGGAGGGATTGGCAGAGAGGGGTAGCAGACGCTGAGCTGTTTGTAAGGTGGATGAGTCTGGCAGCAGCATTCATGATGGACTGAATTGGGGATAGCCTATTATTTAAAGGTAAGCCAATGAGGAGGGCGTTACCGAAGCTGAGGCGAGGTGAGAGATAACCAGTGCTTTGGTGTGCAGTTATGTTGGAACAGGAAGGGTAAACCCCAAACTGTTCCCACAAAGTTGGGAGCATGAAAGTCCAAAATGTATTGGTATGCTGATGCCTTAAGAGTTCCCTTCACTGGAACTTAGGGGCCAGGCCCAATCCCTGAAAAACAACCCCACACCATAATCCCCCCTCCACCACATATTTGGAACAGTGCTCAAATCAGGGTCCATAAAGACATGGATGAGCAAGTTTGGGGTGGAGGAACTTGACTGGCCTGCACAGAAACCTGACCTCAACCTGATAGAACACCTTTGGGATGAATAAGAGTGCAGACTGCAAGCCAGGCCTTCTCTACGACATCAGTGCCTAACCTCACATATGTGCTTCTGGCAGAATAGTCATACATTCCCATAGACACACTCCTAAACCTTGTAGGCATCCTTCCCAGGAGAGTTGAAGCTGTTATAGCTGCAATGGGTGGGCCAACTCAATATTGAACCCTACGGACTAAGAGTGGGATGCCATTAAAGTTTATGTGGGTGTAAAGGCAGACGCCCCAATACTTTTGGTAATATAGTGTAGATTAATAGGATACCTCCAGGCATACCTGCCTTCAATGTGTCTATTGCTATATATGCTCCAACATGGCAGCTCTCATAGATTATCCTTAGGGACCACATTCCACAGATCACAACTGTAGAAGTGCAACTTCTACATATATTTGCAAATGGTTGAAGCGGTGTACATTTTTTTGTTTCTTTTTTGTTGGCTAGCTGGTAAGTGTGCTGGGAAATGTTTGTATTGTGTTTGTTCTGTGAAAAGTCCCTTCCATGTGCACCTTACTTTAAAAAGCTAGTTTTAAAATCATTGGAGTGGTTTCTATTTTTGTTTTGCTTATACTGTACCATTGCTTCCCTACATCTGCATCGTAAGGCTTCTAGCTTAAGGCTTAAGTTAATCTCACTGAGCGGCACTATGGAGTGCTAGAGCCTGAAAGCTGTGAGTTTTCTTTATAATAATCTTGAAAAACACTAAAATAAAAGTTTGACTGCATGACAGATAAGTAGACAAGCATGCCTGGTCTCATTAAAGAGTCTAACAAAAATGGCCAATGCTCAGAATAGTTGTATGGGAAGTGCCAGATCCTGAGGCTGTAGGGAGCATGTATCCCTCCCCAGGCCAATCTCTGGGACTCTGATAATTAGAACTGACATTTTAGTTAAGGGCCCAGAACTTTGAGACATTTAATGTTATTACAAGAGCTGTTAAGCACCACATAGGATCACATTTGCTGGAGCATCATGGTAGAAGTATATCAGATATATTACTGTTCTGCTGCACCAGCCAAAATCAGAAATTTAGAATTATTCCTGCAAACACAATGAAGGTTCATTGATATGCCAAGTATACAACATCTTGGCTTTAGACAGCCTGCCAATTTGAGTCCTCAAGGCAAAAGAAGATCTCTAGTTAGGAGCAATGATAAAGCTTTAAATGACTAACCTGTGATCATGCAGGATTTCACAGATGCTTTTTTCTTGGGCCAAAATGATGGCATGTCATACAGTTATAGTAGAAGGTGCATTAATCAAAAAAGAGTGTTTTTCATGCCAACTGTTGCTATGGATATTTGATAATTTTATAGCAAACGTATTTGTTAGTTAGATTCTGTGTTAAGAAGCTATGTTCCCCCTATTGATATGCAAATAAATTAGTCTGATTGGTTTAGGAAATAAACATGTAACAAGAAGTATGTGTGGGAGGTGTTTAGGACTTTTGAAACAAGCATGTGTTCAGAAAAAGGAGAGTTGTTTTTGGAACACAAAAGGAACAACATGTCTGCTTTAGACTTGATAAGCAGTTCAGACTTTGAGCAAAGAACTATGAAGATTCTATCTTGATTCCATCTTTGAGTAACTGTTTAGGATATTTATTGCATACACATTGTACATGCTTATTTAACCGCTTCCATACAGAGCAGTTAGACACCCTTCCTGCCCAGACCAATTTTCAGCTTTCAGCACTCTCACACTTTGAATGACAATTGCTCAGTCATGCTACACTATAACCAAACAAAATTTTTATCATTTTTTTCACACAAATAGAGCTTTCTTTTGGTGGTATTTGATCACAACTGGGGTTTTTTTTTTTCGTGATATATGCAAAAAAAGAGCAAAAATTTTGAAAAAAAAACACTTTTTTTTAGTTTCAATTATGAAATTTTGCAAAAAATAAATTTTTCTTCATACATTTGGGCCAAAATGTATACTGCTACATGTCTCTGGTAAAATTAACCCAAATTAGTGTATATTATTTAGTCTGTGTGAAAGTTATTGAGTCTAGAAGCTATGGTACCAATTACTGAAAATTGATCACACCAGATGTACTGACTGCCTATCTCCTTTCTTGAGGCCCTGAAATGTCAGGACAGTACAAATACCGACCAAATGACCCCTTTTTGTAAAGTAGACAGTCCAAGGTATTTAGTAAGAGGCATGGTGAGTTTTTTGAAGTTGTAATTTTTTTCCCACAATTCTTGGGAAAATGAAGAAAAAAATTTTTTTTTCTTTTTTTTCCCACAAAGTTGTCAATTTATAAGCTATTTCTAACACATAGCATGTACACAGCAAAAATTACACCCAAAAATACATTCTGCTACTCCTTCCGAGTATGGCGATACCACATGTGTGAGACTTTTACACAGCCTGGCCACAAAAAGAGACTCCACGTCCAAGAAGCACATTCAGGCGTTCTAGGAGCATAAATACACATAAAACTTTCTTACTACCTATCACACTTTTCAAGGCCCTAGAGCACCAATACAATGGAAAAGTCCACAAAATGACCCCATTTTGGAAAGCAAACACTCCAACGTATATTCTATGAGGCATTATGGGTCGTTTGAACATATCATTTTTTTCCACAGGTTTTTGGAAAATGTGGGAAAAAAATGAAAACTTTTTTTTTTTACACAAAGTTGTCAATTTATAGGATATTCCTAACACATAGCATGTACACAGCAAAAATGACACCCCAAAATACATTCTGCCACTCCTCCTGAGTATGGCAATACCACATGTGTGAGACTTTTTCACAGCCTAGCCATATAGAGGGGCCGAACATCCAAGGAGCATCATCATGCATCCTAGCCACTTGCCTAGGCCTATTTTTGACATTTGGTGTTTACAAGCTAAAATCAGTTGTTTTGCTAGAAAACTGCTTAGAACCCCCAAACATTATATATTTTTTTTTAGCAGAGACCCTAGAGAATAAAATGGAGATTATTGCACTATTTTTTATCACACCGTATTTGCGTAGCGGTCTTCCAAACGCAATTTTTTTGGAAAAAATTCACTTTTTTTAATTAAAAAATAAGAAACCAGTAAAGTTAGCCCAATTTTTTTCCATAATGTGAAAGATAATGTTACGCCGAGTAAATAGATACCCAACATGTCATGTTTCAAAATTGCGCACGCTCACGGAATGGTGACAAACTTTGGTACTTAAAAATCCCCATAGGCGACAATTTAAAAATTTCTACAGGTTGCCATCTTTGAGTTACAGAGGAGGTCTAGGGCTCAAATTATTCCCCTTGCTCTAACGATCGCGGCGATACCTCACATGTGTGGTTTGAACACCGTTTACATGTGTGGGCGGGGTTTCTGTATGCATTCGCTTCTGCGCGCGAGCTAACGGGGACAGGGCGCTTTAATTTTTTTTTTTTTTTTTTTTTACTATTTATTTTATTTATTATTTTTTATTTTTACACCGTTTAAAAAAAAAAAAAATTGATCATTTTTATTTCTATTAAAAGAAATGTAAATATTCCTCGTAATAGAAATAGGCACGACAGGACCTCTTTTTTGTGAGATCTGGGGTCAAAAAGTCCTCAGATCTCACAAGTACACTAAAAGATAGAAAAAAAAAAAAAAATAATAATTATAATATAAAATGAAAAAAAAAAAAAAAAAGGACCTTTAAACCGGTTTCTAGGCAACAACATTTTCCGTAGCTCCGGTCCTCCAAGACCATAGAGTCAAGTGAGGGCAAGCTTGCCCTCACTCGACATCCTGTCTGTGAGGATTCGGGACCGGATCGTTTTCCCCGCTGCCGGCGGGTCCGGTAAGCGGGGAAAGGGACCGGAACGTGTCGGGAGGGGGGGGGGGGGCGCCTCTTCCGCCATCCCGGAAGGGTGATCCCACGGCGAATCCGCCGCTGGGACCACCCTTATCGGAAAGCCAACCGTCCACCGTTTAAAAAAATACCAGGGTTATGGCAGCTATCTGCTACCATAACACCGGTATTTAGGTTTAAACGGACGACGTATATAAACCTTTTTGGACTTGGACATGGTGGCTGTATGAAGGGTGACAGGTACTCGGGTACTTTGTTGGGCAGGTGACAGGTACTCTGGTACTGATGAGCAGGTGGCAGGTACTCGGGTACTCCGATAGGCAGGTGACAGGTACTCGGGTACTCTGATGGGCAGGTGACAGGCAGGTGATAGGTACTGATGAGTAGTACTCACTGACTGATAGGTGATAGGTGATACTGTACTGATGGGTACTGATGATCAGTACTGATACGTGATAGGTACTGATGAGTACTGATGAGTAGTGATGGGTACTGATGAGCAGGCGGCAAGTACTTGGGTACTTCAGGCGTCAGGTACTCTGATGAGCAGGTGGAAGGTACTCGGGTACTCTGATGGGTAGGTGACAGGTACTCAGGTACTCTGATGACGGGTACTCCGTTGACAGGTACTCAAAGTACCCGAGTACCTGTCATCAGAGTACCCGAGTACCTGTCATCAGAGTACCCGAGTACCCGTCATCAGAGTACCCGAGTACCTGTCATCAGAGTACCCGAGTACCTGTCAGAGTACCCGAGTACCCGTCATCAGAATACCCGAGTACCTGTCAGAGTACCCGAGTACCCGTCATCAGAGTACTCGAGTACCTGTCATCAGAGTACCCGAGTACCTGTCATCAGAGTACCCGAGTACCCGTCATCAGAGTACCCGAGTACCTGTCATCAGAGTACCCGAGTACCCGTCATCAGAGTACCCGAGTACCTGTCATCAGAGTACCCGAGTACCCGTCATCAGAGTACCCGAGTACCCGTCAGAGTACCCGAGTACCTGTCATCAGAGTATCCGTCATCAGAGTACCCGAGTACCTGTCATCAGAGTACCCGAATACCTGTCACCAGCCCATCAGAGTACCCGAGTACCTGTCATCTGAGTACCTGATGACAGGTACTCGGGTACTTTGATGGGCTAGTGACAGGTGCTCTTTATTGGGGGGGGGGCAATCAGTGTGTTTGGGGTGCACTGTACTTGGTAACTAGCTGTTACCACAATCTCCTCCTCACACAGGATCAGTGTGTGAGGAGGAGAACACGGTGACAGCTAGTTACCGTGTTCTCTGTTGACATTTGTGACCGGCTGTGATTGGACACAGCCGGTCACGTGGTAAAGAGCCAATTTCATTGGCTCTTTACCTAGATCGGGGATCGACTCTGTCCGAGGGACGAGCCTCGTCCCCGATCGCTGCTCTGCGCGCCCCCGGGGGCGCGCATTGCAGAGAGAACGAGCGGCTCGTGCTGTAGCCGCTCATGTGATCGGCTGTGATTGACACAGCCGATCACGTGGTAAACAGCCAATTTCTATTGGCTGTTTACCTTGATCAGTGATGGGCTATGTCCGAGGGACGAGCCTCATCCCTGATCGCGCCGCTGCGCGCCGCCGGGGGCGCGCAGTAGCAGCTAGAACGGGCCGACGTCATATGACGGCGGCCCGGATCTAGACAACCACTTTGCCGACGTCATTTTACATGACTCGGTAAGGAAGTGGTTAAAGATAATTCGTTTGTGCATGTTGTAGGCATATTTTTGTAACTAACAGACAAATAGTGCAGCGCTAAACACAGATGATAGAACCAATGAATACATAATATATATGACAGTATATGTAACTCATATAAAAGAAGTCCATAGATGAGTGGTCAAATCCAAGAGAGAAAAGGTAAGTGACACCAACATTCCAAAGAGAACCACATAAAGATAGGGGAAGAGGGTGACTGGAAAACCAGAAAGAAACTTCACACCCTACGTGATAAAGGTAATTCCCTTACCAGATCTGTCTAGTATACCTTCATTATAAATTTAGTTGTTTCCACATTTGTTAGACCAACCATTCCAAACCCTTATGTTTTCTACTCTATGTAGTCATCTGAGTATTTCCTAAACTTGTAATTTTCATGTACAGGATGGCACGTATAAATTAGTTGATTTAAATGTTATTCATTGGGTTTGCATTTAATTGGGTTTATGTCTTTACTGGCATATAATAAGGTTACATTACTTAGAGACCCTGTTCTGACAAATTCTGCATAGATTTGCTTTACTCCAAAGTCATGTCATGCAATACTTCATGGCAATAGTTGGAAAGTATGAATTAGAAATAAGGCAGAGTCATGGAACACTGAATTGTGGATCTGTTTCTACACCTAGTCATATAAATCACAGAAGCAGGTTAGGATATGCCCTAAAACGACTGTTCTGTATGTACAGTACATCTTAAAGTGCAACTGTGGTCAAGCTATGGCAGCCTTCTTTAACCAGGGAGCCCAGGCACTCCGGGACGCCCTAAGGTTTCTTCAGAGGTGCCTTGGCAAAATGCCTAAAAATTTATTAAAAAAATTGTTTACAAGCCAGCAGGTGGACAAAGCCTTCTTTTTGGTTACACAAAGCCACGGGTTTTAATTGTGCACCTTTATGACTTTATAGACACTGGCATCCTAACAACCAATGACATCATCGGTTGATAAGGAGGGTGTCTGCTGCCTACACAGCATTGTTGTTTGACCCTCCTGTGCCCCTCTCCCTCAGCACTGGGGTGATATTACCTGACTGATGGGGAGAAACTGAGGGAGAAGCAAAACATTGGAATACTAGTCAGTATAAGTGTACAGTAAACCCCCGCTCCATCGCGGTTCCGTTTTTGCGGTCTCGGTATATTGCAGTTTTATTTTGTAATGTTATTTTACTATATAAATCATTAAAAATGAAAGATTTTTGTGTGTTCCATAGCTCTTGCTATGTCTCTCAGTATCTTTTATGTGTTTAAATGAGTTTCTATTGTTTTAAAAGTGTGTTTAAAGACCTTAAAATGCTTTTACACGTACAGTGACAGTAAAAAAAACATGCCTACAATGCATTTTAATAGGGTTTTTCTATTTCGCGGATTTTGACTTTTCGCGGCTGGGTCCGGAACGTAACCCCCGCAATGGAGGGGGGTTTACTGTATTTGCTTTGGAAGAAAAAAATCACCTCTAACGTTGGGAGTCCTAAGTGTGGATGTTGCTGCATTATGTAAAACTATCAGAACAGTTTTTTTACATTTTAGAATGGGGTGCATAATTTTAAAGGGTGTCCTGATTGAAAAAAGGTTGAGAAACACTGAGCTATGGTCATTCCAATGTTAAGAGTTTATGTAACAATACCCTACCTACCGGAGGCTATTGGGGATCCTCAGAGGTTGGGTAGGCTGATATTTCACCCCAAGATTGAATTCATGGTGAATAGCAGGGGACTTAACTCATTGGGTGCCAGCCATTTTAACAAATACATTTACCATATTTAGCATTTTCATGAAAGGAGAGAGGATTAGGGCCCCAGATACCCAGAGCACTGTCCTACACAGACTCCAGCCTCCATTCCCATCTCTACAGAATATATTCCTTTAAGCCAAAACTGGTGTGTCTGTAATTTAGCAGTACCTTGGCTTGTGAGTAGAGGACACTATCTATTCTCCCAAGCACATTTCCAGGCCCTTGTGAAGCTCCAGCTTCATAAAGCTTCCCAGGACACCTGGCACTCCAGCATGAGCCTTGCTTCCCCATTTCCTAAGCAGGACAGCCTCAGATAAAAACCCAGGACATATTTTCAGATGTAGGCCCTCTCTATGCAGCAGGCCAAGGATGATAGCATGACTGACAGTATCACTTCACAGGCCCTAGCCAAGGAGTAAAGATATTCTCATTAAGGTAACCTCATTATTTTTTAGGTATGCACCATTACATGCACCACTGGTAATAATAACCCAAGTGGTTCGCTAGCAAAGAACACAAATATTCCTAATCTAACTTTATTGCCCCTTCCCTCTCTATTACCAGACACATCCTGAGGTAGCAAGCAGAAATAAGTAAATTGACTTATGGAAACCAAGTGAAAACAGAACCATCTTTCAAATGAGCACTTAATAGATGCAACCAGGCAGCGTTAAAATTGATAAGACACCCCAGCTTAGGGCAGGGTGGCTACATTTATGTTAACTTAAAAAACTGGGTCCATGCTGTTTCTATCCTTAGACAATGGTATGTAAAAACAGTGCTTAATACCTGGTTATACTGCAAGTGTCTTTGTATCTGTAGCTATTGATAACAAAGCTAACCCCAGGCTGAGCCAATAGCTACTTCACCAGCACAGGTCATATTCTGTGGCTGAAACAATGCCCCCTTCTTTTGTGGTCTTCAGTAGATTGTAGTTATGAGATTGCATTTTGTTTCTACTCGTATCCTTACCTTGTTTACTGGCCATGCCTTCACATACTGTGTGCTAAAATAAGTAGAAAAATATATCAATCTCTCACTGAATTCTGTAGAGCAAATGTTGTAGAGTAATTCATTCTCAAGTTTTACACCCTCTCTCTTCCAGTAGTGACTTAGCAGTCTTACAGCTTTCTAAGATCTAATTTAAACACAGAGTAGGTGAGGAGAGGAAGTGCTGAGACTCAGCTTCAACAACTTCACTACTTTTATTGTGAGCTGAAGATGAATTGCTCCACTGTGTCTGCAGTTGAGGAGGCTGGTGAGGACATGTTTTATAGTTCATTCACTATATGTAATAATTAAACATTCATAGCATGGCCACAGGTTGACTTTAATGTAATTTACCTTCTGGAAGCCATGCATCTGCTTCTATAGAAAACAGCAAAGTTGTAGGAAGATGAAAAGTAGAATCATATTGTTTAAGGGCAATAAATATTGTTTTCCTTTTTTTATTTTTTGCTTTTATTTTATCAGTCCAATTAATACAGAACACGAAAGATAAATCTAGCAGACTGGCATCATTAGTTATTATCATCCATATATTGCAAGAATTTGTATTTGGCATTTTTCTGTATTTTTGTTGATATTGATGGGTCATGTATTTAATTGTGGCTTCCAGTCTTTATAGATTTTGCATGCACAAAGAGTTTCTGCATGCATGACTCATTTTCTCCTGTGAATGTATTAGGGGAAACTGTTCAAAGCTCACGGAGACAATTCAGTCCCAGAAGCCTACACGCACAGAAAACCTACCACACTGTAATACTTCAAATGTACAATTGTGTGCATATTTAACCCCTACATTCCTGGCTAGAAAAGTGTGCCACAGAAAAACTTTTTTTCTAAGGAATGTATTTATACAGAAAAATGTTTTCTGCTAAATTTTCAATATAAATATTATTTGGAGTTAAACAATATGTTACCCCAACATTTCAAATTCCTGATATGTTCCTGGTGTACCATGTACTTGTATTAAAAACATCATGTTCTCTTTGTATTTCTTCTTTTGTGTGAAATACTTGGTGATCCTGACAGCCCTCCTGCTCTCCTTTTTTAACCACTTCAATACTGGGCACTTTTACTCCCATCCCGCCCAGGCCAATATTCAGCTTTCAGTTTGAGTGAGAATTGCACGGTCATGCAACCCTGTACCCAAATTTAATTTGTATTTTTTTATGTTTTTTTAAAAAAAATAGAACTTTCTTTTGGTAGTATTTAATCACCACTGGGTTTTTTATTTTCTGATAAAAAAATGTAAAAAGACAGAAAATATGGAAAAATAAGTTTTTCCTAGTGTCTGTTAGAAAATGTTGTAAATAAGTAATTTTTCTCATTCACTGATGTGTACTGATGAGGCAGCACTGATGGACACTGATAGGCTGCACTGATGGGCACTGATGAGGCGGCATATATGGGCACTGATGAGGCAGCATATATGGGCACTGATGAGGTGGCACTTATAAAAGGCACTACTATGCCGTCCTGATGGGCACTGATATGCAGCACAAATGAGCACTTATAGGTGGCACTGATAGGTGGCATTGATGGGCACTAATAGGCAGCACTTATGAGCAATAATGGGCAGCACGGATAGGTGGCACTGATGGGCACTGAAAGGCAGCACTTACTGCCATCACTGATGGGCACAGATTGGCATCACATATGGGCACTGACTGGAATCACTGCTGGGGCTGCACTGATAATTAGGGGAATGCCACTGATCGGCTCTCCTCTCCTCACAATCTGTCAGTGTGAGGCAAGGAGAACCGATTACAGGCACTTCTGTGTTTACATGTGATCAGCTGTGATTGGATACAGCTAATCACATGGGTAAAGAGCCGCATCATCGGCTCTTTACCGAGATTAATTTGCCGAACGAGAGCGGTGAGACTGGGGCGACGTCATCCCAGAATGAGAGTGCATCCCACCCGCCATTCTTTGACTATACGGTGGGCAGGAGGTGATTAAACTGACCACACCAGATAAAGAAGCACATCCTTCCCAGCATGATCAGTTTTCTGGCTGGGCTGAGAGAACTATCTGTCCTCCAATGGCCAAGACTCATTTCAACATGCACTCCCACCCCCCTTTCCCACCCACCCACAGTGGACAAAATCTTTGGCTGGATTTACAGTTTAATAATCTTTGAACTAACAATCATTATTAGCAGGCCCTTTCACTACCCTTTTGGTAGTGAAATCGATAGACGTATACTCTGACCCAAACATAAGGTTAACAGACATTCAAAATGAAATTAGTGGAAACCCTAATAACCATACCTACTTTTAACCACACCCACAAAATCCCACCTCTATTTTTAACTATCCCTGAAACAATTGGTTACAGACTTTTGGAATAAGAGGCAGACAATCAAGGTATAAATACAAAATGTCTCAAGCAATATGAGCACAGTAATAATGCAGTAAGTGTAGTCAGAAGTACACGGCACAGAGTGCAGAGGTCAGCAGTGTGTGACGCACAGATTGCAGGGGTTGGGGATATGCAATGCTCAGAGTGCAGGGATCAGGCGTATGTAGCAAGCAGAGTGCAGGGATCAGGGATGTGCATTGTATGGATTGCAGGGGTCAGAAGTGTGCAACAAAATCAGGAGGTCAGAAGTGTGTAATGAAGTCAGTGTAATTCATGGAGTGCAGGGGACTGCAGTGTGTACCATGCAGAGCGTAGGAGTCATGGGTGTGTGATGTGCAGAGCATAGGGTTCAGAAATGTGTAAAGTACAGAGTGCAGGGGTCAGGAGTATATAATGTATTAAGTTCAGGTGTCAAGAGTTTGTAGTGCAGTGCAGTGTGTGTGAGGTCAAGAATAAGTAACATCCAGGTCAGCGCACACAGAAAAATAAAAATGAGCCCTTCTCCCTAGTACAAAATGTGGACCCTTGTCCCCAAACTCAGCAAGTACAGATCTCTCCTCCTTTCCATGTATAGTCCCTCCCCCCTTTCGCCATTACAGACCACAGCCATTCCCAATATAGACCTCCTCACCCAGTACACATCTCAGCCCCCCAACACACACACTCACACACACACACTTATCATCTTTTAGAAAGGGTGTAAGGTTACAGTAAGTGGGCAGTCCTTGGCAGTGCTCACCAGACCCAAGGAAAAGCTACGGGAAGTCTTCCTCTGCATACCTGCAGTGTCTAAGGTCTGTATAAACCAATGATTTAAAAAAAAGTCAAGTGGTCACAGTGTTGGGACCTGGGACACCCTGCAAAAGGTGTGGTTGTCTGGCACTAGTTGCCCCTACATTGCACTGGCAGGAGGCTCGGGACAACTGCAGGAATGCTTGTTTTTCAAGGACAGACCCCTTACCCTGACAACAATATATGTGTGGGTTAGAACAGCAAAAACAGCTATCTGGTACATACGAATGTATTGTCAGGCTGCAGGAGGGGACATCATCCCCTTTATTCAGAAGTTCCTTTGTAGTATTCCTGCCCTTGCTGCCAAAGCTCTATGCATTGTTTATATTTATAATATTTAGTGACAGCTTGCATTCTTCCCTGTGCAACCTCTCTTTGTGGTCTGTCATTGAACAATTATCCAAGCATATCTGAATATAGATACAAACCAATGCTGTTTCTGCAGTGCTGTCATCCTTAAGATACTGCTGTAATTTCAAGGATGCTACAAAACAAAAAGCATTAACTGAATTATGTCAGTCTTGCTTGTTATGTGGTTCATCAACAAATGTAATAGCACGCAATCAGACTTCTTCAATAGGGCAATGCAAAGTGCAGTGGCCTGTAGCAACTATTAGGAATTCAAATGAGCTGACTGCAGTAATCTAACATCTGGTTGGTTGGTTTTTGCTTGGTATGGTTACTGCCTCTTCTATTGCTGATATATTCAACATAAATGTATCTTTGGCTTGGACCATCAATAACCTCAAAAACCTCTCACACAAAAGCCAGCTTGGAGTCTTATTTGGGAAGAACCCTGAAGCATTTCTTTCACTACATGGGGGCAGAGGACTACTGCCATCTTGAGGGGTCATCTGCACCCCTCTTGTCTTTGTATGGTAATTAAGCATTGCAAGCTGATCAGGCATGTATAGTTAGTATCTCTTGGACAAGATGGGCACTATATCTCATCCGAGAGATTCCCTTACTTCAGCTGGCAGGTACGCTTGCTGTGTCATGGTGTGGAGGTAATTATATGATATCTTAGATAGCCCTTATCCTCTGCTATGCTACCCCTATTTAATGGAATTAATTTTACTTTAATACATCACTGATAGTTCCTTTTTTCCCCTGTTTGGGGACTATTTTTTCTCTTTTTTTATCTGCAGAAAGGAGTATTGGTTACAGCTATTGTTTGTTTCACTAAGCTTCCACTCTGGAGGCTAAGTGTTTTTGTTGGACTGTGGACACACTGATCCCTAACTGGGCCTTGCCTTAAGGTAAATATATAGGTGGCCTAGTTCATACATATATATCATCCTCTTTATACTTGCCCCTGCTATTAGGTGCTTTTCTGTGGCCACTATTGTTCTCTATGGCTTTATATTTGTTTTTGGCTAGGATTCTCTCTATCCGTTTTATGCCTTGCCCCTTGTGGTCCCTGGTTTGGACTTCCATCTGGATACAGCCAATGCATTATACATCGTTCTTTCTTTTATAGTTGGTGCATTTTCTTTGTAGGACTGTCTAGTACATAAGTGCTTCAGTCTTATATATAATTGTGTTGTTGGATATTTCGTATGTTATGTGCTATTTTATATTCATGTATTGTATGGATTATTTGCTCGCCTGCTTATTATATGGACAGGTTGAGTCCATAAGGAGTCTGTAGGATCGATATTCCCCCTGAGGAAGACTTCTCAAAAAGTTGAAACGCATAGGAGTCTGCATCCTGAACCAATAAACTTCCATTGTGCCATACATGTTGCTTGGCACCCAAGCAGTCGATATCCTACTAATCTGAATTTTAATAAATTTGTCATGTATTTATTGTCATGGATTTTTGATGATCTGCATTATCATTAGAATGTTTTTGTTCATTTATTGATGTATTTAATAAATATATTTTTTTAGACATTTAGATTGCATTTATATACTTTTCCGGCATCACAACATCCCTTCCCCCGCCCCTCTGTCAAATCCTGTTCTAGTATTTGTGTATGCATTCTATGTTATTTGGGACGGATGCCACAAGTTGATGTATGTGAGCAAGAGTGAGCAATTTTTTTCTTGATGATGGGAACCCAAAATATTATGGTTGCCATTGGAACAAGAGGTAAGGGGAAATCATTCAGTGGGGTCCCCTGTTTCCCAGTGACGGCTTTTCCAGTGCAGACCCACCGCATAACAAGGCAAAATGCCTTGTCCCCCTATCTGCTCGGATCACACCACGCTATTATGTTCTGTAAAACACACATTTGCTAGTTTTGTGTAGGGGCAGTATGATGTATTACAACATATCACACTGTTTTTTTTTTTTTTCTCAACTTCATGAAAAGGTCACAAAATGACAATTCATTCAAATGTATGCACTGAAGTCCAATATACTACATAAAATGCATTCTTTCCTACTTTTCCTTGTCCCTGTGTCAGACAAGGATGCCCAATGCCCATGGTGTTAATGTGCCTTTAGGGCTCATTCACCCCAGCTGCTGCACTGCAACTTAGCGGCTGGTGTGCATTGCAGTCCAGCTGAGATCAGCGCACTAAATATGCACTGATCTGGGCACATTTCTCAGTTTCCTTTTTTTTTATTAACTTTATTGAAATGAAGGTCAGTTCTGCATGCAGTATTTTTCTTTTCAGCGCACACCGCCCGCACACCACCACAATGCGGTGGATCCGAGAAGATAGAGAGACAAGGCATTTTGCCTTTTCATGTAGTGGGACTGCACTGGAATGCCCAATGCAGTCCTACCATGTTTGGTGTGAACATAGCCTAAATGGAGAACCCAAAAGTGGATTTGGAGAGGTTTCAAATCACTTACTGCTGTTTCTCCAGAATAGGAAGAAAATTCTCCCCAATGGATAACAGGCAGCAAGCTAAAAAAAAAAAAAAAAAAACATATAGGGGGTTTAACCTTTTCCAACTCTATCTGAACATTTTTTGGCTAGATCTTTAATTTAAACTGTCTCAAACATCAAGAAGTGCTCCAGTCTGGAAAATGATTAATGTTTTACACACTTTTTGCACAGAAATTACTCTTGTGATGTTAATATCACATAGTTACAATAAGAAAAAAAAATACATGATTGTTTTGTTCTTCTCCTTCTAACACCTAACAAAATGGTTTCTGTACTCGAAGCGTTCCCCTAGGTAGTAAAGACTAATGGTGTCTAACACGGGAAAGTTTCTTTCCTGTGCTGGGTTATTGAGGTAAGAAGTCATATAGGTGCATGGCCCACTGCAGTTAGCTATTGCTCAGCTCAGCTCTTGATACCAATAGCAGTGTTAATGATAGGTGAATAGGAGGGCAGGAGGCATCTGACTGTCCATATCAATCACTTTCACTCGTTTCCTCAGGGACTCCCAGGAAGGCAAGATCTCCTGACAGCCTGTGAATGCCTCTTTTTAACATCTAATCATCTCCGTCACATTGAACTGATGCATTGTTATGTTTGGCTTGTCATGTAGCAGCGGGTTATTCAGCCACAAGTCGGAATGATCATACTTAATATCTGGTCTAAGGTTAGAGCCCCAAAATTAAGTTTGCATATCTGTTTTAGAAAACATATGACGGTTTGAGCGGCAATATTATTTATCTGTATTTGAAAGAATATTGTTTTGAAACAATTGTTTTATATTGGTTTTTAGGGAACGTATACAATCTTTGTTTACAAATAAATGTTCAAAGCCCAACTTCAGCATTACCCAATCCCTACATCTTGCCACACAATCCTCTCCTCATCCTGGAGCCCCCCGATCCCCAGCAAAAAAATAAAAAAATAAATAAATACATACCTTTGTTTTGCTAGTCTTCAGTCTGGAAACATGAAATTTTGGGTCCTCTTCTTAGGGTAGTGGGTAGGTTGTGCATGTGCAGAGAACAGGGCCATGTGAGGTGCATTTGGCACGTGTTTTATGTGCATTTGCACTCTATTTTCCTAACCTTACTTTGAGGTCACTTCTGTCTTTTTTCTTGTTTGGACTTTTATGTGCACAGTGCATTTTAGTGCATTTGCATGCATTTATGTGAAGTTACAGTGAAAACTGCAGCTTCCTGTACTTTTTTGACTGCTCTGTACTGTACTGCAATAGTGTGAACTAAGCTCATAGAATAAACTGGACTTTGGAATGTTTATGCAGTTGGAGTGCACTCAAAAATGCATCCCCCTGCATCTGGTGTGAATGGGCCCTTAGGATGCATTTAGAACTATACATCTGCTTTGAAGTGCATTTTTTGTAGCTTTAGGCAGGTGCGTTGTCATGCATTAGAGTGCATTTTATTTGTGTCTTGACATGTGTTATTGATGCAGGTTGACATGTGTTACTAAGGTAGTTATGATTTAGGATTTGGAGGTTATAGAGTTAGCAGACATGGACCAAGGCTTGTTAATAACTGTTGCCCCAAGCCCACATGCTACATGCATTTTGATGTGTTGACATATCGGCCTCTCAATGCACTGACATGCTGAAAAATGGATACATATTTTTTCATAATGCACTGCACTGCAGAGGTGGGAAAAAACATTATTTTGATTATAGAGAAGTTAGGCATATGCATTTTGGTGCATTTCAAAATGTGCATGTAGCGCCACCCCGAAGGAGCAACTTGAATATGTTTGGTTCTGTACTCTGCCTCTCAACCCCAAGAACAGTCCTAGCCCCTTGGGCACACATAGTAAACGTTGTAAATGCAAGCACAGTAATAACAGGCACAACTATAGCCAACCAGAAAGTTTGTTTACTGGGGGACTTTCCACAATCAAACAAACAATAATTAGATAACTCAGGAGGAGTCAGGAATGGTAAAACTCTGATCCATAACGGTTTAAATTAGGACTACATGCAGATTTCAAATAATACAGCTAGATCGACTTAAATGGCTCTAATGTGGCCTATGCACTCAGGCATGAAGAGAATCAGGTCTGGCTTGATAATGGGCAGTTTGTTTCCCTCAAATCATGAAAACACAGACCCAGGCAATAAACGCATGCTGTAACAATGCAAATGATCAACTCTAGGATTAACGCTAGAGTTCCTCTTTAGTGTAATTTACTAGGACCACTAAATCCCTGCTACTGGAGGAGAAACAGGAAGGTCCTTACCATAGGGACAATCGGTATCCTCAGCTAGCCTGGCATTGGTGCACTTGGTGTCCTATTTGGCAGGATAAGCAAAGTGTATTTACAAGTATACTGGCAGGCAAAAGTGATGTGTAGTATGCTGGCAGTATCCTGGCAAGAATTACAAATACTAAGACTGCTCAGCAGGATGTAAATGTATGTACAGGTGTAGGCACAGGTAAGGCAACATTGTCTGCCTTCAGTGTCTTTAAGGTGGGCAAGTGACTGTTTACCAGTCCTGCGACCCAGGCCCAAAGGAAGATGTCTTGGCAAGATGGTTCTGCAGGTGGCCCACCTGGCTACCTTGCAACTAAAATGCCTCACATCCTCAGGAACCCTTGTAAATGCAGCCAGTTCCCTCTCTGGTGGGATGTCTGTCACTGACCGAGTCTTGGAGCTGTGGCAGGATCCTCACATCGACTCAGAAGCAGCACCTCTTGCCCTTGCATCCAGTCTCTCTCCTCTCGCCTTGTGGTGTGTTCCCCAGCCCCCAGGCAGGCTCTAAAGTCCTCCCCCTGTTGTGCAGGCTGAGTTGTGTAGTCTCTGCTCACAGGGATTGCTATAGGGCCGCTGGTGTGGGGACCACATGTCCCATGGTCCTTTGCTGCTCCTCAGTCCTGTGCAGATTGGGTTTCCTCCTCCTGCCGATTAAAAAGCAGGGGAGGGAGCAAGGCAGCAACTAGGCTCTGCGAGAAGCGCTCGCTACACACTGCAGTGTGAGGAGGAGAGGGAGGGGGAGAAACCCCTTGCAGGAGCTGACAGGCTCACTCTCACTCTGAGAGCCTGTCTGTGTCCCTGATTGGCAGCAGCCGGCAGGAGGTGCAGGACCATGGGTGACAGAGAAGCCCCTGCTACATGCATGAAAGGATTTTTTTGTTTATAAAATAACAAATATGTTATACTTACCTGCTTTGTGTGTAGTTTTGCATGAAGCTTCCCCGAACCTCTTCTTCTGAGGTCCCCTTCTAGTGCTTTTTGCTCTTCCTCTTCTCCTAACAGCTTGCTATGGGGGCACTTGTGTGGGCTCAATCCTGCTCTGAGGTGTGTTTATCTTGTCCTCCGCCCTCCGCTCCTTCCTCACATGATTTGACTGACAGCAGCAGCAGCCAATGGCTCCTGCTGATCTCAGCCAAGCCTGTGAAAGAGTGGAGAGGGGAGACAGGACAGCGCTGGATCAAAATAAGACAAGTCCCCACTAGGCAGCGGGGATGCCACCGGGCACCCGTGATCACTCCCCGCTGAGAGAGAACGATGGTCAGCTGTTGTACACAGCAGACCGTTGTACTCTTTGAAATGATCACAAAGCACCTGTGATCCTCCTATATAGGATCACAGGTCTCTGTGTTAATTTCACAAGTCCATCCCCCATACAGTTAGAAAACACTCCCCTAGGCTCACACTTAACCCTTTGATCACCACTGGGTTAACCCCTTCCCTGCCAGTGTCATTATTACAGTAAAAGTGCATATCTTTAGCACTGATTACTGTAGTAATATCACTGGTCCCCCCAAAAGTGTCAAAAATGTCAGTTAGGTTTTCGATCTGTCCTCCGCTGATTGCCGCCATTACTAGTAAAAAATAAATACATAAATAAAAATGACATAATTTTTCCCCTAGTTTGTAGATGCAATGTTGTGCAAACCAATCAATATACACTTTTTGGGATTTTTTTTTACCAAAAATATGTAGAAGAATACAAATTGGCCTAAAATGATGAAAAAAATAGTCAGTACAGGAAACACTGCTTACAGGCAGCAAGGTACCATGGGATATATAGTCCTTAGAAAATGAAAGTAAACAGGAGAGGAGAAGCTGCAAAGCAATGCGGTCTCTGAGAGGGTAGAAGAGGAAAGGTCACACATCTATATTTAAATTGTGCTGTAGCTGTTTGCCAGAAGTTTAGCTAAATTAATATAAAGTGCCTGTGGCTGTAAAGCTTACAGGTTTTTTTTTCCTTAATGCATTCTCTGGATCAGGGGAAAAACACATTTATATTAACTCCCCCCCCCCCTTCCCAATTACCAATTACCTAACTGAGCCCAATTTTGGTCATCAGTGTTGTCCCCAAGAGCAGAACCACTGCTCTCCCTCTCTGCTCAAAGGGATTAAGGCAACAGCGGGAGCCATTGGCTGTCAATCAAATCATGTGAGAAGAGGGCAGGGGCAAGCCGCACTGTGTGTGTCCATAGACGCACACAGCCTGACTTGGGATCAACCCTGCACCCGTGCCGCCATGGGTAGTGGCTGCCTATGGTGGTACATGGAGAAGAGGAGGAGCAGAAAGTGTCAGCAGGGGATGCCAGAAGAGGAGAATTCTATGCAACACCACTGCAAAGAGCAGGTAAGTATAACATATACGTTTTTGTTTTTTAAATAGAACATTTGCTATCACTTTAAGTAAATAAGGTGTTCCCCCACTCCTGACCTAATAGTTCAATAGGTGATGGGGCAATTAATATTTTGCTATGATTTATTTAATCATATAAAGAAAGGTTTTTAACCAACCTACATTAACCTGCTAAATGATGGGATTGATTTTTTAGTTAGTAGCAGCCAGCTATGGATCAGCTGAAATTTGGACCTCCAGGTTATTCACACAGAGATAAGGGAGCGCAAAGGGGAGTCAGAACAAAGTGCGGTCTGTCTAATGCTGTTTGCTCATCGCTAGCTACTAGCCATTCTTGTCACAGTACATCCCTTCCTCCCATAAACTATTCATTTCTGAGCTGACATTTGTTAAACTCTGTCCATAATGACCATCTGTGAAGTTGGGTTACAATCATTTTCTTCCTATCATCTTCGGTGTGATAATGAATGTGGCTGTAAAAAAAAACCATGTTAAGCTACAGGGACAGATGAAGGCGGGTGCCTATGGAGAGCGATTGCTGATGACCTCTAAACCTTTGTCTACTATGTTTAAGATGATTCTCTAAAATCAATGAGCTGATAATGTTCACCTGCATGCAGCTATCTCCCCCCTCTCTTTATCTGTGTATGGAAGCAGCATACTGTACATACTGTATCTGCCTTGAGCATTGCACGGGTTGCTTGGAGAGAAGATGTGTAGGCAGAAGGATTGCTTTTGTATGCTTGTGTAGGAGGAAAGCATGTGTATGTGAACTTGCTGTATAACATATTGTATATTCTGTTGTAGAACTGAGAATTTGCTATGTATGTTTGCTTCCTTCATAATGATTTTATGTGTTAGAAAGTAAAAGGATTCCTTTCTGACACAATACCTGTAATAGGGTATTATTAGAGTCACAATGTTGAAGGTTCTTGTCTGATTTTTCTGCTTTTTGATCTTCCAATGCAAATCATGGACACACTGTTAAACATATTATATACCAACATATATTTGCAAAACCAAGGTCTTATAGTAAGTATAGAAATTGCCTATGCACGGCAAAACAGGTTGACTTTACTTTGTCCCTCTCCAGTAGTATATCATTACTTTCCTTTTGCTCCCCACTGCTCTGTCCACTGACTGGGACAATGGAAATCCCATGTAGCAGTATGACCGGACTTGTGTCAGTACCTGGGTCACCTACTGGTGGCACTGTTGTTCCCGGAGTCGAAGGGCGCAGTTCTGGTGGTCACCAGTTGGTGTCTCCAAGCTTACCTGAGTAATTATGCTGTACCTGACACTGGCTACTGGGAGGTAAATTATCCTGCCACTGAAAATCAGTGCTTCAGGGTTTTTCCTGTGAGCCGTGTCCCTGCCTGGTCCTGATCCTGATCCTGTACCTTGTTCCTGTACCTGATCTGATCCTGTGCCTTATTCCTGTGACCTGCTCCTACTATCCTGCACCCAGTACCCTGCTTCCCCATGTTTCCTGTCTCAGTCCTGACCTTGCCCTGCTCATGTTTGTTCCCTACATTTGTACATAGTTATGTTGTTGCTTTTGTTGCTGAACATTGTTTTTGTCACTTTACATTGTTTATGGTGTACTGGTGTTGGTGTTGGAACAGTGATACTTATGTTAACCCCTTCACGCCTAAGGGTAAAACAAATCGAAATGCCTATGCACAATTTTGCCATGTGTTAGTAAAACCGTACATATCATCATAACTACTTTGTGCATCTAGGTGGATTATACCATGTTTTTTTTTTTTTTTTTTTTTTTTTTTCGGGACAATTGGTAATGTATATCTCCTGATTTTTTTTTATTTTTTTTTTATTATCAATAGAAAGGTGGCCCAAAATAGTCAAACAAATATATATATATATTTTTTTTAATGTAGCTGTATATTTCTTGTTACTACCATAACCTACCACCAAAGAACAATGATACCACCTATGTGTATGCCAGTTGTTGATTGTACCTGTAGTACAGCCCAGAAGCAATAGTGCACATTTTGCTTTTTTTTGTTTGTTTTTTTGCTACCTAAAACATACTGACACTAACTGATACTGATGCTAATTAAAAAAAAATCCTGCCCAAAATATACTGACCTTGACCTTTGACCCTTCCTTGACCCAAACTCTAACCCTGGCACTGACCTAGATCAAACCTTTATCTAGGAATTTTTTTCTTTATTTTTTTTTATTTTATTTTTTATTTATTTATTTGCAAACACTTTTTTTTTCTCTGGAAAAGGAAAGAGAAAAATACATTATATCTTTCCACTTCGTTAACAAAGACAAAACACAGGATTGGCTTCACAGTGACTAATCACTGTGGTAGCCAATCAGAGGCTACCACAGCGATCAGGTGATCCAGAATATGGAGATCAACGAGACCCCAATCTTTGTGATAGGAGCGCACTCCCAGCACAAAGTGAGATACGCGCATATGCGGACCCATGGAAAAAAGCCCACTTGTGTGAGGCCGCATATAAGTGTTACGTCGGCGGGGAGGGGTTGATAAACTTAATTTACCCTTATTCAGCCTGGTTCCTGATTTCTTAAAGTACAACTCACTGACCCTTGCTGGATACCTGCATTTGGTATCTCCTATACAAAACTGGGACCAAAGTAGCCAAATGCCAAGCCTGAATACTGTCACATGGGGAGGAGAGTGACATCATCAGCCCTGTGTATGCTAAAGATCGCCAACATATAGCTTACAACACATTTGGACTTCTGCTTGTCAATAGATCAACAGAATAGCAAGGGTGAGTATAAGTGGGCTGAGAGGAACTTTTCAAGTGACTTTGGGGCACATTTATCAATTCTGTCGCACAGCGAGGCAATGCTACACAGGAGCAGTGAGAAAGATTATGCAACAGATTTACTACTAGAATATCACTTAATTCATAAATTCCTTCCTTAGCTGCTCTAAAGAAGCACTACAATAGAATGGAGCCTGACCTTGACCACTTCTTAATTGTGCAACTGTTTAGAGCAGCCTTTCTCAACCAGGGTTTCAATCGTTGGTAGGGGTTCCTTGAGCAACTTCTGCCTTTCAGATGAGTAACCATTGACACCAATGATCATTTTAGCTATCTGCATTCTTCCCACTGACCACAATTGTAAGAAGCATTCTCACCATTGACCATCACCACAATTTACCATGATTTGTAGATTCACTATTTATTACCACGGGTTCCCTGAGACCTAAAAGTTCTTTCAAGGCTTCCTCCATGTTTAGGGTTGTTAAAGCTGACCATAAACTAGAAGGCTTTCCTTTAAAAACATTTGTTTCAGAAACATGTGTTTGGCTTTCAAATGGTTAGTGGTGGTCAGTGCTGGAACAAGGTCATCCAGCACCCAAGGCAAAGATGCCAAACTGCACCCCCCCTTCCTCATTCATGATGTGCAAGCTTGGAGGTTCCTACACCCAGCAGTCACTCACTTGTAAAAATCACTGCTGCTGCCACTAATCTTGTCAGTCTTGTAATAGAAGGAGGGTACCCTCATCCTTACAGTAAACCATTGCGCCCAGGGCAGCTGCTCTTCTTGCCCACCCCTTGACCCGGCTCTGGTGGTGGTAAATTGTTTGTTTTTGACCACACTGGTGAGAAAATTAGAAAGAACAAGATGGAAAGTTTTTTTTCCAAATAAAGGAATGTCCAACAATGAATGTGGCATTTATTTGGGAAAAAAATCATAACTCCAAAATTGAAATTTTGATGTACTTTCGAACAACATTTGTCAAGAGATACGAATGAGAATTTTCATACAAATGTTCTTTAAATGAGCATTCGTTTGTAAATCTACTAGTGTTTGACCAGCTTTAGAGTGAACATTTGTCTCTTCTAGAGTGATAAATTTGTCTCAGACCTTTGCAGATCTGTTGCTGTTAGCTGCTCAGGATTACAGGCACAGAGGTCGCAAATACACAAGTAAACTGTCGCATAGAGTTTGTTAATTAGAGGCAGCCTGATTTGCATCAGATTGTGTCACTAATTTGCTTGATAAATGTTCCCCTCTGTCTTTTTAAAGTATACAACAGCAATGAGACGGAAAGCGCACAAGAAATGATTCATGCCAAAGTGTTACTAATAGGAAGTTCATATATAAATGTTTACATACACTACAAATCGAGCATCTATTTGTCTGCTACTGAATGCTGCAGTATGACAGCATTCTCTGATGTGATCACTATTTAGAACATGCAGGAAATAGATACTGAATGTTCCAGTATGCTTTTATAAGCTGTTGAATGTGTCCAATGAAAATTTTCAGTTTAAAAATAGTTATACTGTTCATTTATTCCATTCTTTTTTTAATACATTGAACGCCACTGCATATTACGGAACTAATATGTGAATAGACACATTCCAGGGAAGTAGAACTATAGGCAAAACATTTATCCCAATTTTGGATAGAGTAACAGAGGGTTATAAATCCTGTAAGGTTTATTTTTGCCATCTTTGTCCCTTTTGGGAGATTTATTTTCACTTCCTGTCCCACAGCCAAACAGGAAGTAAGAAGAAAATCCTTAAAAAGAAAAGAGAAGCTATTGGGGACCCCCAGATCACCAGAACTAGTGTCCCCATTGTAAGATTTCCCCTTCAATTCTTTTCTGAGGACAAGCCAAAATTTGGGATTTTCTTTTACTTTCACTTCCAATGTTAATGGTAAACAAGACAAATCTCCCTAGCAGGGGCACAGACAGCAATGAAAACTGACAGGTGTTCTAATTTACCTCCCTTCTATCCAAAACTCAAGAAACATTTTGCCATTAGTTATAATTTAAATAAGCCTCCTCTGTCATTTTATTGGTGGAGGAAACTTTTAGTATCGACATATGCCACAAGCAGATAGACCTGTTTCTGTGCCACCAATGCCAGTTTCTATTCAGAGTGAAATAGAAACTGGTGCAGGGTCTGCATCTGCTTTACAGAGGGCATGTGGCAGTTTTCCATATAGAAAGCTGCCTCAGATTCCCACCAGGTTATAGCTGGTTTATAAGATGTGAACTGTCAGCAGACAGTGTAAATCCCTCTTTCTGCCCGTGTAGTGATTACACTACATGAGCAGAGCCTGCACAGCCCTCCTCCTCCCATCCACTTTACGCTGAGAGAAGGGCAGGTATGGGCACTGGGATCGGAGAATGCACCTCCAGCCTCCCTGTTCTCTGTCACAGCAGTACAAAGAAATGAACGCTCCTCTCTTGCAACCATTTTGTCAATTATAAGCAATATCTACTCCACTTGTATGTTTAGTTGAGTGATGCAAGCATTGTGCTGGCGTCACCCTTTGGTAATCCAAAGAGTGCTGCATTCAGATTTGTAAAAAAAAAATGCAGTATTGAATTGAAAATGATGTTTTTTGTGCCCATATGAATGAGCCCTTACAACAGATAACATCTTTAACATTCAGTTGTGAATTGTCATAGAGAGAAACCTGGCCACCTTATAATTGGAACATACACAATCGGCAGCAATAGATATGACAGCAACATGTACAGCAAAACAGAACAAAGCCGGTGGTGAATTCTTTAATGTCTCATTGCACTGCTTTACAGGTTTGTTAAAGATGGTAAGAAAACTAGAGGTAAAGGTTAACTGTAAGATGTTTATGCAAGAAAAAGGTCATTTGAGTGCCATTTACACCCAGGATTCAGTGGCCATGCACATAAAAATAAATCAATGATTGGTCAAATATTCAATCTTTGCTTGTTTGAGACCACAAAAAGATCAATGTGCTCAATTTGATCATCTATTTTGGAGAAAACAGTTGTTTACTATTTATCAAATAGTTAATGGTGGTAAAAACTCTGCATGTTTCCCACTCCCTTGCATAACATAAAGAAAAAATGTAAACAAATAGCTTTATAAATAAAATAAATAAAACATATAGTTTTTAATATATATACAATATATATATATGTATATATATATATATATATATATATATATATATATATATTTTTTTTTTTTTTTTACTTTTGCCTTTAAAGCCCAACCATTCAGGGGAATTGTTTTCTTTATGCTGTTTATTATAATGTAAATCTCACGATAACGCGTGATACCTATAGAGAGATCTCTGCGCTTCAGGAGGTATCAGCTACAAACGCTGAATAGAATAAAATAAATGCTGCTACTTGATAAATAGATACAGTAAAATGATATTTGATCAGAAAAAATACAAATATTAGTAGCGCAAGCAGTAAATTACAATCTAAAATCATCACAGTCCAGGCATAAAGGATAAACACCCCAGTGAAAAATGTTAAACTCATTAAAAAATCACTGAAATGTCCCACAGTCCTTTCAGCCGAAAATGCAGGAGAAATTATGTGTGTTCCAACAGAGATCCAAATAATCGTGAGATGTAAAGAGATCACCTCTGTATCCACCACCGAGTGCCAAGGATAGTGTAAAAATGGCAACTCACCAAAACGCCATGCTCACCCACTCTCGTGAATAAGCAGGAATCGAATTGAAATATATATGGTCCAAAGAAAGGATCCACCTTCTAGTTCACCATTAGTCCACCGAAACTCCAGAGCATGTAGGAGAACAAAATAAAGCCTCCACTAGTGCAATATGTAAAGACCGTTTTATTCATATAAAAGCATCAATATTTGCACTCACTTGTTGTAGAAGAAAAACAGACACATCATGAAACACAGCGGTGGGGTAAACAGCCGTTGCCGCCAAAACCCAGCTCCACGCCAGGGCAGGTAATGCGGGAAGTCACCGTCACCGCAATAGAGTAGCCGGGTGCATCGTCTGGCCACGCTCTGACGCGTTTCGTCACTTCCGACTTCAACAGGGGGCGTGGCACAGACGACGTGACGGTCCCATTTATACTACGCTTTACAATGCCGCTACCAATCAACACTCCTGCAGGCTAATCCAGAAGAGCAACTTTGCCGATACAAGCGGAAGTATATCGACCCAGTAAAACCCCATATTAACCAATAGCGAAGCATAAACCCCATTGGTAAAATGGTAAAATGAGGACAACGGAAATACCGCCTCAAGGGGTATAACTGAACCACTCTTTAATACCCAAAGCATACCACTAGATATATGCACTGCAATGTCACTGGATATCCGAATAGCCTCCCAGGAATCCAAATAACATAATGGTACAGGTTTAAACAGTATAATGCACAATCGCAAATTAAATCCATAAGTATAGTGCATACTTAAATATAGTACATACATGCTTATGCTGTTTATTATTTAAATCACCTATTTGGTGCAGTTGATTTGAATAGATATTTTTTTTTTTATATTGATACGTGTTTGGCCAGCATCAGTCAAAAAAGCATTCCAGATAATCTTACTTGGTCATCCATAATAGGCTATATTTTTAACATTTGCATGATGCAAGGATTTTTCAGAAGAAGCTTCAACCTTCACTTTCTCCTATATAAATCAGTTTCTGTTCTGCTACACTGGGTTACAGGCATGTTGCACAAAAGTCCTTTAGATTTAACGCTAATGTGTGTGTATGTGCCAGGAATCTGTATGTGTGTCTTATAGGGTAGTGTGTGCTTGCTCCTGTGTGTGCATGTGTTCAGGGCACAGAGTAATTTCTATTCTTTCTGAATGTGTGGGAGCTGGGAGCTCGGTTACCAGAGCAACGCAGGGATGTAAGAGGCATGGGGAGTGAGGAGGGAGCGCTGAGAACCTGCATCTAGCTCAGAGTTTGGGAGGAATCCAGGAGGTGGCAGGACCACCCTGTAGTAATCTAACGACAAAGTGATCCCTGGTGTGCCAATTCAGTCCTTAACTCACAAGTTCCTGCCATCTGCAGTCTAGTAAAGCAGAACTCCAGCCAAAAAAACAAGATACAAACAAATAGTGCTTTGAAAGATCATTTAAAACCAGCTTGTTCTCTGGTATACAGCTTCAGTTCAGAGATTTCCACTGCAGTGCTTTATTTCCTCCACTAGATGTCCTCAGTCTGATGGCCAGCTTCATTCCACCCCCTTCCTCTGAACCCAGGTCATCCAGGACCTTACCTAGACTGAGAATGGACAATGAAAAAGGAAGCTGCACAGTAATGAGCTCATTTGTCTTTCACACTGCTTTCACCTTCTATAGGCATTCTTCTTGGCTATACGTGAACTGAATGGCTTCTCATACTGATTCTTCCTCTCACACTACAACCCTGCTGTACAGGGACTGCAAAAGGCTGATATACTTTTAAAAACATTTACTTACCCTGCTTATATTTAAAAAGTAAGTTTAAAGAAGAAATACAGCTGAAGCTCGTATGGCTGTACTGCTTCGGTGGATCATTTTGTTCTGCACTTCCGTGATCCATTTTCAGCAGACAGTGGGCTAAAGCCCGCTGTCAGCTAACATCACCGAGCTGGTCCAGGCTTAGGAAAGATCATGACCCTATGGTCGGGATCTGCCCACATGCCTGGACCGCCACCCGGTTTAGCCTCTCAGAAAGCCACTGGGAGCCTGAGCCGGCTGCTCCTACCCCCTCCACAGCCGAGCGCTCCAGTGAGCACAGGTGGGGGGGGCAGAGCAGAGAGCCGCTGACTGACAGTAACCAGCTCTCTGCTCAAGGGGCTCTGAGAACTGATCCATCAGCAGTGTTTGATTTCTCAGTTCTCAGTGTAAGTGCCGTCGGGGGACAGATGCAGCATGCAGCTAAGTATGACCCATATTTCTCTTTTATTGATGTGTAACTGATTACAGGGCTGCCTTAATCAGTGTCTTCTATATATGCCTAGAGTTCAGCTTTTTCCTTTATTAATAAGGATAAAATGGCCACATGTATCATTAATTTACTGAAGCTATGGAATTCAGCTGAAATAGAATTACAGTAAACCCTTGTTGTGTCATATCACATCATTAATATTTACAGTGTTTGCTTGTATTATCTCCGATAGCTCCGGAAGAAAAGGGGGATGTGAAGATGTATAAAGATAAATTAAAAGTCCAGGAACCTTTTCACTTCTTGATATTTCCCACAAAGTGCATTATTATTTATATGCTTGCTAGAGATTTCTTGCCACTAACAATGCAGAAAAATTAAAATCTTGAGTCTGTTTCATCCATCTTACTGCTTATAGAGCTTTCGCAAGATTATATTCCAGTCTTCACCACATATGTTGATCCCAATGACATAGCAGGTAACATACAAAAAAGCAGTGTCCATAACAGACATGGATGAGCGAGTTTGGGGTGCAGGAACATGACTGGTCTGCACAGAATCCTGACCTCAACCCGATAGAACACCTTTGGGATGAATTAGAGTGCAAACTGCGAGCCAGGCCTTTTCATCCAACATCAGTGCCTGACCTCACAAATGCGCTTCTGGAAGAATGGTCAAACATTCCCATAGACACACTCCTAAACCTTGTGGACAGCCTTCCCAGAAGAGTTGAAACTGTTATGGGGGTAAAGGGTGGGCCAAGTCAATATTAAGCCCTACAGACTAAAGCCTCGTACACACGCATCGATTATTGGCCGGGAATTTTCGGCCAACGTCCGATCGGCCGATTTTCGGCTTGTTAGTATGATGCTTTCGACAACCGACTCCGACTTTACGGCCGAATAAAATCTGGTGTGCAGGCTATAAAATTTTTGTTGGCCGTCAACACAACGGCCGATTTTCCGTCAGTCAGTACAGATTTCGGCAGACAAAAATCTGATGAGCAAGACTGGGCATGCTCAGAGAAGAAAAAACACACGGAAAGTAAACCAGCACATGACATCGCTTCTGAAGTTGATTTTTGTTGGCCGAGAAAATTCGTGTGCAGTCTAGGCACATTTCAACCAACACAACAACACTGGACAAAAGTCGGCCGATCGGTCGGCCGATCATCGTTGCATGTGTACGAGGCATAAGACTGGGATGCCATTAAAGTTCATGTGGGTGTAAAGGCAGGCGTCCCAATACTTTTGGTAATATGATGTATATAAAAAAAAAAATGTAACAATATTTTAATGATTGTAGAGCTGCATTAATTTGTGTCTTTTATATCTGCCCAGAGTTAAACTTTAACGAGGCACTTCATTGCCATTTGATAGTCTGTATACTAGAAGATACTTAATACAATGCTGCAATATCTATATCATAGAGTGTGTAGGGATTGGCGGAGAGGGGCAAAAAATTAATGGACACTGCAATTGAATTTTGGCATTATGCAAGTCAAAGTTTAGAAAGAAGCTTTTTGCTGTAATGTCTTGTTTAAACTAATGAATCCATGGACTACATTATATCAACATTAAATGTGTATAAATGTGCTAATATTTCACCCAGTTTTGTTTAAAACATATGGATGGCCCTAATACAGCAAAAACTCTGAATGGTAAGTTAGAAGGGAGATGTTTAAAGGAAACCTGTATTCAAAGAAGTATGAAATCCGATCTCTCCCTCCAGAAAATGCTAGTTGCCTGTCTATTATGCTGATCTAATGGCTGCAATACTAAATCAATAACCCATAGCAAGGTATACAGATCAGAATCTTTGGATTTCACTCAGCTTGCCGCATGCTTGTTCCTTGTTAGTGGCTCAAAAAGCGTTGACAACAGAGGGTCAGCGTGAGAGCCAGGCAGCTAGTATTTTTATATGATAACCCCCTATCTGCTTTTGCCATCCCTTGACAAATGCTTTTAGGTATGACAAAGTGTTTTGGGGGGCATGCACACACACCAAAACACTTTGTCATACCTTATACAACAATTGGTTATTCAAAGAATTCCTTCCTGATGTTGAAAGATTTAAAAGGTAACTCCATTTTTGTGGGGAAAAAAATAGTACAGTTAAGAAAAAAAAATAGCGTATACAATTGAGACACAATGTTATTAAAAATTACTTTTCCTTTTCAATCTGCAGCTGTTGTAACTTTTTTAAAATGCAATGCAATATGGCTACCTGGAGGTGTTCTGTACACAGAATGTGTACTGACCACACCCCAGAAACATCATTTCCTGCTTGTGATTGGCTCACCAATTTTCCCAGAAGTTTGATTTCTGGCATCTCCTGCAACAAAAATGTCATTTTTGGTGAGATACTCCCAATAGGAACACGTCTAAAGGGATGCAGGCCCAGCAGATTTCCTCATTAGAGCCCTGCGGCTGCACAGCTGATAGATAATGATGAAACCACTCCCATTCCACTCAGTCAGCACAGGGACACTGAGGAACAAACAATGATTTCTTCAGAAGGTAGGAATCTGCGACAAAGTTTGTTACAATCCTTGTAATGTACATAGATCACACAGAGAGGAATGTTTTTTTCTCAACAAAAGTGGAGTTACGCTTTAAAAACGAATATACTGTACCTGACAGTCGCTACAATATTCGATGATATCAGCAGGTGGTGCTGTGGGCTAACCACTTAAAGCGGAGTTCCGGCCTATTTTGCAACTTTAGTGATTCCTGGAGTGCTCGCTATGCTGATCAACAATTGGGCATTTTCTATTTTTTTTCGGGGGCCTCTTACCTTATTTTCAGGGCATTTTTGATTGTACTTCCTCCTTCTCCCCCCTCTGTGGCCACGGCCACTGACATCACTTCCGCCTTTGCATTGCATCCTGGGAGCTGTTTGTCATCACTCCCAGGAAGCTGGAATCAGGAAGAACTCCCAGAACACTCCCTGGAATCAGGATGAAGGACTCTGCAGATTACACTACGGCTTCAGATGCCCACGTCTAAGATGGCCATGCCCAAACAGCGTTTTTAAAAAAAGATCACTTTTATTCCTGTTACAAGGAATGTAAACCTCCCTTGTAAAAGAAATAAGCAGGACAGGTCCTCTTTAATATGAGATCTGAGGTCAAAAAGACCTCAGATCTCACATCTACCCTTAAAAACAAATAAAAATAAAATGTAATTTTTTTTTCAGCATTAAAAAAAATGGGCCCTTTAACCGGTTGCCGACCGCCGCACGACTATATACTGCGGCGGTCAGCCCCGGGCCAGGCAGAGTGACGTATCGGTACGTCACTCGCCTGTCACTGACTTGCGAGCCTATCGCGGGCGGGCGCGCGCCCGCCGCGGCTCGTTCACAGGCAAGTCAGTGCGAGTCAGGCAAGTCAGTCACACTGCGATCGCTCCTGTGAAGGGAGAAAGACAGAGCAGCTTGTGTAAACAAGCTGCCTGTCAGTTCTCCCTGTGTAAAAGTGAAGATCTGTCCGTTCTACTATGTAGAACGGTTGATCTTTGCTTTTACACCAATAGGAATGTCCCTACACAGTTAGAATCACGCCCCTAGGACACACTTAACCCCTCCCTGTCCAATAAAGTTAACCCCTTCCCTGCCAGTGTCATTTTTGCAGTAACAGTGCATATGTATAGCACTGATTACTGCAGTAATGTCACTGGTAACCCCAAAAGTGTCAAAAATGTCAGTCAAGGGTCCGATCTGTCCGCCGCAATGTCGCAGTACCGAAAAAAAAATCGCAGATCGCCGCCATTACGCGTTAAAAAAAAAACACCAAAAATGACAAAAATCTTTCCCTTTGTTAGTAAACGCGATAACTTTTGCGCAAACCAATCAAAATACGCTTTTTGCGATTTTTTTTACCAAACATAGGTAGCATAAAACAAATTGGCCGAAAAATGTTAAAAAATTTTGATTTTTACTTTTTTTTTTTGGGGAATTTCATATAAAAAAATGTGAAAAATATTGTTATTTTTGCAAAATTTACGCTCTTTTTTTGTTTATAGCGCGTGATCAAAAAATCGCACAGGTGATCAAATACCACCAAAAGAAAGCTCTGTTTGTGGGAAAAAAAGGACGTCAAATTTGTTTAGGTACAGCGTTGCACGACCGCGCAATTGTCCATTAAAGTCACGCAGTAAAAAATCGCAAAAAAACCCCTGGTCCTTTAGCAGCCAAATCCTCCGGGGCTTAAGTGGTTACGGCTGTATGATGTCGCTTCGGTCCTCCAAGGCCATAGAGTCGAGTGGGGGCCATCTTGCCCTTAATCGACTTCCTGCTCAGCACTTAAAAGGACCGGATCATTTTCCATGCTACCGACAGCTCTGGTAAGCTGGGAAAACGACCGGAAAGCGGCGGGAGGGGCACCTCTCCTGCCACCCAAAAAAATGATCCTGCGGCGAATCCGCCGTGGGGACCACTTTTATGTGAAAGAGGACTGACACCCTGTAAGAAAATTTGAGGGTTATGGCAGCTATCTCCTGCCATAACACCGGTATTTAATGTCAAATTACTGACGTAAAACTGCCGCGGGCGGTCCAGAAGTGGTTAAAGTGTAACTTCTTTGGAGAAAAAAACATTCCCCTTTGGGTGATCTCTGTACATTGCATGAATAATAACAAACTTTGTTGCCGATTCCTACCTTTTGTTATTCTGAAGACATCCCTGTGTGTTTCTCTGTGCCTCTGTGGGAAAATTAATCTAATGGGAGTGGTTTCATAATTATCAATCAGCTGTGGCATCTGCAGAGCACTCAAAGTAAATTAGCAGCGCTCGGAGGAGATACAAAGATCCAAAACGATCCCCCAGTGAAAATAAAAACAAACTCGTGCTGTCGGTATATCCACCACCAGGAAGGTATAAACATGCAGCCTCTTACCAGATGGTCTAAAGGAAACACCATTCAATCAGGGTAAACCAAATGAAGCAGGCATCTGTCACAGACCAACAGGCAAATTCAACCAGGTAGCATAGATATCAATCATATAAAAGTGTATGTCCAGGGGAATGGACCCAACATATAGATTTGTTCCTCGTAATAAAATGAAATGACAATATCATTGCACAGACATCCTTAAAAAGGCTTTATTAAAACATGTAGTAGAACTCTGCACACAGGGTACTCACATTACATCCAAAGATAAAAGGCATATGGTAAAAACAGCGTGTGTCTGTTTCTCATCCAAAAACATGGCCGACCTCAAACAGCATGCCAGCATCATGTGGTTAGGCTCCTCCCAACATGTTTTGTCACACTTGACATCATCGGAGCACTAATGAGGAATTCTGCTTGGCCTGCATTGCTTTAGACGTGTTCCTATTGGGAGTATCTCATAACAAATTACATTTTTGTTGCAGGGGATGCCCGAAATCTGACTTGTATCTTAGTGCAGACTTCTGGCAAAATTGGTGAGCCAATCACACAAGCAGGAAATTATGTTTCTGGGGTGTGATCAGTAAACATTCTGTGTACAGAACACCTTCAGGTAGCCATATTGCATTGCATTTTCAGAAAATTACAACAGTTGCAGATTGAAAAGGAAAGGTCATTTTTAATAACATTCAATTACAATATGACTTTTGTCGCAACTGTATACACTATATTATTTATTCTTTATTTGATATTTTTTCCCCCGCAAAAGTGGAGTTTCCCTTTAAGGCTTGAATTGCAGCTTCCATGTTGAGGGATTGGTTTATAAATATTTTTGGTACATTGGGAAAATGTTGTTGGTGAACTTTATATCGGAAAATGCTTTAAAAATGTATCCCATATAATTTCCCCTGTCAATTAGGAATTAAAAGTCACAGGACACAGAAAAAAATGCTCCCGTAGGAGCTGGGATTTTTTAGGTGCCAATAACTGGAGAACAGATTAAAAATTAAACATGTTTTATTCAATTCATTAAAAATAATCTTGAAACGCAACATGTATAAACATTAATGTTAATGTTAAAGTAACAGTATTCTGGAGGTGGTGGACATGGTCCAAGATTGGTGCAACTTCTAGGGCAGTGACGGCAAACCTTGGCCCCCCAGATGTTTTGGAACTACATTTCCCATGATGCTCATGCACTCTGCAGTTTAGATGAGAAGCATGGGAAATGTAATTCCAAAACATCTGGGGTGCCAAGGTTCCCCATCACTGTTCTAGGGTAACAGCCCTAACATGTTTCGACGACCACTTCGGCTTCTTCAGGGTTTATTTATGTCAATGGATACATTAAACCAGAATCAATACTACAAAGTTTAAGGTTAATTTGATCAATCTAGATAGACAAAAACTTCAAAGCATATAAATACGACAGCTATCAAAAGTTTTTAAAGTTTAACATAATGCATATATATAGCATGTATAACAATGGTACAGCAGACTGAATTCAAGATTGATAATGGGTTTTCTTACCACAGTGCATTAGAACACAAACCAATCATCCAGATTCCCACTTATTTACAGGATGAAATCAGCTAAACACCAATCAGGCTGCTTCAGACAGAAATCCACCGGTAGGTTATAGGGGAAGGCTTCCATGTGCTGTCCGGAGGAGGGAAAAATCAGGTCCTATTTCCACAAACAATAAATCCAATGAATGTTCCCAAGAAAAGTATTCTTTTAAAATTTAGAACTTTTGACAAGACCTATAGGTGGCTTGGGTATAGTTAAATTATATAGCAAAGAGGAGAGAGATTCTCTGATATATATGGACCAATTCAAAGTTTGATGTTAAAAGGAATTTGCTGGGGAAAGATGGTGAAAATAACTTGAAAATGATTGATGACTTAATGAAAAGTAAATAATACTACAAATGAATCAATCATTCCCCGAGTGTCCACTTATATAGGAGTCTGCTCCATGACTCCACCCACACACCACCCATAGAAATTCGAATTAAAAGTTACATTCTTTTTAATATAGTTAAAGTTGCATTACTCTGTGCCTATTTAAACTTCATATGCATATCCACTGATAAGCACAGAGCCATTGGGAGGAATTATTAAAAAGTGTCAGTTGAGTTGTGTCTCAACCAGTGCCATTGCTCAAAGCAACCAATCAGCTTCAATCTTTGGCTTCTTTTTCACACATCTTAGAAAATGAAAATGGAAAAGTTGATTGGCTGCATTCCAGTTAAACAAAAGTTTGTCTCAGGCACTTTTTATTAATTCCCCCCATTATGTAACCTTGTTCTCTTGTGTCCTGGGAGTTAAGTGAGACAGACTGACAATTAGAGATGGCAGAAGCTGAAAATGAATCACCAAGATCAGATCTGCACAGCTACTCAGTTATGAAGAAGTAAGGTCCACGATGATGTACCATACACTATCAGATATTAGTCACAGGGAAGTCATTTGTAGTTCAGATAATTCATTTAACCTTTGCTATCTTAGAAGTACTTCTGGCTTGTCATATATAGAGATCTACTGTCTATCTGCAAAGGTTCATTAAATATACAGTTATAATAACATTAAATGTAATAACCTTCTTTTTAAAACAGTCTTTGAAAACGATGAGAACTTAAGAAATCTGAAAAAGTAGGACTACTGTCTACAGAGATATATTCTGACGTAAAGCTGCTTTCTTATCCAGAAATCAAGTAAATTAGAACTAGTTAAGAAACATATTAAAGAGAATTATAAAGAAAAATAATCTTATCTATTAGGTATTTTGGTTTTTTTTTGGGGTCTTAGTTGTTTTTTAAGAATGCACTGTAGATTTACCCTCAAGGACAGATGTGTGTGCGGTAATTCACTTGTATTCGCTCCCTATAGGACTGCAAATCCCACTAGAAGCAGATCACTGCAGGTCAGAAGTAGGTCAACTGCAGATTTCAAACTGATATCGAACTGATACCACCAACCAGGGCTTTTTTCCCTCAGAAAATAGGTGCAGGAACTCAACCACGACCCCCTGCACACACACACACACACACACACACCCTCAAAGATGCATCAAATAATGTCTGTTGTCCAATTTCACTAACAGTGGAAGGGTCTTAAAGGGGCATTAAATACCAGGAGTGCAATACATACAGAGAGTTCAGGGGTGTACCACGTGCAGAGTTTAAGGATGCATTATGTACAGAGTGCAGAGTTCAGGGGTGTACCATGTGCAGAGTTAAGGATGCATTATGTACAGAGTCTAGGCGTGTACCACGTGCAGAGTTTAAGGATGCATTATGTACAGAGTGCAGAGTTCAGGGGTGTACCACGTGCAGAGTTTAAGGATGCATTTTGTACAGAGTGCAGAGGTCAGGGGTGTACCACGTGCAGAGTTAAGGATGCATTATGTACAGAGTCTAGGGGTGTACCACGTGCAGAGTTAAGGATGCATTATATACAGAGTCTAGTTGTGTACCCCGTGCAGAGTTTAAGGATGCATTATGTACAGAGTCTAGGGGTGTACCACGTGCAGAGTTTAAGGATGCATTATGTACAGAGTGCAGAGTTCAGGGGTGTACTATGTGCATAGTTTAAGGATGCATTATGTACAGAGTCCAGGGGTGTACCACGTGCAGAGTTTAAGGATGCATTATGTACAGAGTGCAGAGTTCAGTTGTTTGCTGCATACAGATTGCAGAGTTCAGCCTTCTTCTAAAACTGCGTACCTCTGCATTTCCTAACCACATCTCACGCTCACCCCTCTTCAGCTATGACCTCTGCTTGCAACCCCCCTCCACTGCCCCTATATCCCCCCTCCCTTTTTAAAGCCCCACCATCTTACACCTTACTTTTGTTGTTGCATTAAGCTGAAGCACCCAGCCAGCTCCAGTACCTCCCCCGCACACTGTAGGTGGCTCCGCCTCTCTCACTTGAAGGGAGATCATCCAGTTGGGGGGGGTGTCAGCATTCGCGCTGCACCACAGGCACCTGTATCTCCCTTGTCCCCTTCCTTCACTTAGTGGGAGCCACTCAGATCATCAGATCTTTGGGAGCCATTTGGGAGACAAGCTGTCACTACGCTATATTATTTTTTCTTTATTTGCTTTTTTCCCCCACGAAAGTGGAGTTACCCTTTAAACAACTCCAGGAAAATATCCAAAAGGAGAACATGCATATATACAAGTACCAATAACTTAAAACCCAAAAGTGTTGAACATAATGAGAAACAATAACTATATACAATTAATATATGATTTTAACTCAAATATAGCCACAAAATGTCATCACAAGCTACCGTATATACTCGAGTATAAGCCGAGTTTATACTCGAGTCAAAAAAAAAAGTCCCTGGCCGCTCCGACGTGCTTAAGCTTTAAAAATGGCGCCGCCCGGCGCATACATGTCATTGCGCATGCGCCGCCACCGCTCGGGAGAGGCTGGGAATAGCCGAAAGTATACGAGCGGCGGCGGCGCGTGCGCAATGATGTGTCGGCGCCGGGCGGCTCCATTTTTAAAATGAAGGCGCCTCTGGAACAGGTAAGTGAAACAGCTGCACTACCTGCCATTATGCAGGGCTGCGGGCATACTACAAGGGATGCAGTGCTGCGGGCATGGTCCACCTGCACTGCATCTCCTGTAGTATGCCCACAACCCCAGATCCTCTTGTACCATGCCAGTCACCCTGCATTCTCCTGTACCATGCCAGTACCCTGCATTCTCCTGTACCATGCCAGTACCCTGCATTCTCCTGTACCATGCCAGTACCCTGCATTGTCCTGTACCATGCCAGTACCCTGCATTCTCCTGTACCTGCATTCTCCTGTACCATGCCAGCCACCCTGCATTCTCCTGCACCATGCCAGTCACCCTGCATTCTCCTGTACCATGTCAGTCACCATGCATTCTTCTGTACCATGCCAGTACCCTGCATTCTCCTGTACCATGCCAGTACCCTGCATTCTCCTGTACCATGCCCGCCGCCCTGCATTCTCCTGTACCATGCCCGCCGCCCTGCATTCTCACCCTAGGCTTATACTCGAGTCAATCATTTTTCCCATCTTTTTGTGGTAAAAGTAGGGGCCTCGGCTTATACTCGGGTCGGCTTATACTCGAGTATATACGGTATATTGTCCATACTGTGGCGTTTGCCTTTATCTTTCTTTCTGAGTATATGTGGTTGGTGATGGGAAAAGGAGATCCATGCTACATCAGGTGCCAGGTGACTTTGTGGAGGAGCAGGGAGAGACACGATATATGCCATTACTTCTGAATATGCTCTTATGACTTCTCTTGAATTAGGGGGTCAAATATCTTTAGTGAGCTTGAATTTTGCATCCATTGGTGAGGGCTCTGGATCTATCTTAGCACACGTTCAAGAATATTTGGGTGTTCAAAGCCCTGTTTTCACCTTGTGGACTTTTATAGCATTTACTGTGTGTGCTTTAATTTATTAATTCACTCATTGATATATTGTATGTGATTAATGTTCATATATAACTAATGGCTGGAATACACGGGCCGAATATCGCCCGATCATTCGACCACCGACTTATGAAAAAGTGTTCCTTGGTCGAAAACGTTGCCAACATACACAGGCTGAATATCGCCCGACCATTTGACCGCCAACCATCGAAACAGTGCATGTGTGATGATGTTATACAGATTTTAAATGAATGACCTTAACACCAACGTATAGAATATCGTTCGTTCGCAAACGAGACGACAGAATTTTTCGTTTTTTTCAAACGGGATTTTTCGTTCACAATATCAATATCGGCCACTGATGGCTGGGCATTAACGAGTAGAATATCGGCCCATCCTTCGCTGAATCGAAATTTTCAGCCGATTTTCTTATCGTGTATTCTGGCCATTACTGTATGTTTTTCTTTTATTTTTTTATTTATTTATCAATTTGAAGTCCCTAGTCAATAATGGAGGTTTAACACAGAATTTTTTTTTCACGTTTTGGAAATTTTAGTGCAACACTGTTGTTTTTACATTTTTTACAATAAGTTACTATGCACTGTGGTGCGATTTAGAGCATGTGCGTTAGCTGGTGCATTTGGGGTGCCATTAAAAATGGATGGCACCTCAGCACGCATGACAGAATATATCGTGTTTGCAACTCACATGCTCTCACACATCCCTGCATGTCAAAATTGTAAATGGGGCCAAAATGTCTTGTTTCCTATCAGGCCAGATCACTCCACTCAGTTGCAGTAGTATGTGCCGAAAAAAGTACACTATGACTCGGTTTTTCAGAGTACTGTAGTGCCTGCAATGCAATCCACCACATTGCACCCCTCTGGCATCCAATAGAATTTTCTAAACTGTTACTTTGTGGCATTTCAATAAATTCTCCTAAAAAAAAGTAAACAGTGCAATTCTTCAGGATCAAGATTTATGGTAGATGAAATGTTTTTTTTTTTTTGGATGGATTTAGCCTTATTAAATAGAGTATCTTTAATTAAATCCAAAATCAATATGAGCATTTTAAACCTCAAAATGTATTTATTTTTTATTTTTTCTTTAAAATTTTAGCTCAGCAGTTTTATAGCGTTACATGAAATGATGCTTTACATGAAATGATCTATGCGTACTTGCCTGCCCCTCCTGTGTCAGTGATGAAAATGTGACTGACCACGGTACAGATGGAAATGCTAAAGATTTATAAGCCGTAGTTTTTGAAGATCTCATTCTAGAAGAAGCTACAGCAGGCATGTTTAATCACTCAACCATCATATCTGTTAGGGAAGAAAGTTCAAAAAGCATGCATTTCGTCATACAGAGTAATGTGTCTTCAATGTTGTATTGCAGAATTTATACAGAGTTGTATTGTTGTAGTATTTATGTTTTTTAATGATGGTTTTCATATTAACTGTACATAATCAAATTATTTATCTAAAATGTATCCAAAAATGTTCATGCAGGTGGAAATATTTACTGTGCTGGTAAAAATGCTTTGATATTAGGAAGTGACTGTAAATGCATATATTTTATATTTGAAATTCAAATTGTTCCACAATTATTATGTTTTAGAAAGTCATTTCTATTTGTTATTTTTATTACTTTTGATGGAAATCTGAAATTTACGTAAGCTTGGCGCTTTATTAATATTTGTCATTGTGTCTAAATTCATTCAGTTGTGTTTAAAAAGAAGAGTGTAGATAGCTACCACAGGTGTTCTTTCATTGAGAAAAAAAAAAGATGAAATGCACTGCAAACAGATACCATAGCACCATATTGCTGTTTTAGCTTCTAGAAAGAGGCTCCAGACATCTTAACCAGTACTATGAAATATAAGAACAAACAGCACTAAAGGCCCGTACACACGTGCAGATTGTCGGCCAAAAAGCTTCGGCCGGCGACCGATCGGACGATTGTAGGCCTTTTTAGTATGATGCTTCCGACAGCCGACAGCGCACTTTCGGCCGAACAGAATCTGTCATGCAAGCATTAAAATTTTTGTATGCCGACACCAGAGCGGCCGATTGTTCGCCAGTCAATACAGAATTCGGCCGACAGACAGCAGATTTGCAAGACTGGGCATGCTCAGAAAAGAAAAAACACAGGAAAAGTTAACCATCACATGACATCACTTCTGCAGTCGGCTGTAGTCGGCGGACAAAATTCTTGTGCAGTCTTTTGCACTTTTCAACAGACACGACAGCCCGGGGACAAAAGACTGCCGATCGTTCGGCCGACGATCTGCACGTGTGTACGGGGCATAAGTTTACCTGCAAAGGAGGTCTGTGATAAAGTCCTCCTAACAATAATTATTGGTAATAAAATATAATATACTGTATTTTCTGGCGTATAAGACTAATTTTGAACCTCAAAAAAATCGCCCAAAAATGGGGGGTCGTCTTATACGCCGAGTATAATATCTCCAAGGTAACCTAAGTATAAGTATTACCGGTAGATGAAAATTAGGGGGGTCGTCTTATACGCCCAGTCGTCTTATACGCCGGAAAATACGGGTAAATATATAATATAATTATATCATAGAAATATATAATTCTGCCAACAACTTACTCAAGAAAAAAAAATGTGGGTTAATCTGGATGAACCTATGTCTATTTTCAACTATGTACTGTACCTATATAACTATATGTATGTAATTATATACCAAAAATGAATAAGTACACGCTAAGTGATGTGCTCTATTACTCCACCTATAAGTAAAAAGTGCTTTGCTCGAAAACATCCAAGCTATACACTAAGTGCTTCATATCAACACTGTTTCACACCATAAAAAAGTCTGTGCTCTCCACATATAAACAAATGTGCCCCTTTACTCCACCCCATGCCACACAGATATATATGCACTCACCAAAACTAATGGACCCTTTTACATAAAATGGGTCCAAATGCGCTTTATGCCCCGCCACTCCTCCAATCCAAACACAAGGGGGCCCTCAGTGCTTGAATAGACTCTGGACATGCAGCTCAGGGGAGAGCACAGAGAGAAAGCAAGGCAGAATCATTGAGCAACACATTTATAGCAATTCACATTTTCTGTTGCCTTTCGGCATTCAATATATCCAGTGGTAAACGAGAGAACTGCTGCCGTTCGGTGCGCCCCGAACCAATGTGTGCTTCACTGATAGGAAATTTGTCCAGTAACCCCTTCTCTACATGTTTCATCTGGAAAGGACATCCTCAGGAAGTACCAGTACTGTCTATACTGAAAGCACTAAGCTATTGTCTTAGATGCAGATTAGAACATATTGCCTGCCAGTTCCTAGAGGTTTTTTTTACTGACGGATACAGTGCATGATTGCACTTTTGTTATGGCCTTAACCACTTCAGTACTGGGCTCTTTCTATCTTTTGGTTGTATTTAATCCCCATTGTTTTTTTTTTTCTGCTAAAGAAATGGAAAAAGACAGAAAATTTTGAAAAATAGGTAATTTTTCTTTTTCACTGATGTGCGCTGATGAAACTGCACTGATGGGCACTGATAGGCAACACTGATAGGCGACGTTGATGGGCAATGATAGGCTGCACTGATGAACACTGATTGGCACTGATGGGGCTGCACTGATAATCAGGGCACTAATGATAAATGCCCTTATTATCAATGTAAACAATGTGCTGACAGGCTTCATGGTTAACGGCTCTCCTTTCCTCTATTGACACCCTCCCAGAACTGCAAGACAATGCTAAAGCTTTCTTTTGGCTGTAGTGCGATCGGTAAGAGGTTAAGGTATATCCAATGCAAAAACTTTTTTTCTTAGACTGTTTTCTATGTACAGGGAAAGTGTTAAAACCCCTGTTTTTGTGTTTTTCTGTGCCCCATGGGGAAGATTTTTCTTTACTACCTGCCCTCTACAAACATCATGAACTTAAAAGAAAAAGCTTTAAAAATCTGTTTGATGGTTGGTACCTGAAAAAGTTAACCATTTGGAAGACTTTGTCACTATTTATGTTCACAACTTAAAAGGTTTGGAGTTTCCCTCCTTTTTAGTTATTGGGATAATGGATACCAGGACAAATAAATAGTGTGAATCTCCTCAGCAGGGACACCAACAGCAATAAAAATCTGACAGGGTTCCAAAACTATGCAAAACTGGAAAAAAAACTGCTTTAGATACACTTTAAACAAAGCCATTGAAATATGATGGTGTGATGGGTGGAATTAATCCATATTAATCCTACATTAACATAAATAAATGATTGATCAGTGAGAAGGAATTCTGTTATTGTTCAAAGTTGTCATGATTATCACTATTTCGGCGGGGCGCTGGGTTTAAATTTTCCAAAGGGTCACTAAAATTAAGATTGGGCATACTGGCTCTGGTGCTGCAGCACTTTGCAAGACCGGAACCACCCTTTAGACCAGTGAAAGACCCAGAACTGAGAATCCACATACATACAATCCATTAGGAGTGCCAAACTTCCAAGAGTCCAAGATAATTTATTGATAAAATTGATTCAAAGCAGAATAAATCCAACACGTTTGGGGGCTTAGGAATTTGGACTATGCCAAAATGGACTTAGGTAAAAAGATACCAAATAACTCTAGACTGTGATTTACTACTTGGAACAGTTTCAGAAAGGCAACTGAATGCAGTCTTTGAAGTTGGTTTAGTCCCTGAAATATGTTGGATTTATTCTTTTATGAATCAATCTTTATATTAAATTACCTTAAACTCTTGGAAGTTTGTTTGGTGCTCTCATTGGATTGTACAATTATCACTATATCTATTCTTTTTCTAACTATACATATAATATTGTCATAATTCTACCAGGTATTTATAAGTCCCTCACTAATACAGAAATGGCTTGAAAGAAAATGGTCAAGCAAGTAGTATCAAATTTAAGTGCCAATTTGCTTGTGAACATTTTCGTTTTATTTTACTTTTATAATATACTGTGTATATATAAATGTTCATTCTATATGTATATAAATGCATGTCTGTCCAATCTTTGACTGGTTTTATCTTTGTCCTGCAGGAGACGATGAACAGGAAGAAAATCAGAAAGTCAAAACCCAGAGGCCACGATCAGCTGATGAGCCAGCTGTATATATGGCACAGACAGGTGAGCTACAGCCTACCAATGCGTATTTGTCAAATCTGACCTTGAAAAAACCTTTGACATTGCTTGTTATATGAAAGAGTTTGCACATCTATAGTCTAGAGCAGCTTGTGATTCTACTGTAGAAAGTGAACCCCAAACTCCTAGATTAAAAATTATATATGAGAAAAAAATAATCATTTTGCTTAAAAGTAGTGTAAAGCCATTCTAATCAGGAAGTTAATTTCCAGTCTAAAAATATGTTGTAATAATAAAATAAATAAATAAAACTAAGCCTTGTAAGAGGTCTATGAAGTAGTAAACCTGCTGTGGGGAAGAAGAAACATGTTCACTAATATAGGTTTCAATGTTTAATAAATGTTAGCTGGAAATTGGTGGAAATCTCAAGTAGGTATCTATTACAGGGACAGTTACAAGTTATATGAAGTGATTTCAGGCATTTACCACTAATATCATGGCAGTTTGTAAGTATTTCCTCAGTATATGGTATGCAGACTCTGTATTTGGTTTCCTCTGCACAGTAACTTCAGCGAACATTTACAATATTCTAAAGGAGCACCGTATAGTCAAACAGATGAGGCAGAGGTGGGCAGGAAAGGAAAGTAGGCAGGAAACAAGTGGAAAACCTCTCCAATTAGCAGAAACATTGTACAATAGAGAAGCCCAAAAGCTATCCTCCAAAGAATTTGCCTTTGTGCTTAGCTGGATGCAAAGTGTACAGAGACAGCGAGACCTCCAGCAGTTACCAGGAATTTCATGAATGGAAAGGACAGAAGTGGTAGCTGAGGTCCAATCTAATTAATATCATTAATTGTACCTCCCTAGCTGTCATGTTCTTTTATTGCACTGGTATTCATCATCTCTGATCTGTATGAGCTGGCCAGCTAAATCATTGAGAATTTATGCACAGTAGAACAGCTTGAAAAGACAGTCAGTCTTGACAGCTGTAATCACTTTTATATTCATTTACAACTACCCAAGAAGTATGTATATATATATATATATATATATATATATATATATATATATATATATATATACAGTGGGTACGGAAAGTATTCAGACCCCCTTAAATTTTTCACTCTTTGTTATATTGCAGCCATTTGCTAAAATCATTTAAGTTCATTCTTCTTCCTCATGAATGTACACATAGCACCCCATACTGACAGAAAAACACAGAATTGTTGACATTGTTGCAGATTTATTAAAAAAGAAAAACTGAAATATCACATGGTCCTAAGTATTCAGACCCTTTGCTGTGACACTCATATATTTAACTCAGGTGCTTTCCATTTCTTCTGATCATCCTTGAGATGGTTCTACACCTTCATTTGAGTCCAGCTGTGTTTGATTATACTGATTGGACTTGATTAGGAAAGCCACACACCTGTCTATATAAGACCTTCCAGATCACAATGCATGTCAGAGCAAATGAGAATCATGAGGTCAAAGGAACTGCCTGAAGAGCTCAGAGACAGAATTGTGGCAAGGCACAGATCTGGCCAAGGTTACAAAAAGATTTCTGCTGCACTTAAGGTTCCTAAGAGCACAGTGGCCTCCATAATCCTCAAATGGAAGATGTTTGGGATGACCAGAACCCTTCCTAGAGCTGGCCGTCCGGCCAAACTGAGCTATCGGGGGAGAAGAGCATTGGTGAGAGAGGTAAAGAAGAACCCAAAGATCACTGTGGCTGAGCTCCAGAGATGCAGTCAGGAGATGGGATAAAGTTGTAGAAAGTCAACCATCACAGAGTGGCCCGACGGAAGCCTCTCCTCAGTGTAAGACACATGAAAGCCCGCATGGAGTTTGCTAAAAAACACCTGAAGGACTCCAAGATGGTGAGAAATAAGATTCTCTGGTCTGATGAGACCAAAATAGAACTTTTTGGCCTTAATTCTAAGCGGTATGTGTGGAGAAAACCAGGCACTGCTCATCACCTGTCCAATACAGTCCCAACAGTGAAGCATGGTGGTGGCAGCATCATGCTGTGGGGGTGTTTTTCAGCTGCAGGGACAGGACGACTGGTTGCAATCGAGGGAAAGATGAATGCGGCCAAGTACAGGGATATCCTGGACAAAAACCTTCTCCAGAGTGCTCTGGACCTCAGACTGGGCCGAAGGTTTACCTTCCAACAAGACAATGACCCTAAGCACACAGTTAAAATAACGAAGAAGTGGCTTCACAACAACTCCGTGACTGTTCTTGAATGGCCCAGCCAGAGCCCTGACTTAAACCCAATTGAGCATCTCTGGAGAGACCTAAAAATGGCTGTCCACCAACGTTTACCATCCAACCTGACAGAACTGGAGAGGATCTGCAAGGAGGAATGGCAGAGGATCCCCAAATCCAGGTGTGAAAGACTTGTTGCATCTTTCCCAAAAAGACTCCTGGCTGTATTAGATCAAAAGGGGGCTTCTACTAAATACTGAGCAAAGGGTCTGAATACTTAGGACCATGTGATATTTCAGTTTTTCTTTTTTAATAAATCTGCAACAATGTCAACAATTCTGTGTTTTTCTGTCAGTATGGGGTGCTATGTGTACATTCATGAGGAAGAAGAATGAACTTAAATGATTTTAGCAAATGGCTGCAATATAACAAAGAGTGAAAAATTTAAGGGGGTCTGAATACTTTCCGTACCCACTGTATATATATATATATATATACACACACAATATATATACACATTATATATATATATATGTGTATGTGTGTATATATATATATATATATATATATATATATATATATATATATATATATATGTATATATTTAAAAGTTTTTATTAAAGTTTAACATGTACAAATGTTCAAGGTAAATCATGCTATCACCGTACAAGACAGTAAGGTATTCAAGTTTATACATTCGATAAGTTGATTAGCAAGGCATTAAATGTCAGCTAACATGTAGAAAAAAACAAAAAGCAACAACAAAAACACTAAACATCATTATTTAGATATAAAAAAAAGCTAGGTAGTTACCCCGAAAACTGTTTACATAAGTCTACAACAAACTTTTTAAATAGGCAGGGGATGAGGAGGGGGGGGGGGGGTAGTTGGTAAAGAGATAATGGGTAGCGTTGAACCTTCTGTAGTCAGGTAATATTATATAAGATTTATGAGGGTGTGTTTATTATGGTTGGGCTCTAAGAAGAAAGAGGAGTAAGTCAGGAGATCTTGATTAGAATGATGGGGTTTTAGAGAGTATCAATACGTATTCCCCTTTTTTTTTTTTAAGCTCCTCTTTCCTTCTTTCTCTATTCCCAAGCTCCTATTGATTCCTACTATTGGTATTGTTCATTATTCTGGTGAATTCTGCTGAATCTATGAAATGTAGCCAGCAAGCCCATATTTTGCAGAAAGAAGCAGGCGTTTCCTCAGCCTGACGGGTTAGTTCCTCCATTTCAGCAATTTTCTGTTCTTGCTGAAGCCATTCAACGGCGGTAGGTGGAGTTGTTTCCCGCCAGTGCATGGGGATACATCATTTTGCTGCATTGATTAGGTGGAGGACCAGAGACTTTTCATAAGCCGACTAAGTTATTGATGTGTGGTGGAGGAGAAATTAAGCTGGTGTGTAGTCTGGGGAGTAGGTTGTGATGCTAGATATGAGTCAGTAGATTTCTGTCCAGAAGGGTTGTATTGCTGGGCATTTCCACCAGATATGGAGTAATGTGCCGAATTCTGTGTCACAACGCAGCAATTAGGCTCCTTTCACACACTCCGTCCGTTGGACGGAGTCCGTTTTTTTCTCAGCGGGGGATCGAGCCGCCGATCCCCCGCTGAGCAGCAGGAGGACAGCTGTGTCTCCGCGCTGTGTGCGGAGACACAGCTGACAGTTCCCCATGCATCTCTATGGGGGAAATCGGATGTCAACGGACCGTCAGTCCGTTCTCACCCGATCCCATCCGATCTGCTGGACGGATGGAAAATAGGGTTTCCATCCATCCAGAGTTGACGGATCGGATCGGGTCGGATGTCTGCGGACATGTCTCCGCTGACATCCGATGCCCCATAGGAATGCATGGGGGGACCGTTCAGATCCGCCAAAAAAACAGACAGGCGGATCTGAACGGTCCGCCTGTGTGAAAGGGGCCTTAGGTGTGAGGTTTGGGTAGAATTTGTGAATGGTTCTGTACCATCTTGAGTACAGTTTAAATTTGTTTTCTTGGGTTGAAACATTTGTAGAACCTTTGTGGATGTGTGTGTATACATGCTCCCAATCCTCTGCCATGCGATCCATGGTGAGATCTCCCTCCCACTGCTGACTGACCTTGTTGTATATATTTATTTTTTTTAGAAAAAAAAGTACTGGATGCAATTTAACTACTTCAGTACTTCCACACCCTTCCTGCCCAGGCCAATTTTCAGCTTTCAGTGCTGTCACACTTTGAATGACCATTGCATGGTCATGTAACACTGTACCCAAATGAAATATTGTATAATTTTTTTTTTTGAGACAGATAGAGCTTTCTTTTGGTGCCATTTAATCACCACTGTTTTTTTTTTCTTGCTAAACAAATGATAAAAGATCGAATGTTTTAAGAAAAAAATGTTATTATAACATTTTGCAAACAAGTAATTTTTCTTCTTCACTGATGGGAACTGTTGAAGCTGCACCGATGGGCACTGGTTGGGCTACACTGATGGGCACTGGTGAGGCACCACTGATGGTCACTAATAAGTCTGCGCTGATGTGCACTGATGGGCTACACTGTTGGGGCTGCACTGATGAGGCAGCACTGATAAGCTGCACTGAAGGACACTGATGAGGAGGCACTCATAATGCTGCAATAATGAAGCACCATTGATGAGGAGGCGCTGATAGATGGCATTGATGGGCACTGATTGGCACTGATGGGGCTGCACCTTTCTTTAGGGCACTGATGATTAGTGACAATGTACTCACTGTGACCTGTTAGAATTGCTGGTTATCGGCTCTCCTTTACACACACAGAAATAGCGTGTGAGGAAAGAAATGCCGATAACCGACAAGCCTGTTTACAGGGTGACTAGCTGTGAATTGACAGAGCTGATCACATGGTAAAGGGCTGCTGAGATTGGCCCTTTACCCTGATCAGTATTCAGCTGTGTCCAAAGGACATAGCAGTTGGAGAGCTGCAATGTAGCAGTCTTTTGGCTATAGCGTGGTAGGGAACAGGTTAAAGAGACCCTGGTGAGTGCCCAATTATTTCAACAACAATCATTCTATAAAATGATATATGCATTTAATGTGTATTTTAGGCATGTCATTTTTTTCTCATTTGGATCTTGGATGTGATCTCAGCAGCCCCAGCACACGCAGAGCTGTCACTCATGTACAGTATTTCACTCCTTCCCCAGCAGCAACATAAAAGTAATGTAGGAAGTTGCAGGGTGGTAAGCTGGGCCAGCACAGAGGGTAATTAGACAGTCTTAAGAGAAGCAAGGGCTAATATATGGCAGGAAGAAGGGGCTGTGCTATAGGGAACTTACTAGTTGAATCCCAGATCAATGATATTAGCAACCCCTCCCCCCACCCCCTCTAACTAACTGTATGGTATGAAAAAAAAATCAGAACTATTCAAATTCTCATTTTACTTACCTAAAGCCATGGTCATTTGATGATCCCTATCTCTTCTCCGGTTTACTTATTAGGGTTTCTTCTTCGGGTATCCACATCACTGTCTGTGAGACATGGACACCTCCTTTCAGTGGAGACAGCACTTTCAGTGGCCGAATCCTCTCTCATAGGCTTTAGAGGCAGGAGATAGGGGACCATTGACCAATATGACAAGTGGGCAAAAATGTCTATTAGAGGAAACTGTGACTTTGTTTCATTACACTTCAAGATGGCTGAGGAAGAGCTGTTTAGAATCAAGATTGAGAAGAGAGATAATTTAATGCACAATGCACTATTTAAATTTCATCCTTGAGAAGTGTTGAGCTTTAAATATAGTATGTAAGTTCAGAGGCGCATCACAATAAAATTAATTTATGGAAAGGAAAAATGCTGCAAGTTAGCATTTAAAATACAAATGTGCTGTCACCTGCAGTTTTTTTCTAAGTTGGCAAAAGGGTTTCTCTAAAGCTGAAATCTGGGCAAACCAATTTTTTTGTCTAAATAAAAGAGCCATGCATTTTCTTATTTAAATCTGGGTGTGCTTTGTGTATATCTTTCAAATCTTTTTAATAAACCAGGATGAAACAACTCCTGTACTTTGCCTCTCTGCTGGAACTTTCTATAATATATTGGGCAGACTAGATGGGCCAAATGGTTCTTATCTGCCGACACATTCTATGTTTCTATGTTTCTAATACACACTGGTGATTGTAGCTTTCTCTTCTTGTGCAGGGTGACTGTTTTTTTTTTTTTTTTACCCTTGTAGTCAGCCTGTAGGAAATAGGACCTGCTGGGTTCCTCCCACAGGTCTGCTCTCTGCACAGGCTATGTTAACCATTCTCAATCAGGGGTTTGTGGAAATCTAGGGTTCCTCCAGTGGTCTCTAGAAGTTCCCTAAAGCTGTGGCTGATTGACCTCTCATTTGATAATGCCTGTATAGTTTGAGGGCTTATGCCATTTACCAGAATCAAAAACACCAATATTCTTCATAGCTGTTTGTATGGGTTGCATTCTTTTTACTGACCACAAATGTAAGGGGCATTTTCCCACTGACTCCAGATAAATTTGTTTTAGCAGGGGGTTCCCTGAGACCTGAACATTAATTCAAGATTTCCTGTAGAGCACATATGTCAAACACAAGGCCCACGACCCTTGCACCCAGTTTTGCAGCTGGAATGCGGTGGAACTTCATTCTGCCTCCTCCAGCTCTCACCCTCCCATTTCTCTCTGTCACTTGTAAACAAATAAGCCTTCTGTATTTACATGGGAAAGCTTTGCTCAGCAGCTCCTGGATCTAACAATCAAATGATCTCCATGCAAGGTGAGGCAGAGCTGCCTACACAGAGAGGAACTAGAGCCAGCCAGAGGTTCACAGCTTGCACTCTATACATAGTGCACCCCTAAACCCTGCACACTGTACACAGGGCATCCCCAAACTCAGTACTCTGTGCACAGTGGAACCCGTGAGCTCTGCACTCCATACATAACACATTCCTGAACACTGCACTCTGTATGCAGCGCACCCCTAAACCCTGCACTCTGTATACAGCACACCCCTGAGCTCTGAACTCTCTCTGTAGCATATTCCTTAACTCTTCACCCTGTATGTAATGCACTCCTGAACCCCACTTTGTATGTAGCACACCCCACATACAACTGGCCCTTTGAAGGCAAACATACTGCTGATGCAGCCCATGACCAACCAAATTATCCTGTCTAACAGTTTGCATTAAAAATGGGTTTTCTAAGCACACATTTGCAAATACATGCATAAACTTCAGAGCTGCTCCAAGGCACCCTACTATTGTCTGCAGTCCTAACTCTTGGCAATATACGAGAGCCTCCATAGTAGAAGCACATGCATTCTAATTGATAGATAGAGGACAAGTGAGCCTGGAGGGAGCCCACTCCTCCCTAAAGGCACAGGAGCGCACAATGGCAGCAAAGGTGTCCACCGTGTCCCCTCACCAATATTGCATCAGTAACAAACAAATGGCCACTGCCACCCCCTATAAATGGCCTTCACAGCAAGGAGCACATGTAAGGGCAACACATGCTAAACAAAAACAAAGAAAATCCCCAGCTCAAGTCGCTAGCCAGTCTGTAACCAACTGAATTATCCTGTCTAACAGTTTGCTTTAAAACCAGGGGTTTAGTTAGTACAAATTTCCAAATACATGCGTAAGCTGCAGAGCCACTTCAAGGCACCCTACTATTGTCTGAGGTCCTAACTCTTGTAAATGCATGAGAGCCTCCGTAGTTAAAGCAGATGCATTTTAATAGATAGATAGAGGGAAGGTGAGCCTGGAGGTAGCTCATTCCTCCTTAAAGGCAAAGGGGTGCACTGGACATCCAGCACATAGCACAATGTTGGCAAAGGTGTCTAGCGTGTCCCCTCACCAATATTACATCAGTAACAAACATATATTTATTACTTGCTTTGTGTGCTGTATTATATTGTGCTTCCACAGGAATTGTAGATTATATAATATGATTTGTTGTCTCTGGTTAATTGCAAATAATGTACTAGCAGTGGTATCTCTGGTGGAAAGAGGATTGTTTCCAGGTACTCTTGTAACCAAGTACTTTCTAAAGTAGCTACATTGTAATAAGTTGGCAAACTAAAAGGTACAAAATATAACTCCAAATCTTCCAATGAACATCACAAGGACAACATCCTCTCTGATATATATTTTCCCAAACACAATGTGTATTACTTTGGAGAGAATTATTATGCTTTGATATCTCTACCTGTGGAACCAGTATTGTATCACATTTCTTTTGTATTTTGTACTTAGGCATTGAATTCCCACTGACAACAGCAGGATCAGACTTTTTAGTTCAAAAACAGCAAAGCTGGTGTGATAGTTTTAGTGGTTTGTTCTATTGATATTGTTAGCTTTGGGAACACAAGATTTATGTATGCATCTTGTAATAGCATATTTATTCCTAGTATGAACATGAATGTAGGCTCAATTTACCTAAACTGGAGAGGAGGACGTGCTGCCCATATCAACCAGTCCGTCTACTCAGCATGCAACCTGTGCTCAAAAGCAGATCTGGTTAGTTTGGATAAAAAAACACAATTTCTATTAACCCATTGCAATAGATTTAGGAGTATAACCACCTAGGCTCGGCTATACGACAACACTGTTACACTGTCTGTCACCTAACCCCCCTGACTTTTCATATTTATCAAGCTTTGTGTAATTCTTCCAGATCTGTGTTGTAACTAGAGTGGAGCGAACACCTGGATGTCTGGGTTCGGCGGGTCTGGCCGAACTTGAAAAAAAGTCCGGGTTCGTGACCCGGACTTAACCCGAACTTGACCCCGATCCCGAATCCCATTGAAGTCAATGGTGACCCGAACTTTTGAGCACTAAAATGGCTCTAAAAAAAAACATGGAAAGGGCTAGAGGGCTGCAAAGGGCAGCAAAAGCTTGTTAAGAGCATGGCAAGTGCTCTGCAAACAAATGTGGATAGGGAAATAACTTAAAATAACATAAAAAACATAAAAATAAAAAAGAATCATCTTGATCTAGGAGGACGAGGCCCATATGGAGTAGGAGGTTGAGTTGGCGGTGGATGTGGCAGTGTAGGTGGAAGCGGTGGTGGAGGACGAGGTAGCCAACACTGGTTTTTGTTTTTATTTTTATTTCTTTTTAAATTAGGGTACACCCCAAAAGAGTGAGAAAGATCAAAAATACAACAATGGCTGGGTAAGGCCATTATATTTATATATATTTTTCACAATGTACGGACAAGTCCTGTGGGATCCATGCCTGGTTCATTTTAATGAACGTGAGCTTGTCCACATTGGCTCTGGACAGGTGGCTGCGCTTGTCTGTGATAACACCCCGAGCCGTGTTAAATACACGTTCAGGTAATACACTGGCTGCAGGGCAGGCCAGCACCTCCAAGATGTAAAGGGCAAGCTCAGGCCATGTACCCAATTTGGAGCCCCAGAAGTTGAAGGGGGAAGACCCGTCATTCAGTACGTGTATAGTACGTAAGGAACGGTAAGGAACCGTATATGGTATATGGTAAGGAACGGTGATGGCGGTGGGGGGGCTTTTTTGCCCCTTCTGGGTTGAGTCTGGTCTTGGAAAAGGTATGTGTCCCTGGTTGTGAGCCAGGCTCTCCAAAAGCTATCTAAGTTATGAGGCCTTCTGGTAGGGACGGGGCTTCACCGGTCTTGCCAGGGACCGGGATTCTGAAAAGCCTGTGGTGTATGTGCCCCTGGAGTGGCAGTCCAGGGGTGGCATAATTCACGGTGGATGGCAACACTATGAGTATGGCACCAAGGACACTGCACTTCCTACACATGTTTTTCACACCTGCCTCTAGGGCCGGGCCTTTTGGCCAGGAGTCAGGACCAGAGGATTTTTTTATTCCTGGCCGAAGGGCCTGCCATAGTATTGCAACGTGGCACTAACCTTGCACTTCTCCACTATCCCTTTCCCCACTTTTATGTGTTGTGTGTCTCACGTTTTGTGTTTTTTATTGAGGCGGTACACTTTATTTTACACAGCGTGATTAGTAGGATGTAGGTCCTTGGGCCTGTCCCTGAAAGTCTTGGGAGGGGGTGGATATGGCCTTCTGGCTTGGTTCGCCCTCTCTCATAGGGTCTCTCTTTGAGAGAGCCCCACCTAGTACTTGGGGTGGTCTGTTTCAGCAGACCCCCTAAAGAACGGGGCTGCCTGGTTTTGGCCAGGTTAGCCAGCGTAAGTACCCCAGTCCCTGTCAGAAGCCTTGCGCCCTGGGGGATCAGGGTCAGGGACCATGTGTACACCCTGTGCATTTTTTGTGTTTCACTTTTTTGGTGTGCAGTTTTTTATGCACCCACCGGGTAATAGTCTGAGTGTGTTCACACACCACATGCTTAAAAAAAAAAAAAAAAAAACAGCTGGTGGTCCTGGTTGTTGTGGCATGCCGACAAAGCTTTTCCACATTTCATACATGCTAACCCTGCCTTCTGAGGTGCTGGCGGTGCCCTGGCTGCGTTGGCAACCTCCTCCTCCTACTCCTCTGCCTTCGCCTTGTGCTTCCACTGTGCCCCCGCTGTCAGGTGGGAATGCCACCAGCATCACTTCTCGACCTTTTGGCTTAGATCAAGTGTAGTATCTGTTGTTATCGGTTAAATCAGTAATCAGTAAAACTGCCTACTGTCGTTTACCCCTGGCTGTGCTGAAGTTGGTGGTGAAGGTGTTACGCTGACCGGATGCGGAGGCGGTAGAAGATGAGGATGAGGAGACAGAGTAAGAGGAGTTTGCAACAGGAGGCAAACCGAAGCACCCTGCAATCCTCGGTGGTGGAAGGAGATGCGCCAAACAAATTTAAAGGGTGTATCTCTCAGTAACATAATCAGCAAACGCTGCAAAATTATTCATTTTCCCCTAAATTTGGTGTTTATTGAATAGCAGAATAGAACAACAGTATGTAAAGGGTGTATCTCACACGTACAGTTACAGACTAAGCCACAATTTAATATCTTTCTTTCCCCTAAATGGGTGTTTATTGAATAGCAGAATAGAACAACAGTATACAAAGGGTGTATCTCACAGTAACATATGCAGACTAGGCCGCAATTTAATTTTTTTCCCTAAATGGATGTTTATTGAATAGCGGAATAGAACAACAGTATCCAAAGGGTGTATCTCACACGTACAGCTAAAGACTAAGCCGCAATTTAATATTTTTTCCCTAAATGGGTGTTTATTGAATAGCGGCATAAAACAACAGTATACAAAGGGTATATCTCACAGTAACATATGCAGACTAGGCCGCAATTCAATTTTTTTCCCCTAAATGGGTGTTTATTGAATGGCGGAATAGAACAACAGAATCCAAAGGGTGTATCTCACACGTACAGCTACAGAAGACTAGGCCGCAATTTAATATTTTTCCCTTAAATTGGGGATTTTTGAATAGCATATTAGAACAGCAGTGTCTAAACGATGTATGTCACAGTAAAATATGAAGGAAAAAACGTTTTATTTTTTAAAAAATCCAGATTAAGCAGACACATATGCACTGCGCTTGCATTAAATGTCCGCTGCACACCGCATGCCGCCCACCTAACAGACTGATAAAAGTTTTTTTTTTCTCCCTCCTCCTCACTGGGCTCAGGTCAGGGCAAAAAGATTGTGCACTGCACCCCCACACAATAAAATCAATGTAGGTTCACATGTAGGCTGGGTCACATGCTGCACTGGCCAATCAAAGCCTTGCCATTAGTAGGCATGGCTGTGATGGCTTCTAAGGGTGCACTAGTTAAACGCTTTTTGATTGGCTGCCCTGCAGCTGTTGAAACCGCGCCATTAACCACTTTACCGCTGCTCACTGAGCTGCTAATGCGGCAAAGTGGCTCGATAACGTCTGACGACGTGGACCTACGTCGCCAGATATTCCCCTCTCTCGGCGGCGTGCGCACCGCCGGAGGCTCGCTCCCGCTGTATTCAGTCACAGGGGGAGTCGAGCCAGGGGAGGAGCGGTGGTGATCACCGCCGCTCTTCCCCGATCGTCGGGGAATCGAGTGTGGAGATCCGCCCACTTGTGTAAACAAAGCGGGCGGATCTCCTAAGTGACAGGCAGGGTCAGATTGCAGGGTTCAGCGTAGCTGAACCTGCGATCTGTCCCTGTGTCACTCAGTCACCTCCCCCCACACACGTTAGTAAGCACCAGGCATAAATTAACCACTCCCTCTCCAATAAAAATTAACCCCTTCCCTGCCAGTGTCATTTTTACAGTAACAGTGCATATTTATAGCACTGATTACTGTAGTAATGTCACTGGTACCCCCAAAAGTGTCAAAAATGTCAGTCAAGGGTCCGATCTGTCCGCCGCAATGTCGCAGTCCCGCAAAAAAAATCACAGATCGCCGCCATTACTCGTTAAAAAAAAAACACCAAAAATGACAGAAATCTTTCCCTTAGTTAGTAAACGCAATAACTTTTGCACAAACCAATCAAAATACGCTTATTGCAATTTTTTTTACCAAAAATATGTAGGAGAAAACAAATTGGCCTAAAATGATAAAAAATTTTGATTTTTACATTTTTTTGGGGGGGAATTTCATATAAAAAAATTTGAAAAATATTGTTATTTTTTCAAAATTGTCGCTCTTTTTTTGTTTATAGCGCAAAAAGTAAAAATTGCACAGGTGATCAAATACCACTAGTGTTGAGCGAACACGGACTGTATTATTCGTGTTCGTACCGAATAATTGGATTTTTTGTACCCGAACACGGACACGGACACTTTACTGTATGTTCGGGTAAAAATCCGTGTTCGGTCGTTTTATTTCCGGGTTTTGCATGCTTTGGCGCTCTTTTCATGGCGGGCTTTCAACAGCCAATCAACAATCGTTTAACTGGTGTGCCTTAAGCCATCCCAGCCATGCCTGCAAATGTCTCAGTAGCTGTGATTGGCCGTCTGAAGCATGTGACCAAGTCTTTATAAGTTCGAGGCAGCCGCAGCGGCGTCATTATGCTGCTTAGATTCAGGGACAGAGCACACATCAACGTGCTGGCTGCTGATTAGGGAAAGATAGGCAGGAAAAAACCATTTGTGTCCGGATAGAATTGAGGGACAGGTCGGAGTGTTTAGGCAGGGCGAGTTGTAGGCATTTTAGGGATAGAGTCTGCTGAATTATATAGGGTCAGTGTCTTCTACAAACTACAATCGATATTGCTGTGTGGGGGGTGGGGTCTGCACTCAATCCTGATCTACGATCTCTTCTCAATCCTGTTAGGGACAGAGTCTGCTGAATTTTAGGGAAACTGTGTTCTACAAACTACAATCGATATTGCTGTGTGGTGTGGGATTGGAGATAGGCAGGTGTCAGTGATCCACATCCATTTTTCTGTGTGTGAGCTGCAGTGAACACAATCTTTTTGGGCTGCAGTGAACACAATCTTTTTGGGCTGCAGTGAACACAATCTTTTTGGGCTGCAGTGAACACAATCTTTTTGGGCTGCAGTGAACACAATCTTTTTGGGGTGCAGTGAACAAAATCTTTTTGGGGTGCAGTGAACACAATCCTTTTTGGTGTGCAGTGAACACAATCTTTGTGGGGTGCAGTGAACAAAATCCTTTGTGGGGTGCAGTGAACACAATCTTTTTGGGGTGCAGTGAACAAAATCCTTTTTGGGGTGCAGTGAACAACATCCTTTTTGGGGTGCAGTGAACACAATCTTTTTGGGGTGCAGTGAACAAAATCCTTTGTGGGGTGCAGTGAACACAATCTTTTTGGGGTGCAGTGAACACAATCTTTTTGGGGTGGAGTGAACAACATCCTTTTTGGGGTGCAGTGAACAAAATCCTTTTTGGGGTGCAGTGAACAAAATCATTTTTGGGGTGCAGTGAACACAATCTTTTTGGGGTGCAGTGAACACAATCTTTGTGGGGTGCAGTGAACACAATCTTTTTGGGGTGGAGTGAACAACATCCTTTTTGGGGTGCAGTGAACAACATCCTTTTTGGGGTGCAGTGAACACAATCTTTTTGGGGTGCAGTGAACACAATCTTTGTGGGGTACAGTGAACAGAATCTTTGTGGGGTGCAGTGAACACAATCTTTGGGGGGTACAGTGAACACAATCTTTGTGAGGTGCAGTGAACACAATCTTTGTGGGGTGCAGTGAACACAATCATTGTGGGGTGCAGTGAACTCAATCTTTGTGGGGTACAGTGAACACAATCTCATACTGAAGGTTTGAGGGTGCTGCCTGTTCCATACTCCCCCTACTCCTCATCTAGCCTTTTAGGGGTACAAACAATAGTAATTGGGGCCTAGTGTGGTTGTGTACGTGTGATATACATACACTTTTTTGGGATCATATTTTCTATTCCGCTATTTAATCAAAAACCTTTGGGGATCAGTTAAATTGGGGGATAGTCTGTGTTGGTACGTGTGAGAGAGATCCACCTTTCCAAGTTGTTGGGGTTCATCTCATACTTCTGAAGGTTTGAGGGTGCTGCCTGTTCCATACTCCCCCTACTCCTAGCCTTTTAGGGGTACAAACAATAGTAATTGGGGCCTAGTGTGGTTGTGTACGTGTGATATACATACACTTTTTTGGGATCATATTTTCTATTCCGCTATTTAATCAAAAACCTTTGGGGATCAGTTAAATTGGGGGATAGTCTGTGTTGGTACGTGTGAGAGAGATCCACCTTTCCAAGTTGTTGAGGTTCATCTCATACTTCTGAAGGTTTGAGGGTGCTGCCTGTTCCATACTCCCCCTACTCCTAGCCTTTTAGGGGTACAAACAATAGTAATTGGGGCCTAGTGTGGTTGTGTACGTGTGATATACATACACTTTTTTGGGATCATATTTTCTATTCCGCTATTTAATCAAAAACCTCTGGGGATCAGTTAAATTGGGGGATAGTCTGTGTTGGTACGTGTGAGAGAGATCCACCTTTCCAAGTTGTTGGGGTTCATCTCATACTTCTGAAGGTTTGAGGGTGCTGCCTGTTCCATACTCCCCCTACTCCTAGCCTTTTAGGGGTACAAACAATAGTAATTGGGGCCTAGTGTGGTTGTGTACGTGTGATATACATACACTTTTTTGGGATCATATTTTCTATTCCGCTATTTAATCAAAAACCTTTGGGGATCAGTTAAATTGGGGGATAGTCTGTGTTGGTACGTGTGAGAGAGATCCACCTTTCCAAGTTGTTGGGGTTCATCTCATACTTCTGAAGGTTTGAGGGTGCTGCCTGTTCCATACTCCCCCTACTCCTAGCCTTTTAGGGGTACAAACAATAGTAATTGGGGCCTAGTGTGGTTGTGTACGTGTGATATACATACACTTTTTTGGGATCATATTTTCTATTCCGCTATTTAATCAAAAACCTTTGGGGATCAGTTAAATTGGGGGATAGTCTGTGTTGGTACGTGTGAGAGAGATCCACCTTTCCAAGTTGTTGAGGTTCATCTCATACTTCTGAAGGTTTGAGGGTGCTGCCTGTTCCATACTCCCCCTACTCCTAGCCTTTTAGGGGTACAAACAATAGTAATTGGGGCCTAGTGTGGTTGTGTACGTGTGATATACATACACTTTTTTGGGATCATATTTTCTATTCCGCTATTTAATCAAAAACCTCTGGGGATCAGTTAAATTGGGGGATAGTCTGTGTTGGTACGTGTGAGAGAGATCCACCTTTCCAAGTTGTTGGGGTTCATCTCATACTTCTGAAGGTTTGAGGGTGCTGCCTGTTCCATACTCCCCCTACTCCTAGCCTTTTAGGGGTACAAACAATAGTAATTGGGGCCTAGTGTGGTTGTGTACGTGTGATATACATACACTTTTTTGGGATCATATTTTCTATTCCGCTATTTAATCAAAAACCTTTGGGGATCAGTTAAATTGGGGGATAGTCTGTGTTGGTACGTGTGAGAGAGATCCACCTTTCCAAGTTGTTGGGGTTCATCTCATACTTCTGAAGGTTTGAGGGTGCTGCCTGTTCCATACTCCCCCTACTCCTAGCCTTTTAGGGGTACAAACAATAGTAATTGGGGCCTAGTGTGGTTGTGTACGTGTGATATACATACACTTTTTTTGGATCATATTTTCTATTCCGCTATTTAATCAAAAACCTTTGGGGATCAGTTAAATTGGGGGATAGTCTGTGTTGGTACGTGTGAGAGAGATCCACCTTTCCAAGTTGTTGGGGTTCATCTCATACTTCTGAAGGTTTGAGGGTGCTGCCTGTTCCATACTCCCCCTACTCCTAGCCTTTTAGGGGTACAAACAATAGTAATTGGGGCCTAGTGTGGTTGTGTACGTGTGATATACATACACTTTTTTGGGATCATATTTTCTATTCCGCTATTTAATCAAAAACCTCTGGGGATCAGTTAAATTGGGGGATAGTCTGTGTTGGTACGTGTGAGAGAGATCCACCTTTCCAAGTTGTTGGGGTTCATCTCATACTTCTGAAGGTTTGAGGGTGCTGCCTGGTCCATACTCCCCCTACTCCTCATCTAGCCTTTTAGGGGTACAAACAATAGTAATTGGGGCCCAGTGTGGTTGTGTACGTGTGATATACATACACTTTTTTGGGATCATATTTTCTATTCCGCTATTTAATCAAAAACCTTTGGGGATCAGTTAAATTGGGGGATAGTCTGTGTTGGTACGTGTGAGAGAGATCCACCTTTCCAAGTTGTTGGGGTTCATCTCATACTTCTGAAGGTTTGAGGGTGCTGCCTGTTCCATACTCCCCCTACTCCTAGCCTTTTAGGGGTACAAACAATAGTAATTGGGGCCTAGTGTGGTTGTGTACGTGTGATATACATACACTTTTTTTGGATCATATTTTCTATTCCGCTATTTAATCAAAAACCTTTGGGGATCAGTTAAATTGGGGGATAGTCTGTGTTGGTACGTGTGAGAGAGATCCACCTTTCCAAGTTGTTGGGGTTCATCTCATACTTCTGAAGGTTTGAGGGTGCTGCCTGTTCCATACTCCCCCTACTCCTAGCCTTTTAGGGGTACAAACAATAGTAATTGGGGCCTAGTGTGGTTGTGTACGTGTGATATACATACACTTTTTTGGGATCATATTTTCTATTCCGCTATTTAATCAAAAACCTTTGGGGATCAGTTAAATTGGGGGATAGTCTGTGTCGGTACGTGTGAGAGAGATCCACCTTTCCAAGTTGTTGGGGTTCATCTCATACTTCTGAAGGTTTGAGGGTGCTGCCTGTTCCATACCCCCCCTACTCCTCATCTAGCCTTTTAGGGGTACAAACAATAGTAATTGGGGCCTAGTGTGGTTGTGTACGTGCGAGATACATACACTTTTTTTGATCATATTTCCTACTCCGCTATTCAATAAAAACCTTTGAGGATCAATTGAATTGCGGGATAGTCTGTGTCGGTACGTGTGAGAGAGATCCACCTTTCCAAGTTGTTGGGGTTCATCTCATACTTCTGAAGGTTTGAGGGTGCTGCCTGTTCCATACTCCCCCTACTCCTCATCTAGCCTTTTAGGGGTACAAACAATAGTAATTGGGGCCCAGTGTGGTTGTGTACGTGTGATATACATACACTTTTTTGGGATCATATTTTCTATTCCGCTATTTAATCAAAAACCTTTGGGGATCAGTTAAATTGGGGGATAGTCTGTGTTGGTACGTGTGAGAGAGATCCACCTTTCCAAGTTGTTGGGGTTCATCTCATACTTCTGAAGGTTTGAGGGTGCTGCCTGTTCCATACTCCCCCTACTCCTAGCCTTTTAGGGGTACAAACAATAGTAATTGGGGCCTAGTGTGGTTGTGTACGTGTGATATACATACACTTTTTTTGGATCATATTTTCTATTCCGCTATTTAATCAAAAACCTTTGGGGATCAGTTAAATTGGGGGATAGTCTGTGTTGGTACGTGTGAGAGAGATCCACCTTTCCAAGTTGTTGGGGTTCATCTCATACTTCTGAAGGTTTGAGGGTGCTGCCTGTTCCATACTCCCCCTACTCCTAGCCTTTTAGGGGTACAAACAATAGTAATTGGGGCCTAGTGTGGTTGTGTACGTGTGATATACATACACTTTTTTGGGATCATATTTTCTATTCCGCTATTTAATCAAAAACCTTTGGGGATCAGTTAAATTGGGGGATAGTCTGTGTTGGTACGTGTGAGAGAGATCCACCTTTCCAAGTTGTTGGGGTTCATCTCATACTTCTGAAGGTTTGAGGGTGCTGCCTGTTCCATACCCCCCCTACTCCTCATCTAGCCTTTTAGGGGTACAAACAATAGTAATTGGGGCCTAGTGTGGTTGTGTACGTGTGATATACATACACTTTTTTGGGATCATATTTTCTATTCCGCTATTTAATCAAAAACCTTTGGGGATCAGTTAAATTGGGGGATAGTCTGTGTTGGTACGTGTGAGAGAGATCCACCTTTCCAAGTTGTTGGGGTTCATCTCATACTTCTGAAGGTTTGAGGGTGCTGCCTGTTCCATACTCCCCCTACTCCTAGCCTTTTAGGGGTACAAACAATAGTAATTGGGGCCTAGTGTGGTTGTGTACGTGTGATATACATACACTTTTTTGGGATCATATTTTCTATTCCGCTATTTAATCAAAAACCTTTGGGGATCAGTTAAATTGGGGGATAGTCTGTGTTGGTACGTGTGAGAGAGATCCACCTTTCCAAGTTGTTGAGGTTCATCTCATACTTCTGAAGGTTTGAGGGTGCTGCCTGTTCCATACTCCCCCTACTCCTAGCCTTTTAGGGGTACAAACAATAGTAATTGGGGCCTAGTGTGGTTGTGTACGTGTGATATACATACACTTTTTTGGGATCATATTTTCTATTCCGCTATTTAATCAAAAACCTCTGGGGATCAGTTAAATTGGGGGATAGTCTGTGTTGGTACGTGTGAGAGAGATCCACCTTTCCAAGTTGTTGGGGTTCATCTCATACTTCTGAAGGTTTGAGGGTGCTGCCTGTTCCATACCCCCCCTACTCCTCATCTAGCCTTTTAGGGGTACAAACAATAGTAATTGGGGCCTAGTGTGGTTGTGTACGTGCGAGATACATACACTTTTTTTGATCATATTTCCTACTCCGCTATTCAATAAAAACCTTTGAGGATCAATTGAATTGCGGGATAGTCTGTGTCGGTACGTGTGAGAGAGATCCACCTTTCCAAGTTGTTGGGGTTCATCTCATACTTCTGAAGGTTTGAGGGTGCTGCCTGTTCCATACTCCCCCTACTCCTCATCTAGCCTTTTAGGGGTACAAACAATAGTAATTGGGGCCCAGTGTGGTTGTGTACGTGTGATATACATACACTTTTTTGGGATCATATTTTCTATTCCGCTATTTAATCAAAAACCTTTGGGGATCAGTTAAATTGGGGGATAGTCTGTGTTGGTACGTGTGAGAGAGATCCACCTTTCCAAGTTGTTGGGGTTCATCTCATACTTCTGAAGGTTTGAGGGTGCTGCCTGTTCCATACTCCCCCTACTCCTAGCCTTTTAGGGGTACAAACAATAGTAATTGGGGCCTAGTGTGGTTGTGTACGTGTGATATACATACACTTTTTTTGGATCATATTTTCTATTCCGCTATTTAATCAAAAACCTTTGGGGATCAGTTAAATTGGGGGATAGTCTGTGTTGGTACGTGTGAGAGAGATCCACCTTTCCAAGTTGTTGGGGTTCATCTCATACTTCTGAAGGTTTGAGGGTGCTGCCTGTTCCATACTCCCCCTACTCCTAGCCTTTTAGGGGTACAAACAATAGTAATTGGGGCCTAGTGTGGTTGTGTACGTGTGATATACATACACTTTTTTGGGATCATATTTTCTATTCCGCTATTTAATCAAAAACCTTTGGGGATCAGTTAAATTGGGGGATAGTCTGTGTTGGTACGTGTGAGAGAGATCCACCTTTCCAAGTTGTTGGGGTTCATCTCATACTTCTGAAGGTTTGAGGGTGCTGCCTGTTCCATACCCCCCCTACTCCTCATCTAGCCTTTTAGGGGTACAAACAATAGTAATTGGGGCCTAGTGTGGTTGTGTACGTGTGATATACATACACTTTTTTGGGATCATATTTTCTATTCCGCTATTTAATCAAAAACCTTTGGGGATCAGTTAAATTGGGGGATAGTCTGTGTCGGTACGTGTGAGAGAGATCCACCTTTCCAAGTTGTTGGGGTTCATCTCATACTTCTGAAGGTTTGAGGGTGCTGCCTGTTCCATACTCCCCCTACTCCTCATCTAGCCTTTTAGGGGTACAAACAATAGTAATTGGGGCCTAGTGTGGTTGTGTACGTGTGATATACATACACTTTTTTTGGATCATATTTTCTATTCCGCTATTTAATCAAAAACCTTTGGGGATCAGTTAAATTGGGGGATAGTCTGTGTTGGTACGTGTGAGAGAGATCCACCTTTCCAAGTTGTTGGGGTTCATCTCATACTTCTGAAGGTTTGAGGGTGCTGCCTGTTCCATACTCCCCCTACTCCTCATCTAGCCTTTTAGGGGTACAAACAATAGTAATTGGGGCCCAGTGTGGTTGTGTACGTGTGATATACATACACTTTTTTGGGATCATATTTTCTATTCCGCTATTTAATCAAAAACCTTTGGGGATCAGTTAAATTGGGGGATAGTCTGTGTTGGTACGTGTGAGAGAGATCCACCTTTCCAAGTTGTTGGGGTTCATCTCATACTTCTGAAGGTTTGAGGGTGCTGCCTGTTCCATACCCCCCCTACTCCTCATCTAGCCTTTTAGGGGTACAAACAATAGTAATTGGGGCCTAGTGTGGTTGTGTACGTGCGAGATACATACACTTTTTTTGATCATATTTCCTACTCCGCTATTCAATAAAAACCTTTGAGGATCAATTGAATTGCGGGATAGTCTGTGTCGGTACGTGTGAGAGAGATCCACCTTTCCAAGTTGTTGGGGTTCATCTCATACTTCTGAAGGTTTGAGGGTGCTGCCTGTTCCATACTCCCCCTACTCCTCATCTAGCCTTTTAGGGGTACAAACAATAGTAATTGGGGCCCAGTGTGGTTGTGTACGTGTGATATACATACACTTTTTTTGGATCATATTTTCTATTCCGCTATTTAATTTAACTGGGCCTCCATGCGAGACCTGTGTGCCTTGTTGCGCTGTTTTGAGTACTCCACCAACATGGCCAGTGGCAATGACGCCGTTCTCAGCTTAACTATCCCACTTCCATGCCTCCTTGAAAAAACAATTCGGGCGATGATGGAAGAGGATGTGGCACAGGATGAGGAGGAGGAGGAGGATGAAGAGGTAACATTTCCAAGGCTTTCAGGGCAGTCATTCGCAAGGGGCTCCGAGGGTGGGTTCCTGCACACGCAAACGCCAGGGACGCAATTGTCCAGCAGGGGCACAGTTCTGGAGGATGAGGAGGATGAGGAGGAGGAGGAGCTGGAGGAGGAGATGGAACCATGTTCACAGCAGGGTGGCACCCAGGCCAGCTCATGGCCATCACTGGTGCGTGGCTGGGGGGATACAGAGGACACGGACGATACACCTCCCACAGAGGACAGCCTTTCGTTGCCTCTGGGCAGCCTGGCACACATGAGTGATTACATGCTGCAGTGTCTCCACAACGACCGCCGAGTTGCCCACATTCTAACTTGTGCTGATTACTGGGTGGCCACGCTGCTGGATCCCCGTTACAAGGACAACGTACCGTCCTTAATTCACTCACTGGAGCGCGATCGCAAGATGCGCGAGTACAAGCGCACGCTGGTAGACGCCATGCTGCTGGCATTCCCATCTGACAGCGGGGCCACAGTGGAAGCACAAGGCAGAGGAGGAGGAGGAGGAGGTCGCCAACGCAACCAGGGCACCGCCAGCACCTCAGAAGGCAGGGTTAGCATGGCCGAAATGTGGAAAAGCTTTGTCAGCACGCCACAACAAACAGCAGCACCAGCAGCTCAGATGGAACGTCTTAGCAGGAGGCAGCATTTTACCAACATGGTGGAGCAGTATGTGTGCACACGCCTACATGTAGTGAATGACGGGTCTGCCCCCTTCAACTTCTGGGTCTCCAAATTGGGCACATGGCTTGAGCTTGCCCTTTACGCCTTGGAGGTGCTGGCGTGCCCTGCAGCCAGTGTATTATCTGAACGGGTATTTAGCACGGCTGGGGGCGTTATAACAGACAAGCGCAGCCGCCTGTCCAGAGACAATGTGGACAAGCTCACGTTCATTAAAATGAACCAGGCATGGATCCCACGGGACTTTTCCGTACCTTATGCAGAATAGCAATGGATACCGACCTTACCCACCCATTGTTCCATTTTTGCTCTTTCTCACTCTTTTGGGGTGTACCCTCATTTAAAATTTTTGAAAAGAAGCAGTGTTGGCTACCTCGTCCTCCTCCTCAGGGCCAGATTAATGTAGGGGCTATTGGAGCTGCAGCTCCAGGCCCCTACCTTTTATATAGGCCCCGGGTTGGCCATATTCACTGTTACCGCTCTTCTGTCACTTGTAAACACAGAAGTCTGGCTTCTATGCTCGCTTCCCCAGGCAGCACCCTCAGAACCTCCCCACACAGCGTGAAGGCCGGACAAGGAGGGACAGTTGGCGATGCATGGATGTGTTTATGGGCTTCAGAGACAGCATCCCATGTTGAATTAGGCATGCATGGCTGCACCCTTCCTCCTCTGGGTGCATGGCAAGGCACGGCCCTTAAGGCCCTTCAAAATCCTCAGCACCAAGCCCATGATGCTGTTAATCCGGCCCTGGTCCTCCTCCACCGCCGCTTCCACCTACACCGCCCATAGGTGTGCGCAGCCTATTGCATTAAGGTGTGCACCCCAAAGTTGAAATACACATGCATGTGTTTGCCAGCAGGGAGAGTAATGTATCGGGGCCATGTACCTGTAGGCAAGGAGAAATAGAGCAGAGCAGGTCCCAGGGAGATCTTTCCCATCTCCTCACTGGCAATGCTATGTGCCCTAGGTGATTAGGGTGTGCCCAGGCACACCCAGCACACCCTGTGCGCACGCCTATGTCACCGCTAGGCTTGTGACGGTATCAGATTTTCATGCTGCGATTAATTGATTAAGGTTTTGCCACGGTATACGGTATTATCACGGTATTCTATTATTAAATTTAAATTATTAAATTTCCACCTCACTTCAATTTCATTGCTGAATTTAGGGGCTTTGGTTCACTTATGCACATTATTATATAGTCAGTCAGTACAGACTCTGTGAACCAGGCCTAAAATAGGTCATCAAGCAGTGTCTGGCCTAACTGGTGATAACTGGTTCTGGCGCTCGGCTCCGATCCGATGGCCTGGTCATTAAGAGGGCAAATCCTTGTGGTCAAGAAGTGGTTAAACCTGAAGGAGGTGTTGTTTATAAATTACTTTACTATTGCTTTAGGCCTGGTTCACATGTATGCGGGTTGGTGGTTCACATTTGCACAGGCATAGCAGCCCATTGATTTGAATGGGCTGCTATGCCCTCATTTTCCGCAGAAAAAAGGTGCATGCAGCATTTTTTTAAAATTCAGTGGCCTTGAAATCCATCCTGCTTTTGCACCATGCGACTAACCTGCAGTTCCTGCTCTGGCAAGCTTTCTGCATTTTTTGTATACGTGGGCACGGCATTTAAAAATAAACAGTTTGCGTGTGCAGCAACGGCAGGTAAGTCGCATGGTGCAAAAGAAGGATGGATTTCATGGCCACTGCATTTTTTTAAATTCTGCATGCACCTTTTTTCAGCTGAAAACGCAGGCATAGCAGCTCAAGCCCATTCACATCAATGGGCTGCTATGCCTGTGCAAATGTGGGCCCCCAACCCGCATACATGTGAACCAGGCCTAAAGCAATAGTAAAGTCATTAATTGGTTAAACCTGCAGGAGGACCGGTGTTTTTATCTATTAATGACTTTACTATTGCTTTAGGCCTGGTTCACATGTATGCGGGTTGGGGGCCCACATTTGCACAGGCATAGCAGCCCATTGATGTGAATGGGCTTGAGCTGCTATGCCTGCGTTTTCAGCTGAAAAAAGGTGCATGCAGAATTTAAAAAAATGCAGTGGCCATGAAATCCATCCTTCTTTTGCACCATGCGACTTACCTGCCGTTGCTGCACACGCAAACTGTTTATTTTTAAATGCCGTGCCCACGTATACAAAAAATGCAGAAAGCTTGCCAGAGCAGGAACTGCAGGTTAGTCGCATGGTGCAAAAGCAGGATGGATTTCAAGGCCACTGAATTTAAAAAAAATGCTGCATGCACCTTTTTTCTGCGGAAAATGAGGGCATAGCAGCCCGTTCAAATCAATGGGCTGCTATGCCTGTGCAAATGTGGGCCGCCAACCCGCATACATGTGAACCGCCAACCCGCATACATGTGAACCACCAACCCGCATACATGTGAACCAGGCCTAAAGCAATAGTAAAGTCATTAATAGATAAAAACACCGGTCCTCCTGCAGGTTTAACCACTTCTGGATCGCAAGGATTTGCCCCTTTAAAGACCAGGCCATCGGATCAGAGCGCCAGGACCAGTCATCACCAGGTAGGCCAGACACTGCTTGATGGCTATATAATAATGTAATGTGGGCTGCTAGGCGTGTGTGTGTGTATATATATATTTATTAGAGCTGCACGATTCTGGCCAAAATGAGAATCACGATTTTTTAGCTTGGAATAAAGATCACGATTCTCTCACGATTCTCTGTGTAACAAAAAAAAAAAAAATTGGGATAACTTTACTGTTACGTTTTTTTTTTTTTTTTTATTCATTAAAGTCTAATCATTGCGTTTGAAAGACTGCTGCGCAAATACAGTGTGACATAAAATATTACAACAATCGCCATTTTATTCTGTAGGGTCTCTGCTAAAAAAATATATAAAATGTTTGGGGGTTCTAAGTACTTTTCTAGCAAAAAAAAAACTGATTTTAACTTGCAAACAGCAAGTGTCAAAAAAAAGATCCAGTCTTTAAGAGGTTAAACTTCCTTTCTCCCTGGCAGAGGGAAGGAAAAGATACAAATGTAATCATTTTTGTTTATAGTTAGGAGACTTAATGCTGAAAGGTGTTAGCTGAGTGAGTGAATGAGTCATCCAGCTCACTGAAATGTATCAATTCACAAGTCAGGCAGACTTGACAGAGAAACTCGGTATTTTAAAAATGCCACAATAACAATACCGTGGCTATGCAATACCGCGATATATCGAATTACCGAAAACCGGCATATGTCTAGTCACCGCCACATCCACCACCACCTCAACCTCCCTCCTACTCCATATGGGCCTCGTCCTTCAGAGATGAAGAAGAACATTGTTTTATTTTTCTGTTTTTTTTTTGTTGTTTTAAGTTATTTCCCTATCCACATTTGTTTGCAGAGCACTTGCCATGCTCTTAATTACGTTTTGCTGCCATTTGCAGCACTCTAGCCCTTTCCTTTGGTGTTTTAGAGCCATTTTAGTGCCTTAAAGTTCGGGTCCCCATTGACTTCAATGGGGTTCGGTGTCCGGGAAAAGTTCGGTAAAAGTCCGGGACACGGACCCGGACTTTTTTTTAAAGTTCGGCCGAACCCGTCGAACACGGACATCTAGGTGTTCGCTCAACCCTAAATACCACCAAAAGAAAGCTCTGTTTGTAGGAAAAAAAGTACGTAAATTTCGTTTGGGTACGGCGTTGCATGACAGCGCAATTGTCAGTTAAAGTCGCACAGTGCCGAATCGCAAAAAGTAGCCCAGACGTAAGACAGCAAAATCCTCCGGTGGTAAAGTGGGTAAAACCGCGCCAAAACAACTGAACAATGGACTGTATCCCGAATATACAGTAAAATGTTCGGGTCCATGTCCGGGTACTGAAAACCCAAAAGTTTGGTACGATCCCGAACAATACAGTCCGTGTTCGCTCAACCCTAGTAGTACCCTTCAAAAACAATTCCTGCACTTTGCCTAGATGCTGGAGTCCCTTTAATAAATCCAGTCACTGCTGCTCTCTCATTTTGTGCAGAATGACTAGTCTTTTCTCCACCCCCACCTGTAGTTTTCTGTAGGCAGCCTGTAGTGGGTGGGTACAAGCTGGGTCCCTCCCACAGCTCTGCTCTCTGCACAGGCAGATCTTTGTGGCTATCGAGAAATATATTTAGATCAAAATTATTCTGTGCTTGGAATTTAGCTTAAGGTTGCCCTGGTACCCAGTACTCGTCTTGTCATAAGTAACAAGGAGGCAAAGATAGACTCTAAGAGCACTAAGAGGCTGCTGCCCTTGTTGAAGTGAGAGATTGAAGTGTATGCCATATGAATATTATGGCATATCTAAGCACTAATATGTGCATAGGGTTGTTTCACAGATCACTCAGTAAAACAGTGCAGCTGGCATATAGATAATGTTCTAAGCCGGGGGTGTTTGTTTTCCTCATGCCGCATCTTTCAAGTACCAGGTTATATCCTTGGCTGGTCAGAAGTCCGTAGGACTCTGAATAAGCAGCTAAACAATACAACAGAACACTCTTCTTAAGAAGCAGTGTGTAACATGGAGCAAAAATAAGGGGTGTTATCATAGGTCCCGGTCACACTTTTGCTTTACTGCAAGGCACACAAATAATGCATGTTACCACAATGCATGGCAATGCACCTGCTCTATGTGCAGTGTGCTGTGATGTAATTTATAGTGAATGGAACCAAAATGAGCTGCAGTAGAGCGCAGGGCACAATGCATCACGCACACTAAAGCATGGATACAGTGCATTGTCCAATCAAAGAGAAAAAAATCCAGCACCCCGATGTCTCAAAAATAAAACATATACAACTTTATTAGATCAACCCATTAAATGGAATCAAAACCTGTTATTATTGACACGTTTCAGCCTCTTACATAGGCCTTAGTCATAATATTATGACTAAGGCCTATATAAGAGGCTGAAACACATCAATAATTACTTTCAATGGATGGATCTAATAAACTCATATATGTTTTATTTTTGAGACATTGTGGTGCCGGATGATTGGACGTTTGAATGCCTGAGTACTGACGTTTGATGTTTGAATGTAACTGAGGCCATCCGAGCACATGAGTCACTATCTCATCTTGTTTATAATTAAGGGCTATTTTGGGGTAGCAGCAGATATAAAGCAGAGATAAAATCCATCTCTTCCCCTAATAAAAGCAGCACACATAGTAAACACAAACACTGGCTAGGCACACAGTTAACCCCTTGATCGTCTTAGATGTTTAACCCCTTCCCAACCAGTGTCATTAGTGCTGGTTCCAGCAAAGTGTCAAAAGTGTCAGTTAGTGTCCGATTGTCCACCGCATATACTGAAAGTTGCTGATAGCTGCCATTGCTAGTATAAAAAAAATCCAGTATTTATCCCATAGTTTGTAGACGTTATAACATTAGTGTAAACCAATCAAGAGACACCTATTTTTACCAAAGACATATAGTGGAATACATATTGGCCAACATTTATGAAGAAATTCGATTTTTTACATTTTTTTATTGGATATGTTTTATAGCAGAAAATAAAAAAATATTGTTTTTTTTTGTTTATAGATCAAAAAATAAAAATGCAGTGGTGATCAAATACCACCAAAAGAAAGCTCCATTTGTGAGGAAAAAAATGACATACATTTTATTTGGGTACAGCATTGCATGACCACGCAATTGTCAGTTAAAATAACGCAGTGCTGTATCGCAAAAAATGGCCTGGTCTTCCAAAGGTCAAGTGGTTAAGCACAGTTAGCATGCTTGGCAACCAATAGATTTGCTTCCCAAAATCTGTTTCTTTAGACAGCCTGGGGTTCCAGCTTCTCTAGGCTCAAGTCATTGTACATATTTAATTGACTATTACATATTAAGCTGGCTATACAATAACCTGTAATTCAAAGCAATCAGTGCTAATGGGCCATTTAGAAGAAAGAAACAAGTTATTTCAATTGTTCAAATGCAATAAATACTTATTACAGAAACTTTCCAGATCAAATCCCTTAGAAAAAGGAACAAATTGCACAATTGCAATATAAACAGTTGTAGGATGTCAAAACTTTGTGCAGTCTAAAAGGTGCTCTATATGGTGGTGCTTGCAGAAGGTTGCAAATTCCCACACATTCAACTGTTTGGCAAGATGGGCAATAATGCAAATTCTGGTTGACTGATTCAGCAGTAAGAAGGGGGTTTCCTTGCCCCTGGTTGGTTGTCTATAGTACAGTACTGTCATAAACTGTCCTAATTCTTGTAGTATTATTTTAGTTTCTGCTGCTGTCTTATTTGTATGTAGCAGGATTTCCAGGCATTGGGCCTGATGAGGGTCTGCCATGGTCACCTCACCATTAACACTAACAGCACATTTAAGCTGAATGCCCAAGTGTGAGATCTGAGACAATGTCAATGAACAGTCCGGCATCTTTGTTTTGTTTTGTTTATTTTATATAGGGATGGGAGAAGGGAATGAGTGGGATACTCCTCTGGCTCAACTAGGTACAAATGGTACACTTTGTGAAAAATGCCTTTCAGAGCTTACTTGATGCCGGCTGAATGCCGACCAACGCTTACTGGCGCTTGAAATCACGAACTTGCGTCTACTGTACTGAAGACTGACTTCTGACACTCTGGTTAGGTCAAATGTCCTTGACACTTCTCCCTCCAGTCCTTCCTGACTGAGGTAACCTTTAGTAACACTGCTGCTGCTGCAACTGTCAACACTGTACACTGCACGCTATACACTTCCACTGCACACTGAATACTTCGGGGCCCAACCACTGGCACCCCCTTTTCTCTTCAGGTTCAACACTTGCACCCCCTTTTACTCTTCCTGCACCAGCTAGCTAGCTTCCAGATCCCTCTGACCTTCTCCAGAGTGGTCCCCTCTCACTAGGCAGACCCCCAGGGGCAGTTTGCAGTACTCATGACTGGGAATGCTTTCCTGAAACTCAAGCCCTCTCAGTTCCGCTGGTCCTCAGCACACCGGATCCGCTCTGCAGCTTAGCTCAGCCCTCTGTCCCCTCAGGCAAGACGCCTGGGACACCCGATTACTCTTGACATGAGGAGAGACAGCCATACTATCCCGCCTGGGACTCTGCGTCATGTGCTCCCCTCAAACTTATGCCATCTTCCATAATCTGCCCTTCTGGGATAGATACAAGCCTGGGTGAGCCATTGGCTGGGTTTCCTCCACTGCCCAATGATAGCCCTCATTGAGTACAGTGGGGAGACTCCCCAGTCTCAACAGCCACACCTGGGAACCATGACAACCTAGCTGAAAATCATGGCCCTGCTGATAAGCAGTCAAGGCCCACTATGCTTTACCTAGCACCTACCTTGTAGGGTGCTACATGTATCTAACCCCTGGTTAGCTGCCTGGTCAGATTTATTCCTGTCCCTGACTCCACCTATGCTTCTCAACTTGGTGGCCTGATTTTGGTTGACTAAACACTTAACCTTACTATAACATAAAGCTCTTTTGGCTACACTTCTCCTATTAATCACAGGAGTGTAGTCACTCAGCCGTCCAAATGCCTGGACGGACAGCTGGCTCAGCCTCACAGCATGCTCCTGAGCTAGACCCTTCCTCCTCCTCCACTGCCCAGCTCTCCAGTGAGTGCTGGAGGGGCAGAGCAGAGAGCCAGTGACTGACAGTAACCATTCTCTGCTCAGAGTGGAGGCCAGGAGCTCAAAAAGGTTTTCACTTGTCCCATTAAGAAATATAAGGTCAACTGTCAAAAGCTAATAAAGTATAAGCAGAACCCAAATCCATGTTTCTGTCTCCATATTAGCACCATACTATTTTTACACCCTTGTAATAGGAAGTCCTGTATGATTGGACGGCTGCTCGGGTGGACGGCTGCACACCCATATGATGCATACAAAAATGTATTGTAAAAACATCAATAAAAACATGGCACAATTGGCATATCGGCAGAGAAGAAAGGAGGTTGACACCTTTCACATGGTAATTGTGCTTTGTCAAAACCATACAGGACACAACCATCATGCACATATATATAGTAAATATCACATGGTTACACGGGTGTAAAAACATGAGTCACCTGTGCAACCATGTGATATTTACTATATATATGTGCATGATGGTTGTGTCCTGTATGGTTTTGACAAATCACGCTTAACGTGTGCATCATATGGGTGTGCAGCCATCCAATCCTTTTCCTTTCCATAAGGTTAGAATGTGATTTAAAAAGAGAAGAAAGCAGAGATTCTTAGAAAAAAAACTGTTGGCACCCCAAGGTGCCAGTATCCCTGCTTGAAAATGGTTCCTGTAAAGCACTGAAATAATGTGGGAAGGTAGGTAATTTTCTGTGGAAGAGCCCCATCCTCTTTGTCTATAGTCGTTACCCCACTAACATAAAATTGTGGTTTGAGAAGCACAACAAATACAGGACTTCCTATTACAAGGGTGTAAAAATAGTATGGTGCTAATATGGAGACAGAGACATAGATTTGGGCTCTGCTTATACTTTATTAGCTTTTGACAGCTGACCTTATATTTCTTAATGGGACAAGTGGAGACCTTTTTGAGCTTCTGGTCTCATTACAAGATATAAGGTCATGTATGGGTTCCAGGTCTCATTAAAAAGCAAAAGGTCAACTGCTCTATGTTGTGTTCATCTATAATCTTATCACTATTCTAGGTCACAATACCCTGACCATTGTTGTAATCTTAAATAGTTTTACCCACTTTTAGCCAGCGACAAAATTCAATTAAATGACACAATCAACAGTTCTTATTCCTAGGTGCTAACTTTTTAACGATGCATTGCACCCTATCAGCAAAATCCTGGTTGTTTGCAATGTGATATTTAGGATAAGCAAATTCAGAATATAAATTCTTCATTGGAATTTAATAAATTGAATTAACACAATATTAAACTGCAAACCAACAGTATAATATATTGCATCTTACCAGTCCTTAGTGGTGGCTGCATTCGTTTTCCTTTATAGGCTTTTCCCCTCTGTTTTCACCTGGTGATCTGGTAACCAGTAACACACGGTGGCGGCTGGTGCTCAAAATTTTGGGGGGGGGGGGGGGGCGCAAACAGAAAAATGTAATAGGCATTGCTTTGCGGCAAAAAACGCTATAAAAAATTGCTTGACTTTGAGGTCGCCTAAGTGTGAAAGGGGCCTTCAGTAATTAAGGTATAGTGTGCCCCCTTTCAATGCAGAGAGACCAGTGTGCCCCTTTTCAATGCAGAGAGACCAGCGTGCCCCCTTTCAATGCAGAGTGACCAGCGTGCCCCCTTTCAATGCAGAGTGACCAGCGTGCCCCCTTTCAATGCAGAGAGACCAGCGTGCCCCCTTTCAATGCAGAGAGACAAGCGTGCCCCCTCTCAATGCACAGAGACCAGCGTGCCCCCTTTCAATGCAGAGATGCCAGCGTGACCCCTTTCAATGCAGAGAGACCAGCGTGCCCCCTTTCAAAGCAGAGAGACCAGCGTGCCCCCTTTCAATGCACAGTGACCAGCGTGCCCCCTTTCAATGCACAGTGAGCAGCGTGCCCCCTTTCAATGCAGCGACCAGCGTACATGCCCCCTTCAATTCAGTGACCAGCGTACATGCCCCCTTCAATGCAGAGACCAGCGTACATGCCCCCCTCAATGCAGTGACCAGCGTACATGCCCCCTTCAATGCAGAGATCAGCGTGCATGCCCCCTTCAATGCAGTGACCAGCATACATTCCCCCAATGCAGAAGACCAGCATACATGCCCCCTTCAATGCAGTGACCAGCATACATTCCCCCAATGCAGAAGACCAGCATACATGCCCCCTTCAATGCAGTGACCAGCATACATTCCCCCAATGCAGAGATCAGCGTGCGTGCCCCCTTCAATGCAGTGACCAGCATACATTCCCCCAATGCAGAGACGAGCGTACATGCCCCCTTCAATGCAGTGACCAGCATACATTCCCCCAATGCAGAGATCAGCGTGCGTGCCCCCTTCAATGCAGTGACCAGCATACATTCCCCCAATGTAGAGATCAGCGTGTGTGCCCCCTTCAATGCAGTGACCAGCATACATTCCCCCAATGCAGAGATCAGCATGCGTGCCCCCTTCAATGCAGTGACCAGCAAACATTCCCCCAATGCAGAGATCAGCATACATGCCCCCTTCAATGCAGTGACCAGCATACATTCCCCCAATGCAGAGATCAGTGTGCGTGCCCCCTTCAATGCAGTGACCAGCATACATTCCCCCAATGCAGAGATCAGCGTGCGTGCCCCCTTCAATGCAGTGACCAGCATACATTCCCCCAATGCAGAGATCAGCGTGCGTGCCCCCTTCAATGCAGTGACCAGCATACATTCCCCCAATGCAGAGATCAGCGTGCGTGCCCCCTTCAATGCAGTGACCAGCATACATTCCCCCAATACAGAGACCAGCATACATGCCCCCTTCCATGCAGTGACCAGCATACATTCCCCCAATGCAGAGATCAGCGTGCATTCCCCCTTCAATGCAGTGACCAGCATACATTCCCCCAATGCAGAGATCAGCGTGCGTGCTATCTTCAATGCAGTGACCAGCATACATTCCCCCAATACAGAGATCAGCGTGCGTGCCACCTTCAATGCAGTGACCAGCATACATTCCCCCAATGCAGAGATCAGTGTGTGTGCCCCCCTCAATGCAGTGACCAGCATACATTCCCCCAATGCAGAGATCAGCGTGCGTGCTCTCTTCAATGCAGTGACCAGCATACATTCCCCCAATACAGAGATCAGCGTGCGTGCCACCTTCAATGCAGTGACCAGCATACATTCCCCCAATGCAGAGATCAGTGTGTGTGCCCCCCTCAATGCAGTGACCAGCATACATTCACCCAATGCAGAGATCAGCGTGCGTGCCCCCTTACTTACCTGGAGCAGCAGCAGCGGCGGGCGGCTTCTCATCAGTCTCTCGGCGCATCTCCTCCAGTCCTCCCGCCTACTCCTCGGCCAATGGCATGGGGTTTGCCTTGCGGCCAATCAGGAAGTGTGTATTGGATGCGCTTTCTGATTGCCCAGGAGGAGGATCGGTGTGACAATAGCGAATTTTCATTCGCTATTGTCACACAATGGGTGGGCTCGGGGCGCACTGCTCTGTGCCCCGGCTCCACCCTTTGCATCACCCTATTAGAGCCTCTGGCTCTAATCAGGTGATTTAAAAAAAAAACATTAAGCTCCATGCGTCCGGTGCCCCTGCATGCAGATAAGGGGGCCGGACGCATGGATGGGGGGTGGCGCCCCTGCGCCCTCAATACACCGGCCGTCACTGGTAACACACCTCCTGTATTAGAGTGCGAATGCTCTGGATGAATAAGCACAGAGGCACCATTGGACAGCAGCATTGATAGTTTGGGGGGGGGAGGGGAATGTCGGATAAATTAGCAAATTTAGATACACTAAGAAATTGAAGCCAAACTCCAGCTCACACTACAGTTACACAAGCAGTTACAGCAGTTTTTTTTTTTTCTTTTTGGGTAAAGGGTTATACAACATAGTGTATACAATGCAGGGGTCACGAGTATAACATACAACTTTTTAAAATAAAAGCTGATCAATGTAAACATCCCTGCCAGTGGTAAATGGTTTGTCTCAACACTCTTAGTGCTACATTTGAAGGAGAGCTTGTTCTGTTGAAAAAAACATAGACTTGCTAACTAGATCACAAGGTGAAAATAAAGGCAAGAAAGCCTAAAAAAGAAAACAATTGTAGCCATCAAATCTCAGGATTGGTAAGCTGCAATAAAAAAATGTTTGCTATTGGGTTTAAAAACACTTTAAAGCAGTTTTCTTTTACTAAATTAGGTTGTTATCAATATAATGTTGTTACATATCTGTATTTAAATGGTGCAAAAAGGTAATTAAAAGCAGTAATAAACCCATAAATAAAGGTGGCCGGAGCAAGGACGAAAAAAAAAGAGCAGTTTCCTAGGGGAGACGGCCGCACTTTAAAGGCTAGTTAGAGGTTGTCCTAGAGGGGTCAGAGGGGCGGAGCTGACCCATAGTAGGCTGACATGAGGAGGTCCAGGAAATAATATATTACAGCTTACCAATCGTTAGATGTGGTGGTTGCATAAGTTTTCTTTTTTAAAGATTTTTTTTCCCCCCTCTGTTTTCATCTCTTGATCTGGCCAGTTACACACCTCCTGTATTAAAGTATCCCTTCTCTGGATGAAGGAGCACATGGGGCACCTGTGAACAGCAGTCTTGTCAGTCTGGGGGGGAGGGTCTTTTTAGATAGCTTAGTAGATTACACTAACAAATTGAGCCCAAACTCCAGCTCACAATCTATAAGCATATACAGTAGAGCTGCACGATTCTGGCCAAAATGAGAATCACGATTTTTTTGCTTGGAATAAAGATCACGATTCTCTGTGTTACATCTTTTACATTATAAAAAAAATTGGGATAACTTTACGGTTTTGTTTTATTTATTTTTTTTTTATTCATTAAAGTGTATTAATTGCATTTGAAAGACTGCTGCGCGAATACAGAGTGACATAAAAATTTACAACAATCACCATTTTATTCTGCAGGGTCTCTGCTAAAAAGCAACAAGTGTAGGAAAAAGGTTTAGTCTTTAAGAGGTTAAACTTCCTTCCTCCGGCAGAGGGAAAGAAAAGATACAATGTAATCATTTGTGTTTACAGTTCAGTGGGAGACTAATGCTGATAGGCTTTTGCGGGAGGCTCTTTTTTTTTTTTTGACAGCTGCTCCCTCACAGCAATGTAAAGAATCGAGCAAGTGTCATGTTAAGATCGTCGGGGGGAGTGAATCGCGATCTCGATTCTGTTACGATTATTCGAGCAGCTCTAATATACAGCAAACGTTTTTTTTTTTTTCCTTTTGGGATAAAGATTTTATATAAATAAATAAAAGCTGATCATTGTAAGCACTCCTCTCTGTGTTAAAGTACATGTAAATGATCACTTTGCAAAACAACCCATTCAGTTTAAAACAGAAATGAAAGGCAAAACATTTGTATATAAATAATAAAAACATTATAAATACAGATTTTCAACCTTTTTAGGAAGTGATGACCCCCAAAATACCACTCCCTCCCTCCACTGACAGACCCCCAACACCCCCAAATACTACCCCCTCCCCCCCACTGACAAACTCCCACAGGGGATGCCTGGCTTCGTGCAGCCCAGAGGTGACATGCAGGGTCTTTTAGACACTTCATGTCTTTTAGATCCTGAATCTCCCATCAAAGGGAACCTGTCACCAGAAAATCATCATATAGTGGACTTTTTGTCCCCTATGTGATTAAAATAACAAAAAAGTTAAGCAAATAAAAATAAAAATTATGTTTCTGCAAAAAAAGAAAAGCTACACATAAGCACATAACCCCCCCCCCCATTTTGAGCAACCCCCCACTCCCCCATTTAGACATGTAAAAATGTGAACACACACATCTGGGGCGCTTACGCGTGAAAATGTCAGTTGTGATACACATGTTACATATCGCTGCCCACACCGGAGTGAGATCGATATTTCTAGCACCAGATCTCCTCCGTAACACTAAACTGATGACCTATAGGGCGCTTTTGATGCATCGCCTATAGAAAATATAAGGTAGGCTGAAGTTTGTTGCACACAAATTTAAGCTTTGACATGTTGGGTATCTATGTACTCGGTGCAACTTCGTCTTTTATATTTTACAAAAAAAGTGGATAATTTATTATATTTGTTTGCCCTAAAATTCACTTTAGTGTGTTTTTAACTAAAATGTTGCGTTTCCTAGATCTTTGCGGTAATATCATGTGACATAAAAAAATTTTAACTACTACTATTTTATGCTCTAGGGTTTCTGCTTTCAAAAAATATATGATGTTTGGGGGGGGGGGGGGGGTGTTATGTAATCTTCAGGCCTAAAATGATTTTTCAAACATGTCTGCAAAAAAAATGCAAAAAAAGCTGGTAAAGTCTGCAGCCAGATAAACTGGGAGATGCAGATGTGACAGGAAACATGTAACCTCCACTCCCACCAGTTGTCTGGTGTCTATTGAATGTTTGTTATTTTAAAGTTAATTTAAAAAAAAAAAAGTAGAGGTCACATGTTTCCTGTCAACAGTGGAGCTCTAGCTGCAGCCATTCATTGTTACAATAAAGTTAAAAAAAAAAAGGTTGAGTGGAGGTCACATGCTTTTTGTCAAAAATGGAGCCAGATCACTCTCAGAATGTATGGTACTCCCAAAAAGCCCCCAGAAATTTTTAAAGAAGTGTACTGTATGTGGAGAAAAAGAAGCAGTATTGTACTGAAGTTGATACAATGTAAACAATCTTCCCCAATCTACACAGTGGCTGTGATCTGTCTATCTTTCAAAGAATAAATTAAATGTCCCTATGGAAGGCAGCAAAGGTGATCCCAACCATGCTTTTCCTTCAGTGGTTAATGAGTCTCTTTTGAAACAAACCCAGCAGTCAGGGCAAGGTATTTTCTACCAAACCATACCACACCATACCATACCATACCATATGAAAAAACCGATGGGGGGAGGGGGAGTCAATCACATGCAAATGCTCTTCTGGATTATTCAAATGAAAATCATATAGGCACAATGTAACAGGGGCAGGAGTAGTAACGGACCCACCATCAGGGGCCACAGACTGAAATATGGCCTTTAAGGGCATGGCTGAATAAAAAGTGGGTCTTTCTGGCAGATTCAGAATAGTTGGTAAGTATTTTACTGACTTACCGTGCCTTGTTCTGCGTTGTGTTTTTTTTTTGTGGCAGTAGCCATCTTGTAGAGGCAGGACATTGTTTCCCTATGTCAGATCCTCCAGCAAGGAGAGCAGTGAAAAAAGCCAAGGGGTTTCCAGTCACAACTTACCAACCAGCCTGCGACCAACCAAATGAACCTGTCTAACAGTATGCGTTAAAAACAGGGGTTTAGTTGCACACATTTGCAAATACATGCGTAAGCTGCAGGCCACGGCAAGGAACCCTGATATCTGCAGTCCCTAACTCTACCTTTAAAGAGTCTCCACAGTGAGAGCATATTTTTTCTGATGGATAGATGGAGGACCGGTGACTAGAGGGAGCCCACCCCTCCTTAGAGGCGCAGGGTCACACTGAACACCCAGCACATCGCACAATGGCAGCAAAGGTGTCAGTGCATTGCCTGACCAATATAACAACAACAATACAAAAAAATAGTCACTTCCCCCACCTATAACTGGTATTAACAGCAAGGAGCACTGAAAGGGCAAACGCATGTCAAAAAAAGCCAAAGGGTTTCCAGTCACAACTTACCAACCAGCCTGGGACCAACCGAATTAACCTGTCTAGCAGTATGCGTTAAAAATAGGAGTTTACACATGTATTTGCAAATGTGTGCAACTAAACCCCTGGATTTTTTTACATGTATTTGCCCTTCCACTGCTCCTTGCTGTTAAGACCAGCTATAGGTAGGGGAAGTGACTTTTTTTTTGTATTGTTGTTGTTATATTGGTCAGGCAACGCACTGACACCTTTGCTGCCATTGTGCAATGTGCTGGGTGTTCATTGTGACCCTGCGCCTCTAAGGAGGGGTGGGCTCCCTCTAGTCACCTGTCCTCCATCTATCCATCAGAATACATATGCTCTCACTGTGGAGGCTCTTTAATCACTTAAGCCCCGGAAGATTTTACCCCCTTCCTGACCAGGGCCTATTTTGCGATTCGGCACTGCGTGACTTTAACGGACAATTGCACGGTTGTGCGACGCTGTACCCAAATGAAATTGACGTCCTTTTTTTCCCACAAACAGAGCTTTCTTTTGGTGGTATTTGATCACCTGTGCAATTTTTTGATCATGCGTTTTAAACAAAAAATAGCGACAATTTTGCAAAAATAACAATATTTTTCACATTTTTTTATATGAAATTCCCCCCCAAAAAAATTTAAAAATCTAAATTTTTTAGCATTTAAGGCCAATTTTTTTAGGCCAATTTTTTAGATCTATGTCGCTTTGCCTGTGAGGGGCTGACTGCCGACATAAATAGTCGTTAGGCAGTCGGCAAGTGGTTAAAGGTAGAGTTAGTGACTGCAGATATCAGGGTTCCTTGCCGTGGCCTGCAGCTTACGCATGTATTTGCAAATGTGTGCAAATAAACCCCTGTTTTTAATGCATACTGTTAGACAGGTTAATTCGGTTGGTCGCAGGCTGGTTGGTAAATTGTGACTGGAAACCCTTTGGCTCTTTTTGACATACCTTTGCCCTTCCAGTGCTCCTTGCTGTTAAGACCAGTTATAGGTGGGGGAAGTGACTATTTTTTGTAAGGAGAGCAGTGAGCAGCACAGTAGTGACATCACCAAATCTTCTGACCTCAAACTGATTATTATTGCTGTATTAAGTACTGTGTTTATTCTGGGAAGAGGCACATTTTCTACTTTTCACAATGACCAATCTCAGTGGGGACAGAAAGTGACTGGAAATCCAAAATTTTACAGTAGTAACAGAAACAGAGGGAAACCCCTCCAAAGGGAACACCTTTTTGTGTGACAGATATCCAAAAGGTAATTTCCCCTAACTTTTTACAAATTAATTTCCTGTTGCGTCCCTGGGACATGAAGTGAAGATAAAACTTCCCAATGGAATGCAAACAGCAAAAAAGAAAAACGTGGTGTGGTTTTAATCATTCCTCACTTTATCAGAATGTAAAACAAATTTTGCTTTAGATATGCTTTAATCCTTCTATGCGCTACTTATGTATTCAGTATCTCTAGTGAAAAATTGTTTTGTCTGTGGATAGCATTACATAGCCAGGAGTGTTATCATTGAAGAAGATAAGTCTAGGTTCTCTATTACTCTTTCACTATCTATATAATTTTAAACATAAATCACAGAAGATTGGCAAGCCTTTAGGTTTAACTCATGTATTTGACATTTTTGTAATAGTATCCAATAACTCAACAAAGTTCAATATATGCAGCTTAGTTTCCTAATAGTTAGAGAAATTAAATGCTGCCTTCTGTTTCTGTAGTCTGACTAATACAAATATCATGATATGCTGATAAATTGTTAAGTAAAAGCTCCCTATTGCATTAATGTTGCTGGCTGTGGCTGAGAAATGATCTATGTAAGAATGGGCAAGAGTTGTACAGGAGCTGACACTTCAAACATCTCTGGCCTTGTGCGTTTTCCCATACCGCTGGCTAAAAAATGAGCTGCCATTTTGTATACCCCTGAGGTGGCTGTACTTCTAAATCCACAAACTAATTTCTTATTTTCAGCTTTATTTTTGGCTCTCATAATATTTTCCTGGGGAAAAAAAAAAAACCTTTTACTGGCAATTCTCATTGATTTTGGGCATATATCAGAAAATAGGATTTAAAATAATTTGAGTCTCTTTTGTCCCATCCAAATGTCGCCACCCCAAGCCTTGTACACCCGATTATTTGTAGAATTTATGTGTTTATGTATTATTTCTGGAGGGTTACTAGAAAGAGTACAAGAAGAAAAACAATCTATTTATTCTATGGTTCAAACTTATTTATTCAGCATTTTCCTGGTTGTGATTCAAGCACGATGTGGTCCCGGCCCCTTCTGATTTATGAGTCCACTTCTTGTATTCGGCTGGAGATTGATGAAGTCCAAGGGTGCTTATGACAGAAAGCATCTGAATGGGGAAAGAGAGGCTGCTTATATGAATATTTATGGGCTTGCTAATAATGCCCTTATGTCAGAGCATTGTGTGTTGTGTGCGTGTGTGTGTGTTTATTTGTATGTGTGAGGCTGCACACATTTCTATTCTTAGTGTGTGAATGCATTCCACCCACAGGAGGAGTGGATTTTAACCATTGTCTTACCCTTGGTAAAGTCTCTGGCTTTGTTGTACGATACTCTCATGGTACTCTAAGGTAGAAATCTGATTGGTTTGCATTTGTTCTAAAGGTTTTGCTCATTGTCTTTACAAACCTGTTTAGACATTCTAGGGGCTGCACAGTGATGTACATGGAATAAAGAAATCTGTCAGCTTCGCTAATTAAGATAGACGTGCCATAAAATTCTCCAGTGGCAAAATGTTTGACTTAGCAAAACACTTGAATCAAAATGGAAACTAGTAGAATAAAACAGAAAAGAAGATGACATCTTGTATCTAATTATTGTAAAAGAAGCCCACGAATAAGATGTGTTGCCATCGACAAATTTCACTGTTAACTCAATATTTTTTTTTTTTTTTGATTTCAGGAGATCCTGCCGCTGAAGGATGGTCACAATGGGGTGTTTGCTCCACAACATGTGGTCAGGGTACACAAGTCCGCACCCGCTCTTGTGTGTCATCTCCATATGGAACATTGTGTAGTGGTCCGCTGAGGGAGACACAGACCTGCAACAATACAGCTACATGCCCTGGTACACAAAAATTCTACACTTTTTAGCAGTCGTTGCAAATATTATATTGTTATCTAAAACTAAAGTTGAAGTTGTAATGTGTTTTTTCTAGATGTCATATTAATGAGCTGGGGACTTTGGACACAATACTGGACAACATATTTTCTTCCTTGTATACACATGTAATTTCAAACTTGAGGCTGGGTTCACACTTATGCAAATTGGATGCTAGTTTCCCTACATCCAATTCGCATGACAGGAGGATGTAACTTGGCTCTTAATGGAGCCGGTTCACACACCTCCGGGGCGACTGCAGTCCACACTGGAAAAGGGTCCTGTGCATCTCTGGCTCTGTTTCATGTCTGAATTCAGGCAATAATTCAGACCTGATTCGCACCTTAGAGGAAAAACAGGGATGCACCGGACCCCGTGCTCTGAGCCGTGGCCATAGATAGCATCCAAAAGAGATTCTGACTTTAAACGTAGTAAGAGCTTGTGTTGAGAGGCAAATGCAGTGTGGATTCAGGGGAATTCAGTCACCATTTGATATTAGATTAAGATGCTTCTAAGATTCTGAGTGTCCAAGGTGGTAGATGTTTCTCTCACTATCAATAGGAAAAATATAGGAAAAGCTCCAGATAGTGTAATATCATTGACAGCCTATTAAAATAGTAAACAAAGTAAAACAAGCAAGCTAAAACACTTACAGTGGACACCTTCAGTAAGCTTCCTTGTGAACAAGCACGTAGCAGTCGTGTGAAACGCGTCTACTGTCCTACCCTGCTGTACCTTGTACCACTTATGTGAATAAAGGAACTTTTCTTCATTGGATTCCATGGTGGTGTGCGACCATTTTCTTCTTTTATGCTTCTCCTGGTGGCGAGCTGAGGTTCAGCACCCACCTTGAATCATGGACTTTGACTAGCCTGAGCGGTGTTATCTCTCTTCATTAGTAAGCTTTCCTGACAAAGTGTGGCATTAGTCCACTAGCTCTAACTGACGCATTTTGTACTATAGGATGTCCTTAGAGGCTGAGGATGTTTGCTGAGGCTGTCCCATAGCATGGGACACGTTGTGAGGAGTGAGCAGACTGGTATGACATGCTTTTGGGAAGCTTGCCACCAGCTTCCACTGTAGGTTTTTGTTAAGCTGGCTTGTTTTACATTGTTTAGTATTTTAATAAATTGCCAATGATATTACACTTTTCGGCGCTTTTACCACCCTTAGTGATTGGGGACTGTGGAAGAGCCATTGGTAAAGTAGATTTTTTCGTTGATCAAAACAAATGGGTGTTGACCTCTGTCTATGCATAGTCATACTGTCTGTGGTGAGTTTTTGGTGGCAGTCAATGTTCATCACATGCTTTGAGACTTTTTTTTTACACTGGCTAATTTCCAGGATGGTGGGATTGGACAATTTATGAGGGTTATTGAAGATTTTCTCATGTGGGATGTCAAGAACTGTTTTTGTTTTTCCATCAATACTTTTTCTTTATACTAGTTGTTATTTGAAATAGCAAATAAGATAATTAAGAGATAGAATAACGTTTTACTGCAGAATACCACTTTTAGTAGATGAATAGTACATTTTCAATATCTGTACATCAGACCAAAAAGAGGGACAAAATCGGGATGCTGTAGCACAGGGGTCTTCAATCTATGGCCCTCCCTCCAGTTGTTCAGGAACTACAATTCCCATCATGCCTAGTCATGTCTGTATATGTCATAGTTTTACAATGCTTCATGGGACGTGTAGTTCCATAACAGCTGGAGGGCTGTAGTTTGAGGATCCCTGCAGTGTAGCACCTTTCTCCTGCATTTAGAAACAGGGCACCCTGTCTAGTTCCTTCCGCGGAACTCATGCTTGGCTTCCCAAATGGCTACAGTCTTGCTGCCCTATAAGACTGGGGTTGTCCGAAGGCACTAAAAAAGAGGGACACCTGAGGAAGCAAGAGGGACAGATGGGGTTTGGTTCCACATGAGGGACAGTTGGGAGGTATCTGAAACTGTTGATGTTTAATTTTCTGATTACAGAGAAATGAGCAATAAATATTGGGGGTTCCAGGATCAGGAACAATGTTTCAAAACACTGCTGTAAGGGGGGTATTGTTAGCAATTTCTGTGTGGAGTTGGGGTGACTTCTAAATAATATGTGAAGTGTAGAGGAGACTAAAACACTGGGGATGTTCTGTATATTGGAGTGGAGTTGCAGGAAATGTAATTGTTGAGTAGTTTGGACTGTAAAGGGTTAAAGATAAAACTAGTGATTTAGATTGCACCTGGAAAACATTTAAAATCTTTAGAAGCTAATGAAAAAAAAAGTAATGCAGACTGATCGTTGGATGGATAGAGAGAGTTGTATAATTGCTCAAATGATTATAATATGCTTTTAGATAAATTGATTTGTTCATGTAATTGCAGAAATGTATATCTTACAATGAAAATGTACACACTACAGTTCTAAATGCTTTTAGTGCACTATCTGTGTTTCTCCCTTCCCCTAAAAACATTTTGATCACCTAGACTGATATTTTTCACAGCAGTGGAATGAAATGGTAGCAAGCATAAAAAATGAGTTTAAACTTCCACTGGGCTTTCCAATAATACAACAGATAACACTGTTAGGCTTTTCTTATTTTAAATTATTCCAGAACATCTTACATAGTATCCTTAGCACATGGAGATTAGATGCACAGAGTCTTGTGATCTTTCGCCATTCAACCCACGGACATGCAGTAATGCTAACACAGCTTTCTACGTCAAAACATACTGTACAAGGCAGATAGAAGTGGTGTGAATATCAGGAATATAAAACAAGGCCAGATTTAGCTTGTTCTTTTTTCATCTGGTGTGCTTCATACTGGATCTGGACAAAGAACTCTGAGATGCACTGTGATAGTAGAATTCACATTGCAAACCTCAGCTTTAGCATAGGAACATAGGATTACATATAATAAGGCAAATGGAAAAAACGTTATCTACTCCATAGACTCAACCTTTGTTTTATAGCTGTGCATGGTTATCTTACATTTTAATAATCCCCTGCATGCTAGCCACAGTTTATAGCAAGACTGTCTGCTCTGGCCTGAAAAAAAAGGGCAGAGCAGCAGCTCTGACCATCAAACCAATAGTAGATTTCTGATGTAGGGTTGTATATTTGAAACAATGTCATATTGCATGCACAGGAGAAAGTGAATAAAGCATTTATGAGACAAAAAGGTTAAAGATGAACTTCAAGCTAATCAAATATTGTCAAGTGGCATGTGTATTCGTACTTGAATCTTGGTGTTTTTTGTGTATTTCTTTCAGATATGTGCAGTAATCCGGCATTGAACAACTCCTGTGCTTTGCCCCTGTGCAGGAGTTTTATATAATAAGGACCAGACACTGCCTCCCTCTCTCTCTGTGCCGGGTGACTGGTCTTGTACCCACCCCCTTGTAGTTTCCTGCAGGCAGCCTGTAGTGGGTGAGCATGCTTAGACCCACCCACAGCTCTTCTCTCTGCACAAACTATATGCAGCACAGTGATGACATTTTATTTTTACAAGCCCCCCCAGGTAACTACCCACCAACAGAATTAGGGATTTTCTAATAGGTGTGCAATGACAAAGATGCAAGCGCCTGTGGTGCTCAGTAGTGCTCGGGGATTAAAGCCTAGCTTTTACAAGTTCATTTCTTGCCTATCTTGTAAATACACTCACCGACCACTTTATTAGGTACAACTGTTCAATTGCATCATAACACAAATTGCTAATAAAGCCAATCACATGGCAGAAACTGTTTGCATTTAGGCATCTAGATGTGATGAAGATGACTTGCTGAAGTTCAAACCGAGCATCAAAATGGGGAAGAAAGGGGATTCAAATGACTTTACTATAAAGAAAGGAAATGCAATTATAACCCATACATTAGTGTAGATGTTAATTCTTCTCCTACACTTTTTATGTACTGTACAATTTTCTCTTTTCATAAAAATGATAGTGCCATTCATGCATTCCTTGCCTAACACCAAAGCTGCCATTTTGAGGTATTGCATATCTGAGAATACAAACTGACGTTCACATCATTGCTTCAATTAAGGGTGTGATCATGTGGCAGTAATGTGCAGCCAAGTAGCACACTGTATAAACATGTGCCATCCACTCTGCACGCGATGTAAAATAAAAAATGTTTGAATGACTGTCACATTCACATATACACATATGAACTAATAGCTCGAAGAAGTAAACCAACACTTGACGAGCTATAAGACGTATTGTCTCTATACACATAAGTGGAGTGCATTTTGATAGTATACTCTTTCCGTAATGCTTCAATGAGTTTCTGTCGAAAAATAGATAGAGCAGGTTAGTGGACCAATACTCCCACTGAAAGTTTAGTATCCTTATACATTGTTACAAATTAATAAGCAGCAAATAATATAAGGTATGGGCTGACAGATTAATTAATAAACCATTACTTAAAAGAACATAATTAAATATCTTTCAGGTTGACCTACTATGTGATCTTTCCTAAGTATAGCTGATAAGTGTATTTAAAATTGGATTACCTTCCTTGTACAGTATGCATATTCCCCTCTCTGGTGGAGCTAACCATGGGATTCAAATGGCTTGTGTGTGTCGGATTTAACCCTTCATTAAGAAAAGGTTCACTTGCAAAACATTAATTTTAGCTGAGGCAGCTGTCAACAGGGGGTAAATCTCTTGCTAAATATTAAAACCTCGCATGCAGCACCGATCTTTCTAGGCTGTATCGCTAGGCATCTTTTAACGAATACAGCAGCTTGGCTCGTCTCTCACGATCATAACTAGGATGTCTCCTGCGGAATAATGTGGATCTCTTTGATTTATGTGAAAACTCACCCTCAATCCATTTCTCTTTATGGGCTCCCGTATGACTTTCCAAACTTGCCCACAATAATGTTTGACCTTAATCTGTATATTGTCTCCTTAGGTACTTAAACACATTTATCATGTCGGACTTTATGTGCAGTGGAAAACTCTCAAAAGTGTATCTGGGGCACCATAGCAGGTGACTAACCCTTTCTGTGCTATGGAATGCTACATGGCCTGAAACACTTGATTTGGAAACATAATACAAATAGAGGGAAAGAGTGTGAAGCACTTGAACCAGCCTTAACTCATCTTTTATGAGTTTTGAGAGACTAATGACAGCTGGTTTCCAACTGATTTGGGACTACTACAAATTACCACTTGTTTTATTTAATAAATAAAGCTAAATATATCATTTAAATCAAAAAGATTGAGTCTGCAATGTGTTGCCTATATTGTACAAAATACCTTACATTTAACATATCCCATTAATCTTTTTTATTTCTCTAAAACAAGTTAATGCTTCCGTTTGTTTAAGGTATCCTTTAAAGTACAGAATATTTTCTTTAGATGTTAACCCCTCACTAGTTAAGAGTGTTTTTTTACATCAATGTACCTGAAAATGTAATACAATCTCTATAAAATTACAGCTTTAAACAGATTGTATGTAGCTGTATGTTGAAAAAAGAGCAGGCTGGGTGGGACAAATCCATTCTATCTGTTGTCACAATCTCTTTCTTTCCATCATTACTGCCTAATTCACAGGCCAAGTATCTTGGTCTCCAGACATTGAATTCCATCATTTGTATCAGGATTCTTAGATCCGAGGAGCAGTACAGGGCAATGAATTCCTTACGCAGCAGTCAAAAGGGGTTAAGAGCCACTGTTCCAGAACCCTGACCCCATCTATCACTGGCTACCTATGTGCCCATGATTAATTCATCTCATTCACTTGAAAGGTTGTTTCCTCCTTCTGTCCTTGTCAAGGGATGTCCCCACTGAGGGTGGAAGATTTCTCGCTTTAGGATGTTTTTATGAGGTTCCACTTAGAGGATGCGATTGCACACTAAATATTATTTATTGTGCTTAGCCTTTGTGCATTTATTTCCAGTGGGAGGGAGACACAGCTGGCTTGTTTGTCTGAGACAGCTAAATTCACTCAGCGTTTATCTTTCTCTCTCTTTCTGTTCAGTGGAGGGGATATGGCTGGGCTGGGGCCCTTGGGGAAGATGCTCAGTGACGTGTTCCAATGGGACCCAACAAAGAAGTAGACAGTGCAGCAACACAAGTCAAGCTGGAGGAGAGTGTAAGGGACAGCAAACGAACACGAAGGAGTGCAGTAATCCAGAATGTCCAGGTAATTCGGCTTTTGGAATGAGGCAATGTTACTGCTAAAAAGCTGCTCCATGCTTGAAAAGAAAAAGACATGGCAGAGGTTATGCAAGAATATGAATTTTATTTCCTAAATGTTCATGCAGGATTATGTAGGAAAGATTTAAATGTGCCCCCTTAGTTAGCTGTATTTACTTTGTCAGAATCTGACTCATGATGGCCATAGACAGCAATTTTATAGAAATCCCAACCAGCTTTTCACTAATGGATTAGGAAAATTCACCAACGTCAGTGTCAAAACCATGATGGATTAAAGTTATCTCTACTTGATTGCATTTATTCCATTCAGTTATTTTAGCAACCAAAAGCTAGTTGAGAGTAATTCAAATTAATTTGCAGTTTTTATTTTTAAGGCTTAAGCTGCAGGTCAAGGGTAAGATGTCACGTGATGATTGATACCCTATCAGCTACAAAGCCATGTAGATGTTTCGATTCCTCATATCTAGGAAGCTCTATTATTGCACACTGTTTTGTGCTCACAGTAGCTGGGAGAACCTGTGAGGTCACAGGTCGGCAGATGTCAATCTTCTGCTGACATCTGACTCCTGACTTTGAAGTTGAGAAGTCAGATTTAGGAGAATAAAGTACATGTCAAGCCAAAACTTTTTCTCTTAGTTTTGGATAGATTAGACAAGTGTTAGATTCTCTGCGAGAGATTCCCTTCCACTGTCTATCTTCTCAACAGTGTTTTACTAAGGAGAAAGTGAGTGGAACTCTCCAACAGCAACTTTGATAGAAACAAAAATGCTTTTCTTGTGGAGTGGAGAAAGGAAAGAAACCCTTTCAGTTTTTTATTTATTTATTTATCTTTATGTAGTCCCCGTTGCACATTTACTCTCTTTCTGTCCTGTGTCTGTGTGGCTGTTGTAGGCAAAACTGGAAGTGAAGGTACATTTCTCTATCAGTACCCTGGATAACAGTAAAAAACCCACAGATGGTATAATTCTCACTTGTTCTATACAAAACTACAATATTAGAAATAGTAGGTTATGGGCTAAGACAGAAAGGTTCCACAGCCAATATAATTGCTATATTACAGTATATCAAAAAAAGGCTGTTACTTAACTAGCTAATGTGATAGGTAATGAAGATATCCAACTCTTTGGAACACGGGAAACATTTGAAATGATATATAGAACTAGTGCTGTATGGGATTAAATATGTGATTGAGACACTAAAGTAATTGCATTTATGAGCATGTTATTTGCCTTTTAAAGTGATATAAATAAAAATGTTTGATCTTGTACTAATATTAGTTGTATTGATTGGGATCCAAAACTGGAATACAGAGCTTTAGCTTGACATATACTTTAAATAAAGCTAAAAAAATAAAGCTAAAAGACATATACTTTAAATAAAGCTAAAAAAAATGGGCAAATATACGTTCTTCGTGAGTCAGCCTTCATTTATCATTATTTAAAGTGAATATTTGCTTTGTTAAGCTTTAAACAGCAGGCAGAGAGGTAGCTGTACTCAGAGATCTCTGAGAGCCCTAAAACCCAGGGAGCTGTAATATACAATAATGACTTATGTTACTGACATTGTATATGACCTTGCTTCACTAACTGATAGCAAGATGAACAAGAAGGCAGGACCTAGCACAAATTTAGGGACAGAAGATGCTATATGCACATTTGGCTCACCCGGGGCTATGCATGTGGGTAACTGTTGTAGGTGCCTGATTTGCAAAGATTCTCTCTAATTTAGAAAAGATAAGACAAATCTTCAAATTCTTGCTTACGCCTAGACATGCCTGGTTCTTTTTAATGTTGGTGCAGCACTTGGTATCCTATATGAAATGGTTTTAGGGAGGCAGAAATGCAGCATTCTGTGGCCCCAAAGTCCCTTCTGGAAGCGTAATAGAACACTATTGATGGTAGAAAAGACATCATTTGGATGATTTATTTGTATATGATAGCTTTCAATGTGACTGGTAAGCACGCTAAATTACCTGTGTAAGCAGCAGATTCAGATACTAAATTAAGTCAAGCTTACACTTAAAATTGTAATGGCTTTCTTTCAAGGTATGTAACCCCTTGATGACAGCTGCTCAAAAGAAATGATAGTGTTACAAATGTAACAACTGTCTACAAGGAGTTAAAACCCTCGTTAACAAGTGATTGAACTCTCACTTATAGCCTTGGCAGTAGAATCAGATAGCAGCATCTCAACCTACTAAAAAACTTTTGTTCAACACACTCAATTACACCTTGAGATTACTGAAATAATTAACAATCTGGCTTCTTCCCATTGACACATAGATAGTTCATATTTTATTCTCTAGACTGGTTTATAAAATCTCTTTATAGGATTTCTTCCTTTTTTCCTCCATGTATAATCCAGCATGAACTGTTATTTTAGTCCTCCCCATCCTCTTCCTCCTTGTCTTCTGTTTCAGCCATGTTTTTTTTATGTTAATTTTCCTCCAGCCTTCTGCAGTCCAGCTACAAATGAAATTGTAGGGGCTCATGCTCGCAAGATTTAACCCTCTGGTTGACAACTGTCTCATTTGAAATGCAAATTAAATAAACTGATTAGAAGTCCAACTTTAGCAAAAATGTTTGATTTTAGATAGTGTAGGGAAATGATATAAACTCTTTCTGTTGTTTTACTACTGTATGTGTCCTTATTGAGTAGATTAAGTAGATTTCCCCTCACTTTCTCTACCAGTGAAAGGGGGTGTAAGGGCATGGAAGCAATGGAAAGGACAATAGTACTTATACTACCTGTACTACTAGCCTTTGCATTAAGTAGTACCTAATACAAAGATAGTAAAGGGCTAACTAATTTTCAAGGGCTAACTAATTCTACTAATCTTTACTCAGCATTTATGAGTTGGTGTATCGAGAGCTGATTTCTGATGGATTGCTGATTGATTGCTGATAAGTTGCTTGGATAAGCAAAAAAAAAAATTTCAACATTAGAAGTTCAGTTCAATTTGACCAACTACAGTATTACTAGCTATACCATGACCTGGATAAATGAGAGCCTTCACAGGAATAGAAGCGATGGATAAACCCTTCAATGGGGACGATGATAGAAGTTTTAACCTAAAGTCATGAAAGATTAGAACCTCTCTAAAAAGTTCTTATTGTTGCCTGTGCCACCCTGTGCCTATGGCCCCAATTCTTGTTCATGTGCCACTTGGGGACACAATGCTAGAAGAAAGCTCCTGGAATCATAAACAGCAATAAAACCTGCCAGAGAATTAAGAATTCCTCACGTCACAAAAAACAAATGCTTTGGCTGGAGATAGCTGCAGGTGTCAAAAATATGGATTGGCAATTGAAATTGTACATATAGTGGGGCCTGGCATGATATTTTAATCACTGGTTAGTTAAAAATGTATTTGATTAAATTTTCTTAATTTATAGTACATTTCACTCGAGGCAGTTGTCAGTAGGGAGTGAGCCTCTTGCTCACAAGTGATAAAAGTCTCCACCCATATTGTTGCTGTTTCATCCCTACATTCGTAAAATGTATCCTGTTTCCAGAGACAGCTGTCTCCCTCTTTCACTCCCTCTCTCCTTTTACATTTTTCCTTATTTCCTTGAAGTTCAGCTTCTCTATACTGTATAATTCAATATTGTAAATTGATAACAAAAATCATCAACTTTGCAGGCAATCTTTATCATTTCTCTGAAGTATTTATGAAGATAGAGCTTTATAAAATATGAACTGGCATAGGCTGTCTGTAAGGATGCTTTCTTAATGGCATGATAAATGGGGTTGAGCGAACCTGCCTAGGTTTGATCCACAGCCATGTTCGCGAAATGTGAAAAAATTCAATTTTTTCCATTCTATTGAAGTCTACAGGGGTGAATCTTAATATTTATTTAATTATTTTTGTTGGGCTAAAAAGAGACATAGGAAGCAGCATACTGTCATAGGGACATGTACAGATAACACAATTATACTAAATAATGTGAAGCAGGGAGAGGGCCTTTTCATTTAGCTTAAAGTGATTGTAAACAATTACCTTGTAAAACAATCTATTCAACTTAAAATAGGAATAAAAGCCAAAACATTTGAATACAGATATAAAAAAAAGCATTATAAAAACCTTTTTTTATAATTGATCACATTCCCTCTGTTCCCAGCTGCATAGGAGGTGGGGGGAGGAGAAGCATCAGTAAACTGAGCTTCTCTGTGAATGGCTGTGCAGGGGAGGTATATAAGGACAAGTCTAATCTTTGGAGGAGAGCAGGTTGAGTTCCAAGCACATAGAGAACTGTCCACATTGTATTCTCCTGCTTAGTGTGTGGTAAGTTTTTAATAGTAAAGCAGAGGGGCTTGCAGGAACATCAGGGATTTCACACAAAGGAGTCAATACAAAAAGAAAATGATACCTTTTCCTACATGTACATAGCACAGCAGGCACATATCAGGTAGAGGAAATTATGTGGTAAAAAACACTTTAAGGGTTACATTGAGGGTACACAAATCCTTTAAATAACAGGTTTTGGGGATGTGTAAAGCTGTATATAGTGTTCTAGAACAGCACAATGTTCATGGACAGCCTCACAGAGGAGGAGGAGGAGGAGGAGGAGGAGGAGGAGGAGGAGGAGGAGGAGGAGGAGGGAGGAGGGAAAAGGGAACAGTGGCAGCTGCTCTACTCCTGGGAGGTTGTAAATGTAGACATTTTTGCCAGCCAATCAACTATCTGCTGGGTGTGCTTTGGTTGTATTGGTTGGCCACTTTGGGAAAAACAAGACACACCTGTCTTACCTTCAGTTTGTTTCACCCTACCAGTACTTCATCACCCCTACTACTGTCATGCACAATATTCACATGCAGTACCTTCCTCATATTTAAGAACTCATTCATGCAGAAGCTGTGGCCCATATAGTGTGAAGCATTCATTTATAATAAAAAAAAAGAAAAAATAAGAAAAGTAAAGAGGGTGCCATAAAGGCTAGCAAGCAAGCACACTTGCTGCAGATACAAAAAAGGTGTCCCAAGAAGGACAGTTAAGTCTATGGAATTGTGAACACAGGGGGGTACACAAGGGTATGAAGCTCACCACACTACAACAGTAAGGCCTCATGCACAGAGGGTTTTTTTTTCTCCCCTAGATGTCTTTGCTTCAGCGGAGAAAAAAAGCAGATAAAATACGCACATAAAGCTGCGTATTGCAAACAGGTTTAGGTGCGTTTAGGCATGTTTAGGCATGTCAAGCGTTTGGGCATTCATTGATTCCATTGCCCAAAATACTCATTTATTCTGGCCATTGGAATGAATAAACGCTCAAGCGCTAGAAACGCGTAGCATTTAAGTATGCTTAGATAGGTTTTTTAAACGCATTCAGCATGTTTTCTTCCCAAAAGCTCCTCTCTTAAACATGCTGGTGGTGCTTTTTTCCCCCAACCTCTAAATGCTCCTCTTCTAAACTGTCTGTAAATGTCTATGTGCCCAAGCACATAGAGGTGTGTTTACAGGCTGAAAAAACCTCATGTAAATGTAGCTTTTTTTACATCCAATGTGCATGTTGCCTAAGACATTAAAGCTGAAGGCTGGGAAAAAATAATATAATAAAACCTCTAATGAAGCATATCCCAGGTTCATATAGCTACCGGTTACTACCCACAACTGTGATCTTCTGGTTCTGCATGGAGAAGGGGCTGTGACTGTGAAGGATCACACCACTTGCTTTCCTCCCCCTGTTCCTTCTAAATATTTTCCTAGAATTTGTTTGAATGGCAGACAGCAGTCCTGTCATTTATCTGCCCCTCTATTCACAGAACACCTAGCATTCTGGGAAAAAAAATACTAGGAGTTTTGTGAATGGCCAAAAGGAAAAGGTGGAGACAGTGTGATCCTTCAGAGTCGTAGCCATAGCCTTTCATCACTGCAGTGCCAAAAGATTACAGCTTTGAGGAGTTTATGACATTACTGAAGGGAGATTAACTAGATGACTTGTGTCTTTTTTAAACCAGACTGCCTATGTAGTGATTGCATTATTCAGCAGCCAGAAGGACCTGAAATACACTTCATTAGAGGTACATTTTTGTACTAGTGCTGTATGTCCCCAAAAATGTAGGTGGCAGTATAGTAGGTGATCTCCGAGGGCACATGGCTCAAATCTAGCACCATTCCTTGCATTCTATAAGCTGCGTGTAGATTATGTAGCTTAAGCCCCCGTAAAACATCAATCAAGACCTGAACACCTACAACAAAATACAGTTGAGCTTGTGTAAAGAGCAAGATAGCTAGCAAATGCTTATTATAGTGTTGATGATTTCACTGCCCTGCAATACACTTGGGTAGTACTGTGCTTCAAGGGATTAGTCACAATTACTACCACCTGTGTGCTTCTTTTTCCTTCTTCCACATTTCAAACCATTCAACTCTTTCTTAATACCTAATGACATTTTCAGTTTTCTGTTTTTTTATAATGTTTCGCAATCAAGTAATTCTGCTCACATTACACTTCTTTTAATTCGTATTCCTTCTGCTTAATTCCCCATTTATGCTCCTCTTCATTCTGTATTCTGTTTACGCATCTTACTATTTTCTCTGATTTCTACTCTTTTATCTTTTCTAACTTTCCTCTGCCCTGTCCTCTCTTGATATCCTTCTGTGATCCCGATCCTGTTTACACTTTCCTCTGCTTCCTGCCCCCTTCACATTCTCTAGCTGATGGAAAATGGGGCCCGTGGAATCATTGGAGCTTGTGCTCCAAGACATGTGACAGTGGCTGGCAGCGTCGCTACCGGATGTGTCAGGGAACAGGATTGCAAGGATACCCGTGCGAGGGCTCCGGGGACGAGGTCAGGACGTGCAATGAAAAGAAGTGCCCAGGTACCCACTCTCTGCATCTGCTGTATGTGCTGAGCAGACATGCCCATTCTGTGGAGGTTAGAGATTGCTTTATAAGAAGTCCTCTGTGTGACTCACACAGATGAAATCACACACACGGATATGTGCAGATGTAATGAAATACAAAGAGCATTGATGTGTAGTTACCCTGAGCAATCAGTCCATTACTATCCTATATTTGTTTTATATAATGAGAATTGTGGTCACAGCACATCACTACTCTTTGCCAGTGTTGCTAAATAATGCTTATTGTATAACCTTATAAGATTCTTAATAAGTTCTTGAAAACAGGCAACCCTCCTTGATTGCAAATGTAGTATCACAGCCAGGAAACATATCGTGATTATTAATTTCACCTTAAATAGCATACCAGGTTTATTAGATTTAGAATCAACTACAATGCATGAACTATGTTTTCCTTAACTATAATATAGGAAATGTTAAACCATAAAATATTTTCCTTGGAGTTGATTGAGGTATACAGGATTTAGAGACATTTGGTTTATACTGTCTCCTACTGGTGGCTTTGGGCACTGGCAAACGAAGAAAAAAAAAAGGTTACCAGCCTGGTAAGTATATACCCCCCCCCCCCCACTCCTACAATACCTAACTTTTGCAACAATGTAATGCCATGAACATGATCATAAACACAGAGGGGTGGGCTCTGTTTCCAGAATAGAGTACCAAAAACTCTGAGAAATTAATTTTACGGTGAATACAAGAATCCCTCATTCTTTGAGGGACACAGGATTCAGAGACATTTGGGATGTCCAAAAGCAGACCAAATGAGTGGCAGGCAACATACCAAACAAAAAAGATTAACAAGCTCTACTACAAACAAACTGGGAACTGCCGATAGCTCAAAGAGCTGCCTAAAGGACATAATGCCCAAAGGTAGCATCGAAAGAGGCCTGAACACCCACTGGCTAAAACATAACAAAAGTGTGAACAGAAGACCAGATGCCAGTCTTGAAAATCTGAGAAGCAGTTGCCTGATGCCGAAAAGCCAGGGAAGCACTTACAGATCTGGCAGAATGCACCGTAATAGGAAAGGTTGGACCCTGCTGCTTAACACCACCAGCTTGAATGATGATCTGTCTGAGCTATTGAGAAAAGGTGGAATGAGAAGCTGGTTCCTTTTTACAGGGACTATCAGGGATAATAAAGAGTCAGTCATTCATAAGAAAGGCAATGGTTGCAAAACAGATGTGCACAGTGTGAACTACATCCAGACAATGAATAGAAATCTCTTCATACTGGGACTGAAGATAGAGATGGAAGTACAAACCCCTGGTTGAAGTAAAAGGCTGAAGCCCCCTTGGAACGGAAGGAGGCTCTAGGCCTTAATTATGCCTTTTCCTTGTTTAAGACCAGAAAGTGTTTTTTACTGGACAAAGCCACCAGTTCAGGCAGACACTTCACAGAGGTGATGACAACAAGAAAAAGTATGAGAGTGAATAGGGACGAGGAATTCCTAATAGGCTAAAAGGGCTGTTTCTTAGGTGCAGAAAGAATAAATTTCACACAGGTAAGCACACAGGGTAAGTGACACGAGAAGCACCCTGTATGAAAGTTCTCATTAAGGAAAGAGTGATTGGTGGTCCTTGGAGCAAGACTGTAAGATCTGGGATCTGAACCTTGATAGTATCCAGTTTCAAGTGGTAATCCAGCCCTGATTGGTTAGGATTTGTACCACTAAGTATTTTCTCAGATGAAAGTTATTTTACTTGCACCAGACAAAGTATGCCTTCTATATGCAATGGTAGACCTTGTGGGAAGTAAACTTCATGGCTTTCCCCGTTGAATGGTCAATGACTCAGAAAGGCCTTTGTCCTTCAAGACCTGCGATTCAAATACTACGTCATTAAAGCCAGCTCAGGGAGCAATTGCGAGGGATCTGATCAAATCAGAGTAACACAGTCACCTGAGCTGCCTGGAGATATAAGGGTCTCCAGAATTCCCTCTATCCTATTCTTGCAAAGCAGATGAGGAAGGAGCTTAGGCAAAGGCATAGATCAGGTTGTATTGACCCCACTGAGGCACTGGAGCATCCACTGTTTTGCCACAGGATCTCTGCACCTGGAGACAAACATATTCAGTTTTTTGATACATTTGGAGGCCAGTTGAATCACATCTGCAATTCCCTACCAGTGACACAGGTTCTGGAGTGGCCAGCTGAGTAAGTTTGCTAACTGTCTACACTTGGGATGTGGATGGTGTACAGGACTATAACGTGAATCATGGCAAAACTCCTTTTTTCATCCAAATGGTTGATGTATGTCAGTGCTGTGGCATTTTCTGGCTGAATTCTGATTGGAAGAACCTCACGTTAAGGTGTCCAGCATTGTAGAAACAACCAAATCATTTAAAAGTTAAAAATATTGATCAGGTGTCTGGATTCGTCCAGTGTCAAAGTCCCCTGCGCTGACAGCCTGTCAGGCTGGCATCTGTTGTGGTGATCTTCCAAGAGATTGGAGGGAAGTATTTCCCCCACTCTAGTTATTGATACCTGAGCCAGCAGGCCAGGGACAACGTGATCTTTGGTTTTAGGCAGATCAGTTTGTCTAGAGATTGAACTAATTTGTCCCTCAATTACTGAATCCAAGTCTCTGAGAGGAAAGTTTTTCTTGGGAAAAATTGTTACTTGAGCTGTTACTAGGAACAGACCCAGATATTCCAAACAATAGGTCAGCTCCAAAGCAGGCTTCTGAAGGTTTAGGATCCAACAAAGCCCTTTTAAGGTCTGAACCAACTGCACTACAATGTAAATCAGGGTCTGTGGTGATTGCCCCCTCAATAGGAGATCATTCAGATATCCCATAATTAGAAAGCATACCAAGGCAAATATGGGAGCTGGAACCCTAACATAGCAAATGACAGGACCATGAACTGAAAGTGCTAAGGCAAATCAGCAAAGCAAAGAAATAATTGATCTACTGGAAAAAAAAGGCTCATGCAAGTGTACATTCTTGGTGTCTACAGAATCCAGAAAGTCTCCCTATTGAATAAAGGCTATGAGAGACCTGGTAGGTTACATATAGATCTTGTGGAGCCGAATCAAGATATTAGGGTACGGTCCTCTGTAGTCAGAATTAGCAATTAAAAAAACTAAGATAGACTCTGAGGAATGTAAGGACTCATAAAGGGGACAGCTTTCCAGGCTGCTGGTTTTGTGTCTTTCAAAGGAAACACTGCAGTCCACCCTGAAATGGCAAGTGGAGAGAGTGGATTCAGTTGGTTCCCACATGTTGCACCTAAAACAGAAATTATGCAGCTTCACTACAAGGTAAAAACCTTGAGCGCTTATGAACTGACTGCTGCTCTTTTATTTGCCAGTGTCTGGATCATTCTGTAGGCTGCAGTATAACCAAAATCTCTCTGAAATATGTATCCCTCAATCAATGAGATAGAAAAGAATGTTTAAAATGTTGGAAACACTCAGATTTGCAATGTATGCCACAATTCTAATTGCTTAAAAATGTATCCTTATATCTATAAATTACCATATAGCCCATTTACACTTGATTGTTCCTTTGCATTTTGTTAATGCATATGTGTTAACATACGTTGTGTCAGACGTATGTTACAATAATTCAGCCTATGCATTTTGACTGGGCTGCCATTTCACAGGAACAGACCAAAATGTAAGGGGGTCTTAGTGCATTACTGTGCATTGTGGTGTGCTGCAACTCATGTACATCGGAGCTCTGTTGCCAACTTTAAAGCTGTATTTCAGCCCCAATTGCTAATGCTAATGTATCGGGTGGTACAGATATATATATATTAGTGGGGGTCCCTGAGATCTGAAAGTTATTTCAAGATTTCCTTTGTGTTAAAGAGGTTTAGAAAGGCAGATTTATGCTATTATTTAGGATGCAGCTATATTAGACTACAATTTCCATATGAAATTAAGTTATAATTTTATCCAATGATTCTCATTGTTAATTAAAATAAAGGTTAAAGTTGATGTATTCATTATTATTGTGCAACTTTTCTGCAGTACCTGCAGTGGCCCTTGGTCATTGATTTCATTACACCATGCAGTGACGTGCAGTTATCCATGGCAACCAACCAAATATCAGCTACCAGCAGTTTTGAAAAGTCATACTAGTAAAAGTTGGTTTCTGCTAGATTGCTTTGGATTACTGCTTGTTACATATTATTGGTTGTAGCTTTTAACTTAATTACTACTCATAATTTACTGAAAAATATTAGCGCTGTATGTGTTATCACGGTTATTAGAATTCCAGCATGGATTATTTAAGATGATTTCACACAATTTCCTTTGTGCACTTCCTACTTTCCTTGCTTTGAATCCAATCCCAAATGATCCCTCTGTCCTCCATCACCTTGGTTCTCTGCACCTGTGCACATCTGCTGTCCTCTATGTATCAGGCATCCTACACCTCTTTTTTGTTCTCCATGCTTTTTTTTTATTTTTCAAACGTTGTTTCTTTACTCTTCTTTTGTGCCCCTTTCATCCTCTCAGTGAGCCTGCTTTCTCTCTGTGGGCTCTTGCTGACAGGCTAGCAAGCGTACAATAAGGGAATAGCAATGAGTGTTCATGTTTCCTAGGAAGGTCACAGCGTGCTTTTTACACATATTAAAGAAGGCCAGATTCTCTGCATAGCCTCCCCTATGTCAAATACAAGGTGTATAACATGATTGGAAGCTGTGAGATCTTGTCTTCCAGGCTAACGATAACTGAGAATTCATGTTGGGTTGGGCTGGTAGCTTCTAGTTGCATAGTATTGGGTTATTTCATGTAACTGCTTCTCTTCCTCACAGCGTTACATGAGATGTGCAAAGATGAATATGTCATGTCTATGACCTGGAAGAAAGCAGCCGCAGGCGAAATTGTTTACAACAAATGTCCTCCGAATGCCACAGGTCAGTTTCGCTTCACCATCGTAGGTCTCTTTTATTATCCCGTTGCCTATTTATCTCATCTCTATGCCATTTTAATTGACTGTTTGTCACCCATTCATATGTTCTTTTTCTCATAAATTTTTTTCACCTTTGTGTATTCTTTGTTGCAACTGCTGAACCTTTTTTTTTTCTTTGCAATTTTTTTTGTTTATTGCAGTTTATTTGTCTATCACAGTTGATTTTTGCTGTTATTATATGTTCCACTCTCTTTGCTCAATCAATGTTTGTATTCCTGCAGGTTCGGCAAGCCGACGGTGTCTGCTAAGTCCTCAGGGGGTTGCTTACTGGAGTTCTCCAAGTTTTGCCCGTTGTGTTTCCCTTGACTACAAAAACCTTCACATTGCAGTAATTACAAATTTTTCTTCTTACTTTTGTGCTAAGTCTGTAATTTGCTTATTTATAAGGTATTGGGATATACATTCATAGCAGAACTAATATTTCTTTAATATTTTTGTTGAATTGCATTGTATTTTATGTCTTTGAATACCTAAAATATAACTTATTTTTGCTGAGAAAGCATTTTAGCATGTTTTATCACAAAGCATTACCTAAATTATATGGGAACTCCTACATATATTGCCACATTTTCTCTCTTCTTCCAACCACCGCCTACTTTCTTAATGGGAAGGTCATCTTGCTGTAGTCACATAATCATGTCCCAGCATATTCATAAGATAAAAACAACAGGGCCCACCCATACAAGAAAATCACATTTAATTTTTTTATTGACAGTTTTAGAAAATAATAGCTAGCTGGAGGTTTTATTTTTAAACAATGAATGACAAAAAAGCTTATGTAACAATTATTTATGTTAAACCAATTTCAATACAAAAATGTAGTTACCCTTTAAGAATTTCAATATTAGTGGGTTATACCAGAATGCAATGGTATACTTTTCAAAATCATTTAAGAATATGCAACATTCCTTTTGTGTTGGAAGGGGCCCTCACGACCCTTTATAACTACTTGGCTAGAGCTAGTTAATAATGCCCTGCCCCTGTATAAACTCACCTTTGAACTACGACAAAGCGCACACCTTTTTGATAAGCTGTGGGGTGTCCAGCCCTCTTACTTTAACACACAGGACTTGGGTAACTAAGCTGAGGGGTGAATGGTCTCCTGTTGATGTGAACAAACACATACCTTATTGCTATTGACATTCCTGCATTGTTTCGGTTGAGCTATTTACCACACCGACAGACTTCTTCGTGATAGGGCTATTACTCGTATAATATGGAAGGCACAGTTTGGTTACGTTGCAATCAGTGTTGATTGAATGTATGTTATTCTGTTGCTCTAATTTCTTTTTGTTCTGTCTTGTTGAATTTTTGTTATATGCAGAATTTTCAATAAAAATATCTTAGATAAAAAAAAAAAAAAAAGAATATGCAACATTTAGCATTTGTTTTTGGAGGATAACATTTATTTTGGATAAATGTTCTCCTCCAAAAATCTTCTGTGTATTGATGCAGCTAAAATATTTAGCTGCAGCGATACACAGCAATTTGGAGAAAGTAGAATGTGTTTAAAAAAATATGTCAAACGATTTCTTTCCCTACCACCACTGTTTCAAATAACTCAGCAGACATTTCTTAAATGTTAAATTGTTTAGTTTATGTAAATAAAAGTTAAGGGCCTATTCGTGATTATGCATTTGCAATTTTAATATGCAAATTGTTGACCAAAAATGTTCACCTGTTATATTTTCAATTGCATTTTTGGTTCAGTCAAAAGCATCCTTTTAAGATCGAGCTGGGGCTGCTTTTACTTACTTGCTTACTACTCAGGCCAGGTAGGGTATGTGGTGGTTGGGCTTTTTCTGTTTTGTAGCATCCTTCAACCTGTAAAACCATATGCAAACTTCAGAAAGCAGCACTGTACAAGGTTGGCTCCAAATGGACTTTCTATTGACACCAGTGAGCAGGAGTTTTTCTTTCTTGAAAGTAAAACAGAGAGAAAATACTGTGAAGGGCCTTTTGAAATGGCTCTAAAATAGTCCTATCACCTTGACCCAATCACATGTTTGAGAAAGATGAACATAGCCGTGTAGGAACAGGACAAAATATTACACTGCAATCCCTTGTTCATACTGCATGCCACTGACCATCAACCATGGGTTGTTCATGGCATAGATTCTCTTTGCTTTTTTCAAAGTCATCATTTAGCAACCATAAAAAAAGCCATGAGTCTCTATATGAATTTGTTATGACAACTAAATATAGCGCTACTGGAGTGGGGGGACACTAAATAAATCCCAGGATCCTTGTTTTCTAATTAGAAATTTCTAATTTCCTCTCAGCCAGGCACACAATTCTGATCACTCTTCAGACTAAATAACCAGCAGAGGGGTATGCTTTTTGATGCTTTAACTTGGATAAGTAGTGGATAATTGTAGGATACTCCAGTAACAATTTGAGAGCACTACACTTTCTCCTTTAGGACTGTGAGCCAAGTCTTTAAACAAGTAAATGATGGACTGAGCATTATAGTAGCAACTTAAAGTGGAGCTCCACCCAAAAGGGGAAGCTCAGCTTGTTTGCTTCCTCTACTGCCACACCTGGCACCTTTTGGGGGGAGGGAGGGAGGAAAAGACACCTGTCAAAACCAGGTGCCTGCTCCCACTTCCAGGTAAGATCGCCACAATCATTGTGTGGTGATCTACGTTAATTCTGCTCCCTCCTCCTTCCCCCCTTCTTGAAGACACACAGATCCCAGGAAATAGCGGGACCATTCAGAAAGCGCAGCAGGACTTACACATGCACAGTAGGAAACAGGCTGTGAAGCCACAAGGCGTCCCTTTCTGTTTCCCTTAGTGAAGATGCACATGCTCCTGGAGCTGATATATGGATCAGCTTGGGGTGCCGACATTGCGGGTTTCTGGACAGGTAAGTGTTTTTAAACATTCTGACTCTATCATAAGAGGGATGGCAACAGCACACAGTCTCTAGGATCTTTCATACCAGTCTGTACTCATTACTGGCCTTGGATTATTGGTTGCCTCCTTCCAATATCTTCCAGACACTTTTAGCCCATGGTACAAGACTGGATCCTCAGATGACAGCCCCTCAATCAGCTTTAGCAAACTCTCAGCAAAGTAGGGCCCCAGATAGCTCCATGAAGGCCTTGATAACCCGCAGGCACATGACAGAATTTCCTAGGGAATTAACAGCACCTCTAGGCTGTGATCTCCTCCACAGGGAAAAGGATCCCTCTGCTCTCAGTCTCAGGGTATTTATACAGACTACCAGCCACCATCTGGGGACCTCTACCCATAGATTGGTCAAAGCAGCATAAATATTGAGCTGCTCATTAGACTCCTCCTGCCCACTAACATCCAGAATATTTATGGACAACCAGGGGTAGGCAGTCAGTCCTGCAACCACTGAAACACAGAACAAACCAGGACAATCAAACACAGCTATGCTGATTACAGTGAGCCAAAACTAACTTTGCCTAACAATGAAACCCTGCTCCACTGGATACAGTGAGCCACAAATAAATGTACCTAATCTTTTCATCTATCTAGGAGGGAGCTACATAAAAAAAATTCCAGCAATTATGGTTAGTATAATTGTTGACTGTACTATATTTGACTTTGGTTGTTAGGGCAGCTGTGGCAAACCTTAGCTAACCTTTATCAGCAGCTAGTAACATTCATGTAATGCCGTGTTTTTTTTGCTTATTTTTGATAAAGTAAAGAGGGAAATCTCCCCAGCAGGGACACAGACAGTAATAAAAACTTTAAAAGAGTCTAAACCTTCCCTACTAAAAGCACAAGGCTCTGCAAACAATTGTGTTTTCTGTACCTTACTCATACCCAAACACTGGTGTCATGTGCAGTGTAGAGCTGTGCAGCAATATGCAGCATGTCTGTATTTTGTCTCACCAAAACACACACAAATGCATGTAAAATGCATATAAACAAACAAAAACACATAAAAAGGTAAAGTAAAGTAATATGACGAACAGGGAAAAACACATGAAAAAAGCCCAACAGATGTCAACACACATGAAAACACAGTAAACCATGCATATAATAGTGTGTAAGAAAGCATCATAGCACCTTTGATGATTATTTTTGTGCACATTATGGTGTGAAGACCTTGAAGGGAATTATGCTGCCACATGCCCAGTTAGTTTGTCTGTTTTCTGTGGAACATATGGTTTTCTATTGTTTGACAGACCACCAAACAGTGTCAGAGAGGATTCTGCTGGTGCTTTCCTGGGCCAGTCATCGTCAGAATGGATGCAGAGTTGTTAAATAGCTTAGAGCAAGAAAATGAGCCTGCAGTGAGAAAGGACTGAGAGACACTGTTGCCCTTTAACCTCTCTACACAAACTGATATTTGCCAGTAAGGTCAAGGCTAAGCAGATCAAGTATAAGTCTAAGACCGGGTTTGTTCTTTTTCTCATTACTAAAAGAACACAAAACTAAAGTAGCAGTAATTGTTAGTGAGAGAATGTAATTGCGAGCATGGGGTAGAAGCCTAAGGGAATGCTGTTGCCCAATAGGTTCTGGAGAGTCAGGGTGTAATTCTAGAGTTTTTACCTGGTAAAGTGTTTCTAAAGGCAGAAAGTTCTTTACCTTAAAGTTGAACTCTGGGTAGAAATGTTATGCTAAATACAGTATATACAGGTGTTCACATACCTTTACATTTCTTTGTGTTACAGTGCACAGTCCCTTTGAAAGTCAATAATCCAGCCTTTTTTATTCTGTGAAGATCCTTGTGTTCTCCTTGTATCCCTTCATTTTTCTTTGTTTATTTAGATAAAGTACAATTTAAACCCAAGTTTTTGACTGCCTGTGTTACTGTGGGGGAATTTTCCTTCACTTCCTATCCCGGAGATCCAACCTGAAAGGAGATAAAGCACCTTCAATGTGAATGTATTTATTTCCTTAGAGGGTTGTCACAGTAACAAGTGTTGCCATTGGAGGACTTCCACCCTAATTTTAAATTGTGCTATAGTACACAGATCCCTTAGTAAAAAAAAAAATAGCCTTCCTTATTCTGTGAAGAGCCCTCTGTTCCATTCATAAACTGTTTATAAGACAGGTAGCTGCTGTTCCCTTTGCCCCCCTCCCCTTGCCACCGGACTTGTACATCCCCCCCCCCCCCTGTAGTTCTCAATAAAGTGAGCTCTTGATGCAGTGGGTAAACACCATAGTCTCAGACTCCCCATCTGATCCACCCCATTGTACAGCATAGACCCGGAGTCTGATTCATCTCATAAACATATTCATCTCACACATGCCCACAGTCCCCCTTACACTGCTGAGAACTACAGTCTGAATGGGCAGCAATGTGAGTGGGACTGTGGGCATGTATCATTGATTCAGACTCCTGGCTTGTCTATCTAACTATGCTGTACAGACACTTCAATTATATAAATGGCACTTTAGAGAGAATTTTGAATGTCCCACATGCTGGGGTACCCCTGCTGACCATTTACATATGTTCTGGAGATGCCCCAAACTGGTGCACTTTTGGAACAGAATAATCTTTGTCATTAATTAAGCATTTCAAGAGACTATACATAATGACCCTTTGACCTGTATAATAGGGTTTTTAGATGAAGAACTTTTTACACCTAATGCCTGGACTGCCATCTCTCGACTACTGTTTCTGGCATGCAAATCTATTCTGTTGAAATGGATAGAACCTCTTCCTCTTACATTTGAGGAGTGGTGTAAACTTTGCACTGATCAAAGGAAAGCATATTTTGAAGCACTGAGGTACCCCTTTTAAATTCAACAAATTATGGGACCCTTGATTACAGATACTGGAATTAGCCCCACTAGTTCTTGTCCCTCTACAACTCCTATAATGCTAATTGCTATGCTATGGGTATGTACATGTAGACAAAACACAAATTTCTGAGGTGCTAGGTAAAGTTAACTGTTTATGTGGAGGATCGGCATGCTTACAGTACAATGTTTGCAGTAGGTTAGTTGATGTCTCTAACTGTTCCATTGTTTCTTAGGCATACATTTGTTTTACCTCACAACTCAATGGATTTTTAGAAGTAAGAATACATCTCTGGACTTATAACATATGCCTGATTTAAAAATGCTTACAGTTTTTTAGTGTACTGATTTGATGTTAATTCTTACTGAATCAGTCTCTTGGATATGTATGACAACTATTGCATAATGTGAGAACAAATGTATTGCTCCTTGGGTACCTGCCCTTTGTTTTTTTGTATACCTATTTATTTATCTGTTTGTTTTGTGCTATGCTGTGCAGTGGATGGATCAGACCTAGAGACTCTTCAGTCCACCCACTGCAAGCAAGAGCTCACTTTAGTGAGACAGTAAACAGTCCTCAAATAGTTTGTAGCCTGAATGGGCAGTAATGTGGGCAGGACTGTGGACTTGTATGTGGCGATTATGTGTATGGAATTAATTCCCCCTGGCTTGTCCATCTAACCATACTGGATAGTGAGCGGATTAGACTGGGAGTCAGAAACTCGTGTCCTCCCACTGTACAGCATAATTAACTGGACAAGCCAGAAATCTGGTTCATCCCATACACATAATAATCACTTACTCGTCCACAGTCCCACCCACACCATCACCCATTCAGACTCTAAATCCCAGAACATGATGGAATTTGCATTCTTAGTATGTGCTAACAGGAAGTGATGTCACCAGAGATCCATGCTCCTGGAGCCCAGATAAAATTCTGTGTAAAGAGCTGACGTCACTGATTTTTAAAAATGAGTTTTGCACACAAAGTATGTATTCTATACAATAAGTTAAAATACTTTTTGCATGCAGGTTGCCCCCCCCCCCCCCCCTTCCCCTTCCCCTTCCCCTTCCCCCTCCCCCATTTTACTTACCTGAGCCTATTCTCGATCAAGCGATTTGCACAAATGCAAAGGCTCTCCTGGCTCTCTCCCTCCTCATTGGCTCAGACACTCACAGCTAGTAAGGAGGGAGCATGAGGCTTATGGGTACACAGAGCAGGGCTTGGGAGCAAGCACGCACAAGTGCTCCAAAAGCAATTGCCTAAAGAGGCACTTGTCAGGGAGGAGGAGCCAGGAACACTGATTGGGGACCCAAGAAGAGGGCGATTGGGGCTGCTCTGTGCAAAACCATTGCACAGAGTAGGTAAGTATAACATGTTTGTTATTTTTTTTAAATAGGAAAACCTTTACAGGTAAATTCTGTTTGACCAGTTTTGTGATTTAAACAGCTTTACCGCTCAAATAGAAATTCACACTAGTATTTCCTTGTTCAACTTTTCAGCTTCCTGTTCATTTGCATAGAGGTCATGATGCTGATTCATTGTCCAACATGGGCTGGATGCATATGGTGATATGGGAAGCTGAATTTCTACATCAGAAAATAAGTCACCTGTGTAACCACCTCACATTTGCATTGTGTTACCTGTTTTGTAGATGTTCAAGAGAACTGTTTCTCTTTTCAAACTGACATTCTCATTAATTATGTGGCAGCATTTGTTTACTTTTTATAAAAACTGTTTATGCCATGAGAGGACACTGTATTCCTAGCAGCTTGCTAATAACGTAACTCAGACTATACCAAGATGGTCACTGCAATTTCTCTATGAGATGGCTACAGAAAAGGGAGACATGGCTCCAACCATCCATGACATAAGTTGGATGTGTGGTCCAGGTTGGACATGTGCTCTGAGTAAAAAAAGATTTGATAATAGATTAGGAGAAGTTTATTTCTGTATGTTGGATGTAGAGGCCCTGAAAAGGAAACAAGTAGTTGTCCTCTGTATAGACACTCATTAGTTGGCAAGACTCCTAGTTAAAGAAAGGGATAGCTACAGATGAGAAATGAATTATTGTACAGAAGAGCACTTAACACTTATGAAAATGAGAAATGTAAATTACTATTTTTTTTCTAAAGCACCAACATGTCATACTCCAATTACTACATAATGAGCATGGACCTAAAGAGAACTTGAGGTCTTGCCAGAGACAGATTCTTCTTTCCATGTTAGATGTGGCAGACTAGTGATGACAATCGTGTTTTTTGCTTCATTCAAAAGAAAACTCCTAAAGGACAAATGGAAAGTGCTGGATCCTAGAAACTTTCTATTGCTTGAACCAGATAAGGAATCCGTAATGTTCTGGTGGTGACAGACCACTATATTAGATATGTCCAAGCCTTTCCTACTCATAATCAAAGGGTCATCACAGTGGGAAATATTTTTATCATTTCATTTCTTTATTCCCTGTGAACTGTAAAAAGAGAATAGATTCAGAAAAAGGATGTATCTTTGAGAGCAGGCCTGTACATGTAATGTTAACTGGGAATTCAAAAGAGCCATACTACTCTGTACCACCCTCAAGGAGACCCTCAGAGAAGTTTGTCTTCCAATTATTACAGCTTTTGGAGCTACTGTTGTTGATTCCTCATTCTGATATCATGCAAACTTTGAGAAGTAACTGTAGAGAAATCCTAAACATTCTTATGAGAGGGCTGAAGCTGCTACTGGACAAAGACAACAACAAAATAAAAAACACTATGACCAGAAGGAGAAGATACATGACTTTCAACCTAGAGACAAACTACTTCTCAGGAACCCAGCATGAGAGTTTAGGTTTTTAAATATATGTAATCTGCTCACAGTCACCCAACATTCCAGTGTACTAAGTTCTTGTATAAGGAAAGATGGACCTATTAAAATTTGGCATCATTAAAATATAATCCCTTTGGCAGGGTCAGTAAGAAAGATAAGTCCAGAACCCAGGATAAAATCCTGAGCTCAGAATGACTTTGCATAGGCCAAACACTTAACAGTCCAGAAAGGGACATCCTACCAGTCACCCAATTATCTCCCCCATTCGAAATGAGGATGGAGACAATGGTGTTTTAATATAATTTTGACTTTATATGTGATTTAATTAGCAGCCATAAGCAGTTTTTCTCTAATAGTTTTATTTGATTGGAATAGTGGAGACTCAAGGGAAAGTAACTTCAGTGTGAATTAACCTCAGATTGTTTCCTGTCTCTTTGAACAATCAACTGTCAATTTGACATTGAAAGATTTCTCTTTTCCTGAACCAGATCCCATTTTTCCTTTAAAAAGCAAAAACTGTTCTTGGAATGAGAAACAGAGTAATAATGATTTTTGATTGGTTTGCACAAAAGTTATCACAGCTACTAACCACGGGAAATTTGTGTCATTTTAATTGTTTTTTTTTTAACTAGTAATGGCGGCGATCTGCGATTTTTTTTTGCGGGACTGCGACATTGCGGCGGACAGATCGGACCCTTGACTGACATTTTTTACACTTTTGGGGGTACCAGTGACATTACTACAGTAATCAGTGCTATAAATATGCACTGTTACTGTAAAAATGACACTGGCAGGGAAGGGGTTAACTTTATTGGTGATCAAGGGGTTAATGTATGCCTGGTGCTTACTGACATGTGTGGGGGGAGGGGACTGTGTGACACAGGTACAGATCGCAGTTTCAGCTATGCTGAATCCTGCAATCTGTCCCTGCCTGTCACTTACACAAGGGGGCGGATCTCCACACTCGATCCCCGACGATCGGGGAAGAGCAGCGGTGATCACCGCCACTCCTCCCCTGGCCCGACTTCCGCTGTGACTGGATACAGCGGGAGCGAGCCTCCGGTGGCGCACGCGCGCCGCCCACAAGGGGAGGAGTCCAGCAACGTAGGTCTACCTTGCTGGACGATAACGAACCACTTTGCCGCAGTAGGCTCAACGTGAGCGGTCGGCAAGGGGTTAAACATAATGTGTGTTTTTTCAAATATAACATGTTAATTAATTTCCCAAATCTAGTCCCCCAGGGTAGGGGGTTGGGAGAGACCCAGCAAGAGGCTATCAACTTGGGGCCATAAAAAGTGATCTTATAATGGCCACTGCCTGATCATGTTCCAGATTGTTGAGATTTATATACCCTAATAGGATCTGGAATTAACACAATGTTATAAACAGAGTTTATATAATCTATGTATTACATCCTGCCAATACTGGTGTAGTTTTGGACATTATCAAAACAAGTGAATAAAAGAGCCAGGAGGTAGGGCACATCTTGAACATTCAGGATTATCCTTTGTACCTATCCTATGCAGCAGTTCTGGGGTTCGAAAGGGCCTATGCAAAATGAAGAGTTGAGTGACTCTATGAGTTGTAGACAGCAAGACCAACTGAATGTTTTTCATTATTTGATCCCATTATTTAATACCCTAGAACCACATCAATGTCCAACTCCCATTTATGCCTATATGGAATAGGAAATTTAGGAAAGAAATAAGATAGTAATCACGTGTAAACTTTAGAAACAAGGCCCTTTGTTTTATTAGCTTTGACTACACTGTCCAAGATGGGAATTAAAAAAAAAGAGGCTTTCTGGACCAAACCATGGAATTTCAGAGCACGTCTTAGTTGTAGGTATTGGAAAAACCACCTCCGATCCAGGTTGTAGTCCATACTGACGGAGTATGAACAATACTAACGGAGTGCTGAAAACCTATCTGCGGTTTTCAGCACTCCTTCAGAGTACGACTGCACGAGTTGTGCAGATGTTCAGCAGAACTGTTTCACTTTGAAAGCTGACATTTTTATCTGTTGTGTGACAGCAATTGTTTACTTTTTCACAAAGACTATTTATCTTGTTATATCTGTTCAACAAGTAACTTTTGATCCTGCCAAATATTTAATAAGCTTGTAAGTTCATGTGTTTTAGGAAGTGTTATCTCAAGCTCCGTTATCAGCCCTGCCCACTTCACTTCTGTGAACTATAGAACACCTCGTCCTACTTTATAGATGGGTGTGGAAAGGTGTTCTGTATTCTTAACACACCCATTGTCCTGGGATGACAATGCTGTTTTTCTATAGATTAAGTATGATGTATGAGCTATGTCACCTTAGGACAGGAAGTGTGTTACTGGCAGGATCAAGAGGTGAAACTAAAGGAAAAAAATGCCTGTAAAAAGACGAATGCCATCACCACATCTAAGGACTGGTAAGCTGTAATAAATTACATATTTGTACTAGGATTTAAATAAACTTTAACAGCCTCTTGGACGTCTGGACCATCATTACATACAATACAAATGAGAAAAGAGCTTTTACCTAAAAGGCTTTTGCTATTTTAAAAAAAAGAAACACTTTTGTAAGCTAGTTGCTTTAAAAAGATCTAATTTAGGATGATATATCTAAACATATAGTTATTCTAATTATTTTCTCCATGCCATTGTGCAGCCACATGGAGAGGATCTCTAAGGAAATGCTTATTTTCTCTTTGTACAGAGCCCTTTGGCTACTGAGTCACCAAATAAAACTACAGTTACGAATATATCCCTATTTTAAGGGATTGCCTCTAGAAAATACTTTTATTAGCATGGCCCTCTTTTCTGTATTAATAAGTAGAAAAATGCCAGTTCATGGGATATAAGATAGGAGGGCAAAAGAGGGAGAGGAAAAAGTAATACAAGACATCTGCAAATTTTAGACTGTCATAAAAGTACAAGTTGCAAATACAACTGGTTATTTGTTACTGTATACTGTGTATATATATATATATATATATATATATATATATATATATATATATATATATATATATACATATATATATCTATATATTTCTATTTATATATAGGGTCTTGGCAATCTTCTTTTAGCCTAGGCCATCTTTATGTAGAGCAACAATTCTTTTTTTTCAGATCCTTAGAGAGTTCTTTGCCATGAGGTGCCATGTTGAACTTCCAGTGACCAGTATGAGAGAGTGAGAGCGATAACACCAAATTTAACACACCTGCCTCCCATTCACACCTGAGACCTTGTAACACAAAGTCACATGACACCAGGGAGGGAATATGGCTAAAAGAGGGGGGGGGGGTTACAGATCAACCAAACAGATGGTGGAGCTGTACCAAGGGGGATTTGAGTGTGCCTCTCAAGATATCTGTATATGCGTGTATTTCACAAGCCACAAAAAGTAAATATATAAAAAAAATGACAGAATTTTATTCAAATATCATATTATACAAATGATGTAAAATCTACATTGTTTGATCAAAACAGATCATAGCATTGAACAACTCATACAATGTTAACAATGATGCGTAACCGTTGCTGGAACTACGCGTTTCGCAGTGGATGCTTCGTCAGGGTCCAGCAAAAGTGTTTATACATTAATATTGGAAATATTAAAAAATTGCTAATTGGGCCCAAATTGGACATTTTGACTTAGGGGTGTACTTACTTTTGTTGTCAGCGTTTTAGATATTAATGGCTGTGTGTTAAGTTATTTTGAGTGGACTGCAAATTTACACTGTTATACAAGCTGTACACTCACTACTTTACATTGTAGAAAAGTGTAATTTCTCCAGTGTTGTCACATGAAAAGATATAATAAAATATTTGCAAAAATGTGAGGGGTGTACTCACTTGTGTGAGATACTGTATATATATATATATATATATATATATATATATTATATCACATCAACATTTCTTCATATTTCGTTTTAACTAACCTGAACATTACATCCTTAAAATGTATACTATAGATACAGTAGATACATTTTTATTATAGGAATATTTAAAAGGGATTTATGGTGCAGTGAACATATTCTAATCTAACACATTCAGCATTTAAGAAGCATTTCTTGACATTTTCCAGCATTTTATTTTTAATGGAAAATGTGGTTACTATAACATTCCCCCTATTTATAGCAGGGTGATTGCTACATTCCTTGCTCATTTACTTTTTAAAAAACATTTGAAAGTCTGGGATGGTGAAGCATTGTATTTTCTAACAAAAAGTAACAATAATTGCAAGTAGCAAATGCTGAACTTTTTCATTTATCTCATTGCATTTAAGATTTTACAGAATGAATTTCCAAAACATTTTTAAAATATAATTTAAATAAAAAAAAAAAAATAATACCCCTTCTACTAGGGATCAGTGAGAGCGCAGACCCCTGTTAAGGAAAAGGCCTACAGTGACCTTTAGAATTAAGGTGTACGTTTGCGGGTTTTGGTGGTCTACAAAAAAAATGGTTTCTAATGCCTAAAGAGGTCCCATGATGGGCAAGTAGGCAACTGCTGCATCCCTGCTGAACTGATCTGATCAAGGGTGCTTGTGTGAAAAATATATTTAATATTTTTTTTTTTTTGCTACTTACTTTCGAAGATTCAGTGTTATTACAGTCAGTCCCTTGCTGTGTCTCCTGTGCTGCCATGATCCACCTTCTTTTCTTAAACTTATTTAGAGAAGTAAGGGGGATCCTAGCAGTCTAAAGGTTTAAAGGGCATTGGGAAATCCAAAAAAGGCGTCTTTCTAAATTTAGTATTGGTTAAAAGATGGGCAGTAATGTAACTGTTAAAAACAAAATAAATAGGTTTAAAAGAAAACTATATACACACAGTATATTACATATATTTAATTTAACTCTTCAGTTCCAGAAACTGTGCAAAAACAGTTTCAGCGCTATAGGGAGCTCAAACTGTGACACAAGCAGGCTTTAGTCAAATCAGTTTGTCTACTAAGGCATGTTTACAAATGTACTTGTATTCAAGAGGTTGAAACAATCTCACTGCTCCTGCTGCTTTATATGGAATTCAGGTAAAAGTGATCTAGGGTCTGATTACTTTTACAGGGCTCTGCAGTTGGGCAACCCTCCACCCCCCCCCCCCCCAATCTCTGCTGCTGACTCCTGTAGCCAGGGACGTAGCTATTCAAGTATGATCTGTGCTTGATTAGCTGCAGTGGACAATATCTGAGACACTGGGGTCTAATGAACCTGGACCTGTCACATGCATATGCTATCACACAGGTGGCTTGTGACAGCAAAAAAGATAAAAAAAATAAAAATAATTAAAAAACATTAAAAGTACCCCTGTTGCCTCTTACACGTGAGAATTCAAACATGCACCATGAATAATGCATTGCGGATTGCAAGGTTGCTTTTATATGTGAAATGAGTATATATGCATTATATATAAACTAATAAAACTTGCATACTGTGCTTCGAACATATTGTGTTCAGTATTAAGCTGGGTATATACAAACTGAAAATCGTCCAGTTCCTGTTCAAGCCAACTTTTGGTGCATGTGTACCACTGTCTGTTCCAAAGAAGCCGGTCTAAGGAAAGGCTTCTGACAAATGGTCCTGCTGCAAAACCAGCATTCGATAAGTGCTTGCAGTCAATGCCTGCAGCACTGCTTAGTGTATTCTGACAGGTTGAGGAGCCCCCGCTGACAGACACAGCAGAAGAAATTCCTGCATATATGAAACCTAGGCTGTCTAACATTGAACTGGTTGGCTTTCTACCTTTGCGAAAACTCCTGTAACCGAAATCTGTATTTATGTTGACAAAGGAGCAATAACTCTCCAAGCACATGCTTGGCATCTTTCCATATTTGACTCCAAACTCTCTATCACACCACACATTCATGCTTTGCCTTCTACACATGAGAAATATCTCTAGTATTTGCTGGGCAAACCAACAGATGCAATTAAAAGAGCAAACAAACATTCATACTCACCTAGGTGGATGCAGCATCAATCCAGTGGTGCATCTGGCCCCTTGATGCCTCTACACTAAGAACTGATCAATCAAAGACTGATCACTGAGTTCTTGGTCTTCAGTGAGCACACAGCCGGTTAGCAGACAGCAAGTGACTGTCGGTCACCGGCTCTCTGCTTTGTCCCTCCAGTAGTATTGTAGCACTGCCCCCTTGAGGAGTGCTGGATTTCTCACTTATTGGTCCCCCTGGGTTACCATTAGCAACCTTAACCGTCTCTCACTTTCTTTCTTGGCTCATTCAGATAACAGTCCAGGGGTATGTAGTGTTTTTTTGTGTATTATTGATAAATTAGGGATGGGAGATTTACGGAAAAAAAAAATTAGGGATGGGAGAATCAATTAGTGGGATACTCTGAATTAACCATGCACAAGATTTGAGGACTTCTATCTCTTGGTACAGCCAGGCTGTTGATCCACCTTGCCACTGGGGTTAATTTTAGCTTTACATATTCTATTCTCTGGTAGGCAGAGAGCAATATAGATTTGCCTGCAGCTCCTCTGATAGGAAGACAGAGCCAAAAACTATACTCTACCTAGGAGGGTGCTACACTATCTTTACAATATACATATGCTCCCATTTCTTCTTTTTCAAAATATAAGGCAAGAAAGGGAGAAGGCACCTCTAAGTTCAGCATAAACTACCTTTATTGGCACACGGAGAATTAAAACTTACAGGATGGACGTATAGCCAGGCATGTAACAGCATCACTCGGGGTCCATTCCTGACCCTGTAGCTCTGTCTTCCTCGGCCGTCCAGTAGCAAGGGGAGGTGGCAGAATGGGGTAGGCCAGCCAGGGAAAGTACTTCCATCCAATGTCGCAATGGAATGCACACCTCGCCCGTGGACCATACAGGGCGTAGTGACGTCAGGGGGCAGTAACGCCCCACGCTTCATTTAACTTCTGGCATCTTCCCTTCCTGCACTATTGCGCATGCTCCAAAACACGTTACCACCCCTTATGTCACTACGCCCTGTGTGTTCCACAGGCGAGGTGTGCGTTACATCGCGGCTTCGGACGGAAGTACTTTCCTTGGCTGGGCACCAGGTATTTTCCTTACTATGTTCTACAATTTACAAACCATCTAAGCAAAAAGCAAAAAGTACTATAAAAAAAAATGTCCTGAATGTCCATATCAGCCTAGCATTTTTTCAAAAAGGCTGTGCAAAACAAGTAAAGAATAAGCATATTGTTTACAAAATCTACCAATTTTACAACCAGTTCAGCAAAATATGAAATAAACCTAAACAATTGATATATTCTACCATGTATAACACACAAACGAAAACAAGCAAAACTATTTATTCTCTTGCCGAATGTGCTGAACTGCAGAAATGCATTCATGGCAGCCTGAAGTTGACACACTCACTGCATGTTCCCAGCATACTGACCGTGCTGTCACTGACAGCTCTCAATCATGGCTCCTGATCTGGACATGATAGAGAAGCTGCAACTTTTCCCAGGCATTAAAGCCCACATAAATTCAGGGGGCGCCATAAGGGGTTAAAAAATGTAATATAAGCAAGCATGGTTTGGCAAATATATAAATTAAAGTTATAAATTATCAGCCATTTTTTTTTTTGTAAATAATAATAGCCTGACACCCTTAAAATGCAATATATTATTATTTTCAACAAACATAATTCTGCACTTCATAACACACCATAAAAAGCAATTTGGCTGTCCTCTAAATGTCAAAGTTTCAAGTATGTCCTTAAAACACATTTATTTGTGAACTCCCTAACACCCAATTATCTTGAAGCCTCTTAATGTAATTGACAACTCTATTCCTTGACTGATCTGTTTTCCTGTCTTTCAATACTAATTGTTGTCCTTATTCATTTTACTGCTTCAAGTCTGTGCTGTTTTTACTGGTCACCAACATCTACCCCTACTGTACATTATTTATGTACCACTTGTTTGTGCCACTTTGTAAGAAATAAGAATCTGTTTCTCAGGTCTCACATGCCCACTGTTTTTTTAGATTGTATTTGTAAGCTCTTGAGAATAGGGCGCTAGTTTTGACTATTGTTACAAGGGCACAGCTATGCAAGTCAGTATCAGAGCCCAATCAGAGAACAAAGGTTCGTTAGTAGAGGGCTAGGGTTAAAACAAATGATCTTATACAAAAGGCTTGTTCACACCATATGCAGTGACCTATGTTAATCTGCACAGATCATGGCAGGTTCACAACAAGGGCATGTAAAAAAAATTATTATTACGTTTTTCTTTTTGTTCTTGTCACAATGCTGCTTTGAGGTGAGATGCGTAAAATCGCAGACATGCTGCATTTTTTTAAACTGTAACACACCTTAACTCATGTCAGCGCATCTCACTGCAACACAGCCATTTCAATACAAAGACAAACAGTGACTTTTGTTGTAACAAGGCAAGGCTCCGCCGCCAGAATGTCATCTCTTTGACCTTCGGATACCAGGCATGACGTTAAGACGACACGTCCGGCCTCGGCAAATGTAAACACTGCCGTTGCCTCGGCTGGAAAGCCGAGATCGTTTTTTTATTTATTTTTTTATTTTTATTTTGGGCTTTCCAGCCTAGAGGCGAGATCTGGGAACTTATAGACCCCAGATCTCACTGTAAAGAGGACCTGTCATGCCCCATTCCTATTACAAGGAATGTTTACATTCCTTGTAATAGGAATAAAAGATAAAGGTGATCAAAAAAAAATGCTAAAGGAAAGTGTCAAACTATAAAAATAAAAGTTAAATAAACAGTAAAAAAATAAAACTGTAAAGCTCCCCCTTCCCCATGTGCTCGCACAAAAAAGAGTAAGCAAACTTATGTCGTGCCTACATATGTTAACAGCGTTCAAACCACACATTTGAGATATCGCTGCAAACGTTAGAGCCCAGGACCTCCTCTGTAACTCTATACAGGTAACCTGTAAACATTTTTAACCTCCCTGGCGGTAAAGACATAAAGAATCGTCGCAGTCGTCACTTTCCGTACTTGATGACAAATTTTCCCACAAATCGCTTTCGCTCAGTTCTTCAAGTAACTTGGTTTTGGTATCGCTGTTTGCCAGTTCGTCTAAAAGCCCTTTTGCGCAAAAAGAGCACTTTTTGGATGCCATGGTCACAAAGAACTGGAAAAGCACAGGCAGGGCACTGGAAACGTCACCAGGTGAAATCCTGTGGTGAAATGGCATGATACAGTGTAATCCGTTAGGATCACAGCTTTGTATCATGTCATTTAGTGTATTTACACTTTTGGAATTGCCGCCGCTTTCACCCCCTGTGAGCGTTGTGAAGGGAACTGGAAGACAGGTATCGGCATCGGCCGATCACAGAGCGGTGAGAGAGTGTGAGGACGGCGGGAGGACAGCAGGGGGAATCACAGGGGAAGGTGAGTTTTAAAATATAAAACAACAGATTTCCATGCAAAACAATGTAATGCTTTTAGCACAGAAATCCTGACATAATCAGACCGCTAGGAAGGATAAAGTGTCGCCTATGGAGATTTTTAAGTGCCAAAGTTTGGCGTCATTCCACATGTGTGCGCAATTTTAACCACTTTACCGCTGCTCACTGAGCCTCTACTGCAGCAAGTGGCTCGATAACGTCTGACGACGTAGACCTGCGTCGCCATACATTCCCCTCTCTCGGTGGCGCGCACGCGCCGTCGGAGGCTCGCTTCCGCTGTATTCAGTCACAGCGGGAGTCGGGCCAGGGGAGGAGCGGTGGTGATCACCGCCGCTCTTACCCGATCATCAGGGAATCGAGTGTGGAGATCCGCCTGCTTGTGTAAACAAAGCGGGTGGATCTCCTAAGTGACAGGCAGGGTCAGATTGCAGGGTTCAGCATAGCTGAAAATGCGATCTGTCCCTGTGTCGCTCAGTCACCTCCCCCCACACACGTTAGTAAGCACCAGGCATACATTAACCCCTTGATCACCAATAAAAATTAACCCCTTCCCTGCCAGTGTCATTTTTACAGTAACAGTGCATATTTATAGCACCGATTACTGTAGTAATGTCACTGGTACCCCCAAAAGTGTCAAAAATGTCAGTCAAGGGTCCGATCTGTCTGCCGCAATGTCGCAGTCCCGCAAAAAAAAATTGCAGATCGCCGCCATTACTCGTTAAAAAGAAAAACACCAAAAATGACAGAAATCTTTCCCTTAGTTAGTAAACAAAAAAACTTTTGCGCAAACCAATCAAAATACGCCTATTGTGATTTTTTTTACCAAAAATATGTAGCAGAAAACAAATTGGCCTAAAATGATAAAAAATTTAGATTTTTACATTTTTTTTTGGGGGGGGGGGAATTTCATACAAAAAAATGTGAAAAATATTGTTATTTTTTCAAAATTTACGCTCTTTTTTTGTTTATAGCGCAAAAAGTAAAAATCGCACAGGTGATCATATACCATCAAAAGAAAGCTCTGTTTGTGGGAAAAAAAGGACGTAAATTTTGTTTGGGTGCGGTGTTGCATGACCGCGCAATTGTCAGTTAAAGTCACACAGTGCCGAATCGCAAAAAGTGGCCCAGACGTAAGACAGCAAAATCCTCCGGTGGTAAAGTGGTTAAAGCATGACATGTTAGGTATCTATTTTCTCAGCACAAAAATGGCAAAAAATTGGGCTAACTTTAGTGTTTTTTTTTTAATTCATGATAGTTTTTTTTTCCTAAAAAAATGCGTTTGAAAAATTGCTGCGCAAATACCGTGTGACATAAAAAGTTGCAACAACCACCATTTTAATCCCTAGGGTCTCTGCTAAAAAAAAAAAAAAAACTTATGACATCATAGGGTAATAAAGAGGACATCAGGTACCAGAGGATGTCCTTGTTTGCCCTTCCCCTGCTCCTCATCATCAGCACTGGGATCAGGTTAGCTGAAAGAGGGAGAGAAACTGTGAGAGAGGAGAGACAATGGAAGTCTAGTAAGCACCAGTGTGCTAAGGTGTATTTGATTTGTAAAAATAAACCACCTCTAATATTGGGTTTCCTGCATCTGTGGATGCTGCTGCAAACTGTTACTTAATTTTTTTTGTTTTCATTTTAGAATGGGGTGCCTCCAGATTGTGCATCATTTTAAATTGTGCATTGACTGAAAAAGGTTAATAAACACTCTTCTGGGGGGGTCACTATGGATTGCCTAGTGTTGGAGCAATCAGCCACAAGTGAACACATGCAAGGGGAGAGGGGCCAGGATCCATACTAGGTGCTATCAATTAAAAAAGGCTCACCTAATATAAGGATATGCTTTGTTTGTTTTGCATTTCAAAGGTTTACAACTGCTTTAAAATGTCTGAGGAAGCAGTAAAAACACTTTAAACCAAGCTCTCATTCACTACTCTTGTTATAGGTAGGGATGATCGAACGGTACAAATAAGTGTGTGTGTATATATACCCCCTATACAGAAGTTCAGATGTTTTGCCTGCCTCCAAAAAAATGCCCAAAAAAACGCCCAGGTGTGTTATTGCAGGGTTTTTTTTGGGCATTTTTTGGGTTCTTTGGAGGCAGGCATGACATCTGAACTTCTGTATAGGGGTATATATACACACAAACTTATATGTGTATATACCCATACACATATATAGGTGTGAAAGTAACAGAACACTATACTTGCGCTAATTAAATAATTAACACCAATATGGCTCCGCTCCTATCACACCTATATGTGTGTAAGTGTAAAATACATATAAGTGTGTGTGTATATATACCCCTATACAGAAGTTCAGATGTTTTGCATGCCTCCAAAGACCCCAAAAAAATGCCCAAAAAAACGCCTGCGCCAAAAAAAAAAAAACGCCCAGGTGTGTTATTGCAGGGTTTTTTTGGCATTTTTTGGGGTCTTTGGAGGCATGCAAAACATCTGAACTTCTGTATAGGGCTATATACACACACACACTTATATGTATTTTACACTTACACATATATAGGTGTGATAGGAGCGGAGCCATATTGGTGTTAATTATTTCATTAGCGCAAGTATAGTGTTCTGCTACTTTCACACCTATATATGTGTAGGTGTGTATATATATACCCCTATACAGAAGTTCAAATGTCATGCCTGCCTCCAAAGAACCCAAAAAAATGCCCCAAAAAAAACCCCTGCAATAACACACCTGGGCGTTTTTTTTTTTGGCGCAGGCGTTTTTTTGGGCATTTTTTTGGAGGCAGGAAAACATCTGAACTTCTGTATAGGGGTATATATACACACACACTTATATGTATATATACCCATACACATATATAGGTGTGAAAGTAGCAGAACACTATACTTGCGCTAATGAAATAATTAACACCAATAGGTCTCCGCTCCTATCACACCTATATATGTGTAAGTGTAAAATACATATAAGTGTGTGTGTATATATATATACCCCTATACAGAAGTTCAGATGTTTTGCCTGCCTCCAAAGACCCCAAAAAATGCCCAAAAAAAACGCCTGCTGCAAAAACACACCTGGGCGTTTTTTTTTTTTTTGGCGCAGGCATTTTTTTGGGTTCTTTGGAGGCAGGCAAAACATCTGAACTTCTGTATAGGGGTATATATATATACACATACACTTATATGTATTTTACACTTACACATATATAGGTGTGATAGGAGCAGGGCCATATTGGTGTTAATTATTTCATTAGCGCAAGTATAGTGTTCTGTTACTTTCACACCTATATATGTGTATGGGTATATATATACAGTATATATATATATATATATATATATATATATATATATATATATATATATATATATATATAAGTATGTGTGTATATATACCCCTACACAGAAGTTCTGATGTTATGCCTGCCTCCAATAACCTCCAAAAAATGCCCAAAAAAACGCTTGATACTAAACCGGCAAGGTGTGAAAATAGCGGAGCCATATCCATGTTCTATAAGTGACATAATACAAACAATCTTTATTTTATGGTTCTGGACATGCTACAGAGCTGAAACTTCACAGGTACACTTTTTAGACCCCCCCCCCCCCCAGACACTAAATCCAAAGTCAAAATCCAAAAATCTCTTTTTTTTTTTTTCAATAATTGGCTCTCTATCAAAAATGACAATTTTTAAGAACTTTTTTTTGTGTGATTAATAGTCCCTGAGGCATGACCCAGAACCCTAGGCACTTTTTAGGGGCATTTATTGGGTTTTAGGGCTTCACAATGGTTTTTATTGATTACCGAAGTTCGGGTCCCATTGATTTCAATGGGGTTCTGAAATCCGGGCCAAACTTTCGGGAAGTTCGGATGTTCTGACCGAACCAAACTTTTGAAAAGTTTGATCATCCCTAGTTATAGGCAGTTTGGAGAAATTTGCCTTCAAAGTTTAGAACAGATTCAATAAAATCTTAGCTTCTTTCTGTGGAGAGCAGATCTTGGAAGCCTACCAGCCTTTTAATGTAGACTACATTGAAGAAAAAAAGCATCCAATAGGTGCTGAGACTTTGACGTAAATTAATTAGATATGAAAGAAAAAAAACTATATGGATAGCTTACTGGCTCAGGTTAAAGGCTCACAAGAGACAGGGCTACCATGCAGTGAGTACCCAGCAAGTAACCAAAAAAAAAAAAACATGCACCAGTGGTGGGAACACTGGACCAAATGATAAAAGAGTCCAAATGAATGTATTAGTTTGCACTAAAAACACCCACCATGTTTCAAGGCCAGAAAATATTTCCCCTTTATCAAGGCTTCAGTTAAAATAAGAAACTTGTATCCTCTTCATTGCACATGCAGATGCTGTTAGCTAGTATCTCACCTAGTCCAGATATGATCTTCCCTACATAGATTCACTCAGGAAAGCTCTATTTTGAGCCCATTCAAGTCTCTAATTTTAACTGAAGCCTAGATGAAGACAAAGTTTTTTCTGGACCCAGAAACATGTTGACTGCTTAAATACATTTTGACTCTTTTATCATGTGGTCTAGCATGCCTTACATCGCTACATGGGTTTTTAAGCCCTCTAATATAAAAAACAGCAGATGTTTCTAAGCTGTTAGGCCACTATCAACTGGCCCGTGTCCAATCTGATCAGCAGGGGATCATTGAACAGATCCCCTGCTTAACTGGAGTTGAATTGTATGAATGTGAAAGGCCCGCTAGAAACTTACAGCTCAACTTTAGTGTATCACTCCCTACTTGCTAAAGTTAAGGATCCCCCCACTTCTGCACAGCCAGACACGCCGGATCTTCACAAGCACTAAGAGCCAGATAGTCTGTACAGCTCCTGCTGGTTCTCTATTGAAGGAACTGGCAGGCCTACTTCTCAGTTCAGTAACAGCCCTTTACAGGCAGGAACTCAATGTCCCTTAAAGGTAGCAAAGCAGTGGAATGAAACAGCTTCCCTTGTGGCCACTGATCCCAGCACCATTTCTCTAGGAAAACTCCCAGGGAAAGGATAGAAGACTTAAGCACACTGCTGTCCCAAGGGAGACTGGCTACATGTGGCAGCCTCCACCCTTTGTTAGTCCCCACAGTGTTGCACTACTCACTCTGTCCTCTCTTGCTCCCATGCCTCCAGGAAAGCCTCCTCCCTTTTTTTTATAGGATCAATCCAGCACCCGAGCCCCGGACCAAGGCAGGACACACCCCTCCAGACTAGGGGGTTCACCTCAAGGGCTACCGACAGCCTCCTCAATACAATATCTCCATCTTCCATTCGACTGCCCCTGCTGGCATGGCCCATGTCAATTTTTGGGGTTGTCCTAGCACCCTGCCAGCTGAGGGGTTGTCCCAGCCCCCTGCTGGCTTTTTGAGGCACCACAAATATGCATGAAAGCCCCTCCCAACCCCCGCCCTCTAGTTCTGGAAGATTCTCCAATCTTCCGGACCAGTAACTAATAACCCTGACCAAATTCCATGAGGGTGCTACCTTAGTGTTAATTTTTTCCTGACTTTATTGTGATCTTTGTAGAACTTTAAGAACAACTTATTTCACAGTGCAAGCAGCTTGAGAGGTACGGGATTGCTTATTTTAAAGCTCTTTTACTGCTTGTTAAGAAAATGTAAAATAATTAGCTGTGCACTGTCTGGGCACAGGTGTTTGTTAAATGAGTTGAGGTCAACCAGAAGTAAACTAGGGAAGCGTGAACCAAAGTTCTGAGATTTTATTGCTGAGAGGCAGCCAGGGACATTCCCACCTGAGTCCCTAAAATGCTGGGCAGGTGTTCTCAAAATTATTGGCATAGCTTCTGGAAGGAAGGTAAACAACCGAGGAGAAAAATGTAAATTACCTTCAGCCCCCATATGCTGGCTCTGCATCCTTATTTGTTCATTACATATGCAGGGTCTGCATTCTTCTTAGCAATATTTTACAGTAACTGCCTATGAGTCAGACCCGACTAAAAACAACAGATTTTTGGTAACCTTAACTGAACATATCTCAGTCCTAAAGCAGGGATGCTCGTTACATTTCCATATATTCATATGAAACTGAAATACAATACCTTAAACTGGAACAGCAAACATAAAAGTCAAAATGACTTTTAGGTAAATTAGGCAACTTTGTTAGCTCAAAATTAGTATTTATTGTGTAGTACCCTCTAGTGTGCTAGAAGTGTATATCAATTTTTTTTGTTTAGTGTAGGTATATTTGTGCAGACTTGGCTGGCAGCCAAGCCTGTTCATGTTTTTCCGATCATGCTGAAGCTTGTGCACCGTTTCCTACCTCCTACACACTCCTATTGGCCATTAAGGCAGACCATCATAATGATGGGCCAATAGGAGTGAGTGGGGATATTGGCACCTGAAAGAGCTCTGCCTGTCAGCCTTATAGGCATGTACAGATATCTGTAAATGTCTGACCTTTTTGCATGCAGCTTTTTTTCCCTATGTGTTTTAGTGACAACGTTTCTATAATCATGCTGATCACTAATGCCTCGTTTCCACTGAGCGGAACGGTTTGGGTCGGTACAGTTTGGAAGGGTTAGAATGGTCCGGTCTATTCAGGTGAGCGTTTCCACTGCAAGTCGGGCTACCAGTGACCATGCAGGGTTTACAGCAATTGAGGTGTTTATTTTGCTCTTTCATTTGACGTGAGCATTGAAGTTTTCCTGTCCGCCAATCAGTGGAATGTATCGTATGACACCAGTAGCTCCGCCCTAACCGTACCGTACCATTTCCTATGGCCCTACATCTGAAGCAGGACCAGGAATGGTGCGGTTTGGTTCGGTTGTATGGGCCACTTTCATAATGGAAACACTCAAATTAGCGTACCGTACCGAACCGACCCAAACCAATCCGCTCAGTGGAAACGAGGCATAAGTGAACAATATATTTTTTTTTCCAATCCATTTTGAATACATAAAAAATTGTTTTTCTCCATTGTCTAAAACACAAAAATGTACTTTCACCTATAGTCTGGGACACAGAAAACAGAAAAGGTTGTAAGGCAGGTCCTGAACAACTCCTTCTCTACTGAGCATGTCTCAAGTTTTTGCTAGTGTCCTAGGAGGCTGGACACCTTTTCGTCAGCTCTACTGAAACAAAAATCTAACACATGCTAGCTTTTCCTGATCTTATGCAATTTGTTTTTTTTTTCAAAGACTTTAATCAATATCCTTACACCATTGCCTGAGCTGATCTTTACATAGCAGGAATACAGATTGATATTTCCTCAGCACTAGCTTTCAAAGCTGTACCCAGACTCCTCTGAACTGGATGTGTGGGACTAGCCTGTAATGTGACCTATGGGCACCTAGGCTCTGTATAGTGGTGTTTTTCAGACCTTTGTGTACTGTGTTAGTTTGACGTGAAATGTTTTCCGGGGTCAGAGCCGTAATATATCCATGAAATGTGACTCTGTCTCTGAAAACTCAGTGATTAAGGTTAGTCAGGCTGAAGCACCAGTAGCTAGTAGCTACTGCTGGGTAGGGATGATCGAACTTTTGAAAAGTTCGGTTTGACCAGAACACCTGGATTTCAGAAATCAATGGGACCCGAACTTCGGTAATCAAAAAACACAATTTTGAAGCCCTAAAACCCAATAAATGCCCCTAAAAAGTGCCTAAGGTTCTGGGTCATACCCCAGAGACTATTAATCACACAAAAAAGTTCTTAAAAATTGTCATTTTTGATAGAGAGCCAATTATTGAAAAAATTAAAAAAAAAAAAAAAATATTTGGATTTAGTATCTGGGGGGTCTATAAAGTGTACCTGTGAAGTTTCAGCTCTGTAGCATGTCCAGAACCATTAAAAAAAAGATCATTTGTAGTTTGTCACTTATAGAACAGGTTAGTGGCTTCTCTCATTTCACACCTTGCCGGTTTAGTAGCAAGCGTTTTTTTGGGCATTTTTTGGGGTCTTTTCAGGCAGGCAAAACATCTGAACTTGTGTATATGGGTATATATACACACATACTTATATGTATATATATATACCTAGACATATATAGGTGTGATAGTAGCAGAAATAAATGCTTGCGCTAATGAAATCATTTACACGAATATGGCTCCGCTCCTATAACACCTATATATGTCTAAGTGTAAAATACATATAAGTATGTGTGTATATATACCACTATACACAAGTTCAGATGTTTTGCCTGCCTCCAAAAAACCCAAAAAAATGCCAAAAAAACACTAGCGCCAAAAAAAAAAAACGCCCAGGTGTGTTGTTGCAGGCATTTTTTGGGGGTTTTTGGAGGCAGGCAAAACATCTGAACTTGTGTATAGTGGTATATATACACACATACTTATATGTATTTTACACTTAGACATATATAGGTGTGATAGGAGCGTAACTATATTGGTGTTAATTATTTCATTAGCGCAAGCATATATTTCTGCTACTATCACACCTATATATGTCTAGGTGTATATATACATATAAGTATGTGTGTATATATACCACTATACACAAGTTCAGATGTTTTGCCTGCCTCCAAAAACCCCAAAAAAATGCCTGCAACAACACACCTGGGTGTTTTTTTTTTTTGGCGCTAGCGTTTTTTTGGCATTTTTTTGGGTTCTTTGGAGGCAGGCAAAACATCTGAACTTGTGTATAGTGGTATATATACACACATACTTATATGTATTTTACACTTAGACATATATAGGTGTGATAGGAGCGTAACTATATTGGTGTTAATTATTTCATTAGCGCAAGTAGTGTTTTCTGCTCCTTTCACACCTATATATGTGCAGGTGTATATATACATACATGGGTGTGTATATATACCCCCTATACACATGTTCAGATGTCATGCCTGACTCCAAACATGTGCTCAAAAAATCTGTATAGACGCCTGCAGCCAAAAAGCAAGCTGACGGGGGCGAAGCCATATTACTGCAGCGAAAGTGACTTCAGAGAAACTAGCTTTTCTCTATAGCGGTCACCCTGATATTGAAGGGTTTGGTCACCCTGCCATAGCAGTCACTGTCAGTTCACCCTACACTACACTACGGTCACCCTGGCACTTAACACTTTCCCTACAGAAACTAAATTATTAAAGCTAACTAAAGTGTAAAAGAGCACCCTAACTACACTAGATATCCCTTTCCTCACACTAATAAATGCTAAATGACACTTTGTAGCAGAAGTCCACGAACTGCTTCCACTCTCTTCCATGTCCCTGTATAACAATGCTAGGAATTTGACGGGGGCTATCTTATATACTGGGGGGCGTATTCACTAATGATTGGTCTATGGACCCCCTAGTCACTCCAATCACATTCCTAGCATTCTCCTGCCCCCTCAATTGGCTTTTGCTAATGGTTCTGGTCCAATCATGGGCTTTTAAAGCCCATTTCCTGTCTTATTGCATTTTGGCAGGTTCTGGTTGCTGAATTCCGAACTTTTTGGGCAAAAAGTTCTAAATTCGGCCGAACCTCGAACAGCCAATGTTCGGGTCGAACCGATGGTCGACCCGAACCGTTCGATCATCCCTACTGCTGGGCACATTTTCCATTTCCTGTCACCACCAGTTCTTACCGTGGTGTGGGTTAAGACTGAGGGACCGAGCTCTGATGCATGCCACTAAGTAAAGTTTTTTGCACGTGCGATCTGTGCTCTCTTTTCCATCACTGAACTTAGAGGAGGCATCTTCCCACTGCTGCTCCTGTTCTTGAAGCACTACGTCTCTGGATCTTCTGTCTCAGTCCACTGCCCACCTACTGTGACTTGGTTATCTTCAGCCACCATCAGCAACAGCTGCCCAGGTTTGCAAGGCTTTTCCCCCTGTTAGACCTAGTTGCTTACCACTATACAGTGCAACATGCCTTTCCAAAGACACACAGAGAACAGTCCCCTTGCCACAGCCTACCTCAGCCTATAATCCCTCAGTGGTTCTCTGGGTATTTTTTTTTAAGTTTTGGATTGAGCGAAGAGGGATTAGAACACCTGTCAGTTTTTATTGCTATCAGTGTCCCCTGTTAGAGAGATTTACCCTCTCTATATGTCCTGTTTAAAATTATCATTGAAAATTAAAGTAAAAGAAAATCCCAAATTTTGGATTGTCCCCAAAATAATAATAAAGGGGAAATATTTAAATGGGGAAACCCCAGGACTCCTTCACTTTGGAGCGATTTTCTTTCACTTCCTGTTTTGGCTTTGGGGCAGGAAATAAAGTATAAATCTCTGCAATGGGACACAGATAGCAGAAAAAAAACTGACAGTGGTTAGAACCAGCCCCCCTTACTCTATCCACAAAGAAAAAAAAAATTGCCTTTAGTTACAATTTAAATCAAGAACCTGGAATCCCTATAGTTAGAAGATCACCATTACCACAGTCTCCTGCAGCTGTGTTAGGCAAGGCCAAGGTCTTCCTCATGCCCACAAAGACCTTCTTGCCCACTCTGAACTTTCTATTTGTTCGTGGACAGTTACAGGAGCAGTCTTCCCGCAGAGGAAGAAAAAAAAGAACTCCAGTGCTATCTCCAGCAGAGTCTATTCCTGACCCTCCAGAACTCTTGAATTCATCTGGGCCTGTAGCCTCTACTATAAATTCTGAATCTGACACAGTCCCATTAGTCCATTTCAGAAGAGTCTGTTCATGGGTCATCCATTGCATTAAAGGGATGGAGGAGTATAATAATTTCCCTCATCTACTTTGGTAGTAAGTATCCATAGGCCTTTAGAGCCTTACTCCCACTCAGGCTATAAGTCACAAAGCCAGATGTCTGCTAACCCCTATGACCAGCCTTTTGTGTGCCCCCAGTATTCTCAGTAAAATTGCCTCCCCAGCATTTTGGTGTGCAGGATATCCCTTTTAACTCATTAGGCCTTTAACCCAGATGGGGCCTTGCATGTGTGTAGTGCTGGAAGCTGCTGCTCACAAACAGGTGAAGCTTGTTTAAATTATATTTAAACCCTCACTTAGGAAATATGAATCTTGTAGATTTTTGAACCCTTCACCTCCTTTCTGGGCGCTCTCCCTCATTTCTCTATAGGTGCTGGTACTGAGGGAACATACTCTTCTCTTGATTTCCCCTTTCCTCATTCATTCTCAAATCTCTTCAAGTTCTCGTTTGGTATTTGGATGCCTAGACCTGGGACACGATATCTGGACTATCCCCACAGACCAAGAGCTCCCTAGTGTCACTCAGGAGTATTTTTTTAGAGTGAGCCCTTCCCCCAACAATGGAAGGACTCTGTTTGTAGGGGGGCAGTTGCAAGTTGGTCTCTTGACCTAAACTTCATTGGGTATCACTTACTGAAGGTATTGTATGATATTCCCCTTTGGGAAGGTTTTAAGGTCCTCCCTGTGTCAAGATATGTAACATTGACCCCCATGTTTTCCTAAACTGTATGCCAAAAACATATCCTGAGATCCTACCGTAAGAACCTCCATTGGGGACAGAGTATATCTAAAAGGGACCTAGAGTTAGGTACTTCTTCTGTGACTGATCTGCAAGCTCCTGAGGAGGATTCTTAAGCTCCCTTCCTCAGTTTTAAGAGTTCTAATGTAAACATTTTAGCTGTTAACTAAGGTTCCTGCTCCTTGCTTCGTGACTATGCATGCTTCATTTGAATGGGGCAATTCAGACGACATTTAAGAATATAGTTTGCTTTTTTGGCTAGGCAGGTCATGCTGAGTTTTCCAGCCCCCAGTAACATTTCTGGGTGTTTCAATGGATGGGTCTTGTTCAACCTCTTACTCTTCAGGTGTATAGGTGCATCAGCCTCTTGTAGGCAGCAGTGTCCCCTGACTGTTTCTGAATGCCTGTGCCCATCAATGGACTTGAAGAAAGACATTTTACAAAAGAATAAACTCTTACATTTTTAGAAAAAACCTTGAGGGCCAGTTCACACCAGAATGGGGTGCAGGAAATCTGCATTCTGTGCTCATTTTCTACACCCTGTTTAAAATGCACTGCATTTGTGATCTGCAGCAGGTGTCAGTGCTATGCCAATGACATCCCAAATGCAGGTTGCAAATGTAATGCATTTGCCTGCACCAGATCTTATGGTACAGAAACACCATGTGATCTGGTTGCTCTGCGTTATGTAAAGTAGTGCATGGGCTGAAATTGCTCTGCACCCGAATCACACGTTAACGCACATAGCTGTGTGATTTATAGTGTGAACCTGCCCTGAGAAAACTCATAGCCATTTTAGGTTACATATTCTGTTTGGGTGTGCAAAGCTAGGCCCACTAATCTGACCATTTTCTCATGGTCATTTGAACCTTAAAGACTTGAGTTTTTAAATCCATTACTGTGTATATAAATGCATACATAGTATACTTGCAGCTGATTCCCAGTTCATATAGTTATAGACCTAATCTGGCATAAAGGATCTGATGTTATCGTTGACTTGTGGTTTGAAAACTGTATTAAATATAACGTTTTTTTAATCCATGGTAAATTAGTCACTTTATTTTTTCCCACATTCACTTTACATTATTATTATTATTTTTTTTTTTTTTTACGGAGATCCACCAAGGTTGAGATTTCCAAGAATCCAGCAGATGGCAGTCCTACCCCAAGATAAATTTCCAGGCACCGAATCCCCGTGGTACCAATGATTGCAGAACTTCAAAAATGAGATCTGAAAGGGTGTAACTTATTACTGCTGTTTATCAAAGTCATAGGATTTTTAACACAAGAAGTATTTATATAAAAATATTTCAGTGTTATACAGACTTATGTGATTACCAGTTCAGAACAGCTCTGATCTGGGGACTGAATATTGTTTGCTGATATTGTTCATTGCCCATGCACAGAGTAAGATACCTACCTGTCTAAAATTATAGTCTTATGGAAGCCTCTCTTTCTGTATCTCTCTGCCTGTCAAAACCCATTCAGCTATTTTGGCAGAATCCTAGAGGAAAAAAGTCTTAATTTCAGTAAAATTGATTTTTTATGAGTTTTGCGTCTCAGAAACCAGTTGATGAAATTTGATGAAACAAGAGAACAGAAATTCCTGTCCTGGATACTTGAAAGCTGCCAAATTTCTGTTTTGATTCGGAGCGTATTCCCATAAGTTCTAGGCATCTGACAAAAATGGATTAACATTGAATGTGCTGTCAGATGCGTGATTGTAATATACCTGCCTTCATTTACATGTTTTTACTTTTTTACCATGTTTTCCGTCAGACATATTTCAGCTTTGTGCTCAGTCCTCTTGTTTTTCATCTTTGTTTTACCCATACTATTGTCTATGTGCATCCATTTATCTCTAAAACATTTTGTCTTTGGCCTCATCCACTCAGCCAAAAAATGGCCATTTTTAGAGGCATTTTTAACTTTTTATTCCACTGAATGCAGCTCAATTTTAGGCAATAGGGTTGATTTTGCTGAAACTGGAGAATGCAAAATCTGGTGCAGCTCTGCACAAAAAACAATGAGCTTCCGGGTTTTTTATTGTTAAAGCTTAATTGCACAAGCTGACGTTAGAAGATGATTGGATACCATGCACAGTTGCACCAGATTTCGCACTCCCCAGCTTTAGTAAATTATTGCATATTGTAGTGTTTATATTTTTACTTGCAGTGTTCAGAGGCATAAAAAATGGCCCAAACCTGTGTTTTGAGAGGAATTTACTGACAAAATGTACACAGATTTGCACATATAAAAAGGAGTAAACTTGGACATAAGCATGTAAATTCATTCAAGAGCCTGGAATAAATGTATATTCTAGCCAATAGAATGAGTTTATACTTGTATGCTTGTAAATGCCATAACTGCATGAATGTGCATAACATGTGTACATAGGTGAGAAAACAAGCATTTTCTATACATTGGATTTTTCATTTTTTACTGTGTTACTTCTCTCTCTGTAATGCAAATTGTGTACAGAGACCCACATCAATCATCTCCTTGCAATGAACAACAATAACATACACATAGATGATTCACTCAATATAGAAACAGATGTGAGTGTGAAATGCTGTAGCTAATAAATGCATTGTCATATATATCCCTCCTGCTAGCCATTGTTCTGTAGGTTCAGGGCTGTATTTAAAGAAAGGCCCCTTTCAGAGGGGGTTGACACCATTATTATCAACAGGAGATCTGTTCGCTGATCCCCTGCTAAACAGAGCAGTGTGAGCGGATGACAGATCTGTGTCTGCTCAGTTTATGCAGACTGGACACAGACAGAGCCAGCTCTGCTCTATGGACCACACTGTTCGTTTACATCCCCCTCTGATCTGATCTGCCTAGACGAAGGGGGCAGATCCCCTTCTTTTGGAATCAGATTGGAGGTAGGCAGGTATACATGGACACAACCCCTTTTACACCCGCCAGTCCATAGGTGTGAGTCGAAAGTCCAATCAGGTTTTCTGAAAAACTGTCAGGCAGACCTGATCAGACCCTTCGCGTGAAAGGGGCCTTAGCCATTTGTGGTCCATGCCTAGGGCAGCAGGGGTTTAAAGGTTTAGCAACAAACCCTAAAAATGTTCAAACTATGATAACTTTTTTTTGTTAGCTGCTTTTAGACATTTTTGGCTAAATATATCAAGTCAACCTGTGTAATGCGCAGCAACACATTACACACAGTGATACAATGCTGTGCCATTCATTTTAAATAGTCTTTAGGTAGATAGTAGACTTACACAGGTGTGAGTACACCCCTAACCTTTTTGTAAATATTTTAGTATTCCTTTTCATGTGACAACACTGAAGGATTGACACTTTGCTACAATGTAAAGTAGTGAGTGTACAGCTTGCATAACAGTGTAAGTTTGCTGTCCCCTCAAAATAACTCAACACACAGCCATTAAAGCGGAGTTCCGGCCACAAAAAAAAATTTCAATGAACATACCCCCTGGACAGTCAGGGCTAGTACATTCCACAATGGCTAGCCTCTGATCTGTCCCGGTTCGCACTTACCTGCAAGAAGAAATACTCACTTTTAAAATTTATTCTCCAGCGTTGCCATCTCTGTTGTGGGCAGCTGAAGCCAGCGCAATCCTCTTCTGCATCCTCTTCCGTGTCTTCTTCTCCCAGAATGCGCCTACACTGGCCCCTTTTGTCACTTCCGGTGCGTCGCTGCATTCCTCCACAGCTTCTGGGCATGCCCAGAAGCTGTTTAGCAGGGAATGCGGCGTCGCACCGGAAGTGACGAGCGGGGCCAGTGCCATCGCATTGATTCCTGGGAGCGATGACGTTCAGCTCCCAGGAATCATTGCAAACCGGAAGTGACGGCACGGGCCGCGGCCGCCGAGGGAGGAAGTGGAAGAAAGGTGAGTATTTCTTTCTACAATAACAAGGTAAGTAAAAAAAAAAAAAAATCCTAACTATCCATTTCCTTTTCAGGTGAAGAAAAGCAAGCGGATGGCCACAAAATCGATTATTTCGATTTTGTGGCCGGAACTCCGCTTTAATGTCTAAACCTCTGGCAACAAAAGTACACCCCTAAGTGAACATGTCCAAATTGGGCCCAAAGTGTCAATGTTTTATGTGGCCACCATCTTTTTCCAGTGCTGCCTTAACCCTCTTGGGCATGGTTGCCACTGCAGTCCTCTTCCACTCCTCCATGACGACATCATGGAGCTGGTGGATGTTAGAGACCTTGTGTACCTGCACCTTCTGTTTGAGGATGCCCCGCATATGCTCAATGGGGTTTAGGTCTGGAGACATGCTTGGCGAGTCCATCACCTTTACCCTCAGCTTATTTAGCAAAGCAGTGGACATCTTGGATGTGTGTTTGGGGTCGTTATCATGTTGGAATACTGCCCTGCAGCCCAGACTCCAAAGGGAGGAGATCATTATCTGCTTCAGTATGTTACACTACTTGTTGGCATTCATGGTTCCCTCAATGAACTATAGCTCCCCAGTGCCGGTAGCACTCATGCAGCCCCAGACCATGACACTCTTACTACTATGCTTGACTGTAGGCAAGGTACACTTGTCATTGTACTCCTCACCTGGTTGCCACCACACACACTTGACACCATCTGAACCAAATGGGTTTATCTTGGTCTCATCAGACCACAGGGCATAGTTCCAGTAATCCATGTCCTTAGTCTGCTTGTCTTCAGCAAATTGTTTGCGGGCTTTCTTGTGCATCATCTATAGAAGAGGCTTCCTTCTGGGACAACAGCCATGCAGAACAATTTGATGCAGTGTGTGGCATATAGTCTGAGCACTGACAGGCTGTCCCCCCACCCCTTTAACCTCTGCAGCAATGCTGGCAGCACTCATACGTCTATTTCCCAAAGACAACCCCTGGATATGACGCTGAGCACGTGCACTCAACTCCTTTGGTCGACCATGACGAGGCCTGTTCTGAGTGGATCCTGTCCTGTTAAACCACTGAATGGTTTTGGCCACTGTGCTGTAGCTCATTTACAGGGTCTTGGCAATCTTCTTATAGCCTAGGCCATCTTTATGTAGAGCAACAATTTTTTTTTTCAGATCCTCAGAGAGTCCTTTGGATCAGAAACAATAAACAATAAAAAAAAAAAAGCCTTTGTCGTAGGAGAATTTTCGTTCATCGGTTTCGATTTGCTGTAAAACAACGAGGAAAATTTGATGATCGTTCGCCTGATTTTCTTATAGTGTGTTCCCCACTTTAGTGGTTAGTACATCTGCCTTACAGCACTGTATTAGATTATTAGTTCAAATTTCATGTTCTTCCTGTGCTTTGGTGGGTTTCCTCTGGGTACTCTGCATATACAGTATATATATATATATATATATATATATATATATATATATATAATATTTACCTGACTAAAAAAATAAAAGAAGAATGCTTTGTAAGGTTTTGCTTCTTAAACTTGAACATACTGTGTTAAATGCATAAATAAAATATATACAGAACTACTATACATTCCCTGTAAAGGCAGCCCACAGGTTCCTTGAACCTTTGAGCTTGACTCTGACCTCTGGTTCATGACATAAATGTGTAGGCGTAGTATTATACCTTCTTACTGAGTAAATTATGCAAGGTGCTAAAATAATTACTTCACCCGTTGCTTTTCAGTCTAACAAATTAAAAATATCAATTGTTTCTTTCACTCTCTAACCAGAGTATTAGAGAGTGAGGAGGTGGGGGACCACACACTGGTGACCTGAAAACTGTGCCTATCCAACCCCAGCAAAACTAATCATAGGGCTAGATTCAATGGATTTGAACTGAATGTTGGAAAAGAGATTATTGTATTTAATGGTTGCTACAGATACAGTCCTTTTTCAAACATTTCCTACTATGAAGTCCAGTCAAACTTATATAGCACCAGGCTAAAATAAGTGTTGTCTTTACGACCCCAGAACAAGCAATTTATTTTATTTAATTGGTTGCCCTGCTGCAGTGATAAATGAAACTCAATGTGTGGTGTGAGTTAGAGATATCTTAGGCAACCCCATATATTATTGCCGGGAAATGTTTTCTTTTTCTACATTTTTATTTTATGTTTATTGGGACACTTTACCAGACTTACAGTGACACTAAAGGTTATTATTTTTGCTTTAAAATAAAAAAAAGATGTTACACTTACTTGCTCTATGCTCTGTGCAATGATATTGTCCCTCACCTCCTGATCTAGAGTCCCCCTTCGGTGCTGTCTGCTCTTCCTTCCCCTGCGTTCACTTAGCAAGCCATGTGTTAAAGGGGCACCAATGGGGGTGTGATCCCAAGGTGGACTGAGTGTGTCCATAGACACACACAGCACCGGCACGGCCGGAGTGGGACTCATTTTCAGCCCTGGAGTTTCATGCCTTAGACCGGCCCACTTTAGTTCACGACTGACTATATTAAAATAATGTAATTAAAACCTCAGAATATAAGCTTGTAATGGCGCACTGTTCTCTACAGCCTTGTAATTCATTGTATTTTTCAAAAAATATCATCATTTCCAATTCAGTGCAAATACAGTAGCCTAAGTTTTGCTTCACAGTGAAGATTTATGAGAACAGTAAATAACAGGACAGTATCAGAATCTATTTTCTTTAAAAATTAGTATTCATAAATATCCAAACGTTGAAATGAAGAAAAAAATTGAAATTTATCAGATGCAGTGCTTGTCTCAGCAATCAGTTTATTCACCCTTAGTGTCAGTGTGAATTTGCTATTCCTCCTCCTCTGTGTGCAAGGGCCACTCCCCAGACAGATTTGGCCCAGCAAGGACCCCCTGCGTTTTGAGTACAGTACAGATGTCCTTCTAGTGGGTCTCCCCTGTGTCATCTTTCATGCACTAGGGAGAGAAATATAAAAATTTGTATCCAGACATAAAGGAACATACCCAAAAGAGGAGCTGGGAATAACGCAGAGAGACCCACTAGAAGGACATCTGTACTCAAAATGCAGGGGGTCCTTGCTGGCCCGAGTCTGTCTGAGGAGTAGCCCTTGCACACAGAGGAGGAGGAATAGCCAATTTACACTAAGGGTGAATAAACTGATTGCTGAGAGTGAGACAAGCACTGCATCTGATAAATAAACATACTGAAGTTACGGACTATTTAACAGGCAGCACAAATCAAAAAGAAGCACCAAATATATGTCTGGGCACCTTAAGTTTCATTGCACTATTTTTACCTCACCTTACCTCACCCTAGCATTGCCGTCACCGTGACTGGCTCCGCCTCCACCTGCGTGAACGTAAGGTCAGCCCAGGGATGGCAAAGGGCGGGGAGGCTCAGGACGGGAGGAGGAGCAAGTGAGGAGAGAGGTCTTTCTCCAGTTCTCCTTCACGTCATCACACTATGTGGTGCAGCGGCAATGCGATGCCAGGCTGCCCGCATAGATAAAGAATGGTGGATTGGGAGCTTGGGCTCCCGCCTCAGGCAGAGTGGTGTCACCCTCCCCCCGATATGAGAACGGCCCTCGCGGCCAAAAAAACCAACCAGCCCACCGGGAGTTCTCCCAGTGCTCCCGATTAGCCAATCCGGGCCTGAGCACTGGTAAGCCATGCCCCCCACCCCCCGTCTCCCTTCAGTTTGACTGATAGTCATAGGCTCCTGCTGCACTTTGTGTCTTCCGTGAGATGAGGAAGAGAAGGTGCTGTGATGCAGTAATTTAAATAATCAGTGCTAAACCTTTATATGGGGGGAACTGAATTCCTTCTGAAAATGCTAGTTGTCCAGCTGTCATGCTGACTATCCAGCTCCAGTTCTTTTTGAGTTATTGACACGGAATAAGTCTGTAGGTAGGAATAAGATCACTTTCAGGCCCATTCTACCCGGAAAATTAAAAACTTGGTAGCAATAGAAACAAGCTGCAACTTGATCATTCCAAAACTGCTACATTTTTGTAAAGAAATATCAAGGCCCATAAAAAGCTAGCCCTTTGTGTAATTTTAGGAGTGTTATTGTTAATATATGTAAGGCTAGGCTCCCATTAGTGCGTGCCTGGAACGCATACACAACCATGAGTGTTCCCGACATGTAAGAAAAAAGTGCTGCTCTTTAGCAGATGCGTAGAGGTGCCATTAATGGCACCCCCATGCAATAGCAAAATGCCCATGTTTTCACATGTCTCAAACCACATGGCACCGCAGTACCTTTTAGTTTTGTGCAGTGCAATTTTAAAAAAGGGTTGGGGGACATCTTTCCCTGTGTTTCTGCGGTTAAGGCAGCCCATTAAAATGAATGCTCCAAAAAAACAATAAGGTGAAAACACCTTTCTCCTGCGCTTGGAATCCAAGCCCCCCGACCACACTCCTCACGGGACTCACACCTGGCTTCTCAGATGGCTAAGGTCTTGCTGCCCATAATGGACTGGGGTAGTCCACCGGTACTAAAGGCAAAGAAAACAAAGAAAGGGCGCACCGACCTAGCGCATTATCCTCAATAAAAGGCTTTATTCGTGTAACATTTAAAAATGGCTACTCACAGACATAGATGTAAATATATCATATCGAGCTCAGTTGCCCAAATGTCCGGATTAGTCCATGTGATCGTCCATAACCGATGAGATGACGGCTGACGCGTTTCGAGGCTTAGCCTCTTCCTCAGAGCCACTGTTTCATGCTTCAACCAAGGAGTAAGTCATGAAACAGTGGCTCTGAGGAAGAGGCTAAGCCTCGAAACGCGTCAGCCGTCATCTCATCGGTTATGGACGATCACATGGACTAATCCGGACATTTGGGCAACTGAGCTCGATATGATATATTTACATCTATGTCTGTGAGTAGCCATTTTTAAATGTTACACGAATAAAGCCTTTTATTGAGGATAATGCGCTAGGTCGGTGCGCCCTTTCTTTGTTTTCTTTACATTAAAATGAATGGGCTGCCCTACAGGCAGAACACTGCCGCACAGGTGTCAACCAAGCCTTAGTCAAAATATATCTTAGAACCACAAATATCTCAAGGTCATTTCCTTCTTTAAGATGAGCAGGATACCAGAGATGAAATATCATATAATTTATATCTTCAATATTCAGCTTGTACTACTGCAAGTCTCTTTGTAGGCTTGTACATTTGTGAAACTGAGACAAATGCTTTTTCTTAAATTCTTTATTAAAACAGCCCTGCTGTTAAAAGTTACCTATCACGAGGCAAAGAAACCTACTATTGCTCATATCCTTCAGAAAAAAAACATATTGCTTGGCTCTCTCTGGTCTCGAAAGTTTGAGTCCCTGACCCTGAATAAGTGTGTAGCAGATTTAGAACTATTGATCTGTAAACTAGTTCCAGGTCAGTGACACAACAAGCATTGAAACCAGAAGATTACCATGACAGCCAGGCAACTAATATCTTCAGAATGAACTCAGCAATGAAAGCCCCCATGCTTCTTTCAAGACTCATTTTATTTAGACCAAACTTTGGGGTCATATTTTCCACCTCCTGGAAGCCCCCCACCCTGCTGTAAAGTTTTCTTAAACATAGATTTTGCAAAAAAACCTTTTGGCCAGTCTTGTGATGCACACGGTGCTGAGTGCTCTACCATTGGCAGTGGACGGTCCTCAGTGATGTGAACAGCAGCATGACTTAATGATATCAGCACCACTCTCTGCACCATTACACTGTAAGTGTAGGGCACTTTGGTGATTTCTTTTCAAAGGGTAAGTCCACGACACCCTGCAATTACAGTATAAAGCAGGGACCAATACCAGAGAGAACATGTGTATTGCACCAAAGCTGGGGGACTATGAAAAAGTAGAAAAAAGTTATAACATTTTGGCATTATGCCTGAACCAGCTGTTTGTTTTAATGCTATAATCGTGTGTGTGAGTGTGTGCTGTACGACTGTTGTGTGTGCGTGTATCCTCACATGTGTGTGTTCATTTGTTTGTGTGTGTATGCTTGTGTATGCATTGTGTGTTAGTGTGTGCTCCTGTATGTGTGCATTGTGTGTGTGTGTGTGTGCTTGCATACGTTAGTGTTATATTATGTGTGTGTGAGCGCTCAAGTATGTGTGTGTGCTCATGTATGTGTGTGTTGTATGCTTATATGTGCTCACATATGTGTCTGTATGTGTTGTGTGTGTGTGCTTGTGTATGCATTGTGTGTGCGCTCTTGTATGTGTATATTGTGTCTGTGTGTGTGCTTGCATATGTCAGTGTTTTTAGTCTGTGTGTGTCTTGTGTGTGTGCTTAAGTATGTGTGTGCGTGTGTTGTGTGTGCTCTTGTATGTGTGTGTTGTATGCTTACGTGTGTGTATTGAATGTATGCTTACAAATGTGTCTGTCTGTGTTGTGTGTGCTCACATATGTGTGTGAGTGTGTTGTATGTGCTCGTGTATGGGTGTGTTGTGTGTGTGTTTTGTGTGTGCGCACTTGTGTGTGTTGTGTGTGTTGTGTGTGTTGTGTGTGTGTGTCGTGTGTGTGTGCTCACACACGTGTGTGTGCAGGTTTGTGTGTATTGTGTCTGTGAATGTGTTGTGTGTGTGCTCTTGTGTGTGTCATGTGTGTTTTTTGTGTGCATGTGTTTGATCTGTGTGTGTTCGCATATCTGTGTGCGCATGTGCGGCATTTGTGTGTGTGTGTGTGTAGTGTGTGCTTGTGTATGTGTGTATGTGATCTTGTATGTTTGTGCATGTGCTGTGTGTGTTTTGTGCATGCACTGGCACATGTGCATGCTGTGTGTGTGTGATTGCTACTTTTCTACTTTTTCCTTTGACAGTAATGACACTTTCTGTTGTAATCTGTGTGCCTCCCTCCCTCCTTCTTTCTTCCTTTCTGTGTCTCTCCCCCCTTTCCCTGGTGTTCTCCCTCCTTGTCTCTTACCTCTCTCCTCCTCTCCCCCTATGCTTTTTGCTATAATGACCAGAGGGAAGGAGGGGTTGTGTTTTGGTATCATTTTTTCAATTCATTACAGATCAGCAGATGAAATAAGATCAGATCTCTCGTACGTTGCCAGGATAGCAGCTAAACTGTGCTCCTTCCTAATGACTGCTCTGAACAATATGCCACTTTCACATCTTGAGTACCACCCACCCCCCTGCCAGGATGGGGTTCTTTGCACGGGGACCCCTATTATCGTTAAATACCCATTAGTTCCGGTGACAGACTTGGCATGCATGCCAGGCGTGGGAGAAGCATAGTCAGGATTAAGCGACATGGCTTTTCATTCCTGCGCACACCACCAATTAGCTTCTCATTAGTAGGAACAGCCGCAGGCGTTTGTATCTCGCCCCTCTCCATGCATCGCTGCCCGCCTCCGAGTGCGGGAAAGGTCAATGTCGCCGGCATGTCCCAGTTGAACACATCCCAGAAGTAAATCATCTCTTGTTAAGGGGGAGAATAAAAAAAGAGAAGCCAGAGATCTGCATAATGTGGGAGCAGTGAAACTGCAGTTGGAATGGAAATAGCGCAATAAACACACTTGACAAACCTTTCCGTGACCTTTCTTAGATTTATTGGAGTTGTGTATCACAGAATAATAGAGATTCATAGATAATGGTGGTGTTTTGGCTGCGGATCTGTGCATGTGACTTCCCACAGTGCTAAGGGAGAGTCATCATGTGGTCAGCAGGCTTACTTGTTCTCAGGACACTTCTTGTTCTTAGATCAATTTAACACTGCAGCTTTCTCTTATCCTTTCTGTGAAGGTGAAACTGTCATAGGGGGGTGAGAAAGAATGAGCCCAGCTCCTATCTCCAAAGGCAACTGGGATGTAACGCGTTCTTTTTTTTTCCTTTTCTTTTATGTATCTCAGTGCTTCACTAGTTATATACATATTACTGCAGTGTGGCGAGATAAGCTTGTTAAGTGCAAAGCACAGGTTTGCCGATGAATATAGTAAATGACAGTTCAGCATGGAAAACATTATTAAGAAACAGCTGATGCGCACAGCAATACGTTTAAGCCTTTGATAAAGCAGGTAGATAACGATTCAAACACGCACGCATTTATACAGATGCGATAAATCAGACTTAATGGAAATATACAATATGACATAAAACATTCTTGCATACACTTGTGCTGGGCAGGCTTCGCAGCATGTACCAAAATGCACTGTAACGCATAATCTGCCTACCAGTGCCAATCATTTTGAAAAGAAAACACAGTAAGATTCTGGCGCTCCAAAAATCAAATGTCTCTGACCGAGCGGACTGTTTAAAATAGGTATAGTAAAAGTCTGTTGTCAAGGCAGATGGAAATACGCACTTAGAACGAGGCAGCCATCCTCAGGGTGTGTTCAGAAGCTCTGTAAAACATAAGGAAAGCAAGGAGGGGGGGAGGCGCCACTAAGTGTAGTATTAGACTGTAAACATTTATTTTGCAAGACTAAAAACATTTACAAAAGACAAAAACATTGCAATGACTAAGCACAGGTGTGTAAAACGCATCTGCTGAATTGTTCTCTGAACTGGGAGTGCATATCATGTCACATTTCCTCATGGATTTATAAGTAAACATCAAGATTTTAAGCTGGATGTGCCACCACCTTTGCTCTCTTTTGTCTCCACTCCATGGTTGCGGATCCTGGCAGGCACCCAGCACTCTACAGACAGCTATCTGGTTCCACCTATGGTGGAGTAACTTTTGATGGTCTGCCTTGAGCGGTGCAAACCCTTTTGTTGTCTAAAAACCAATTCAAGCCCATCATAAGCTGTGTGATCCCGATGGTTGTAGTGGTCCTGTGAACTTCACTATCTCCCCGAACGCCAAGAGAAGGTTGTTGATGTCTGGATATCCAGCACTCTACAGACAGCTACCTGGTTCCACCTATGGTGGTGTAACTTTTGATGGTCTGCTTTGAGCAGTGCAAACCCTTTTGTTGTCTAAAAACAAATTAAGCCCATCATAAGCTGTGTGATCCCGAAGGTTGTAGTGGTCCTGTGAACTTCACTATCTCCCCGAACGGCAAGAGAAGGTTGTTGATGTCTGGATATTCAGCAGTGAACCTCCACAGTGACCAGTAGAAGGAGCTGTGAGCTCTGAGCACATAGCCCCTGTCTCCTTGTGTGATAGCCCATGGTCCAGACTTCCACCCAGCTCCAGTGATGTAATTTCCGCTTCCGCGTTCCACGCTGGTCAGCGTGGAGGTTCACTTCTGGATATCAGAAATCAAAAACCTTCTCTTGGAGTTTGGGGAGATTGTGAAGTTTACAGGACCACTACAGCCATAGGAACCACACAGCTTATGATGGGCTTGAATTGTTTTTTTACCTCTTGTAAGAAATCTTGCACAATAAATGATTACAGTCTAATACGACACATAGTGGCGCCTCTCCTCCTCCTTGCTTTCCAATCATTTTGAATGATTCCCAATACAGCTCTCCAGCACACTACAATACACATGTGTTTCAGAGCACCACAATGCACAGATGCAGGGCATTGAAAAAAATAGGGGATGTCTAGATTTATGTGTGTCATGGTATGTTGACAGCCCAGTGAACATGAACAAGCTTAACACAATGCACATTAACATGCATGCTAAAACACATTGAAACACACTGGACAGGTGTGAAGGAGGCCTTAAAGTGTCACTAAACCCACGTCATAAAAAACTATCAATAAATGGTGTATTACATGCTGTTCATACTCACTCACTATGAGATTCCTTTTCTGTATTCTGCAAAAAAAACCTGGTTGATCCTACTGGTCTCTATTTCCCCCTTTTGTCCATGTTCACAATTCAGCTAGGGATTTTGCAGAACAGCGTTGGCAGCTCTGAACATGCTCCGTTTTCAGTGAGTTTCTATGCTGAGGATTTCCTCCCTATCACATCTGAGCAGCCCATGTGACTAAAGAGGCACAAATGCGGGTGTATACACAGTGGTAAATGACAGCCCACTCTCTCCTTCCTCCTACATGCCCACTAACCAGCTCAACATAATAGGGGCAGAATATTACATGTAGATTAATGGAGGCTTCATCTCCCTCTTATTCTAAGACACAGGCTGGAGGGTCATGACACCCTATGACTGGCAGAAATTTGCCCACACCATGTTATTGCCCAAAAAAAAAGTATATTAATTAAAGGCTTTTTTTTTTTTTCATTTTTAACATATGACCAGCAGCAGAGGACTAGAAGCTCCTCCTGCTTATGTTTTCCTGCAGGTAGGCTGTGAAAGATCTGGGTCACATGACAGCTGTATATTGATTACCAAAAGATACTTCAATTTTTTTTTTTTATTAAAATAACTACAGTGCCATCTATCATCCATATACAGAAAGAGAAGGGGTACTGTAAATTAATATAAATTAAAGAGTGTGTGTTTAGTATCACTTTAAGGTTGAATTTTGGCTAACCCTAACTAATCTTAAAAGTATCCCCCCCCCTCCCAAACCTAACCTGTGTAAGAAATATGTATATCATTTCCTATTTTCATGATCTCTCCTGTGTCAGACAGCAGCCAGCTACAGGGGAGAGTGTAGAGCACTCAACAACGACTGGTAATGCCTGAGTGGTGACGTCACTCATAGGCTTACTATGACCCATCATTTGTCGGCACTCCTCCTCTCCCCTGCAGCTGCCACTGCCTGACAGAGGGGAGCTAGATCATGTGACTGGACCAGAACGGCAATACAATAGGTAAGTATATGCATCTTTCTTACACAGGTTAGTAAGCATAAGTATGGGGGGGGGGGTATTAGTTAGGGTTATTCTACTTTAATATCTTTTTTTTTTTTTTTCATGTCAGCATGGCCAACCAAGAAAAAAAAATGTAAAGAAAACTTCCAAGTATGGGCCAATGTAACGATGCATATACCTTACCTGGACAATGCCCAGGAGGCTAAAAATCACTGCCACTCCAGTGATATCTTCTTGCGCTGGGTGAATGTACTTCTGTTTACTGAACACAGGAGGTCTGCCCTCATCATGGGCAGTATTCAGAGAATGTTTTGTACTTTCTGAATCCATGCTAAGCGTTCTGTGATTAGATGAGGTAGAGAGGCAGGGTGGTGACATCATGGTTTCTGCCTCTTTCAACCAGAGCACACTTTGCATTCATTCTGGAAATGCAGCCAACCTCCTGTGTGTAGAATGCAGCAAGGTAGCCTTTTTACATGAGACACAAGAAGCACGTGAGGATCACTGAAGTAGCAGTGTCTACTACAGAGGTTTCCAGCTTCCAAGAGGATCAGCTAGGTAATGCATGTACATAGTTACATAGGTCCAGGGGCGGACTGGGCCGGGAGGCAGGGAGGCAATTGCCCTCCAGGCCGCTCTGATGCTTCCTAAAAAGGCCACTCGCTCCGCACCGATTCCACCCCTGCAGACAGGCATGACACCCGCCAGGTGCTGCTACATTGTGTTATACTTGCGGAGCATCACTGCTCTGCTGCAGCTCTGCAAGTATAATATAATGTTGCGGCGGCTGGCGGGTGTCATGACTGTCTGCAGGGGTGGAATCGGTGCGGAGCGAGTGGCCTTTTTGACTGCTGAGTCCAGTCACTTCCCTGTCAGGCGGAGTGATCTCCACCCGACAGATGCTTCCTAGTCCCGGCCGAGCGTGATGTCATCCAGAGGCCAGGAGGCGGGAAGAAAGGACGGAGGAGATTGCTTGTGCTAAGAACTACGAGGAGCCAGCCCAGTGAAGCCCTGTGCAACAGTGAGTTTTCAGAGGCTGATAATACACCTTACATAAGGCAATGTTGTGTCAGTGTTGTAGCTGTGTGAAATGGCTCAAGTGATTAACTCATTGAGGCGAGGAGTTAATTTACAATGCTGTTTGTAAAATGCAGCATGGAGGGGGTTAATGTACTGCCACTGGCCACTGATGCATTAGTGACCAGTGGCAGTTAATTAACCCCTTTGTGCTGCATTAGTGACAGTGGCACCAGTGTCAGTGTTAATTAACTCCTGTATTGTGCAGCATGAAATGGTTTATAAACACTGACACTGGTACAACTAATGCAGCACAAAGGGGTTAATGACTGCCACTAGTCACTAATGCATCAGTGGCCAGTGGTGTATTTTATTTTTGTGCTACCCTAGGCAAGATTTAAATTGGGCACCCCCATCTACATTTATCCCACCCCAGCCACAGTATACTGTTCTTGTCTCAGGGTCTGATGAGGAAGCCACAGCTGTTCACAATGAATGGCTGCGGCTTCCTTATCAGACCCTGGGACATGAGGGCAGAGGATGGGGGTCAGTGGGACATAGGACGGGGTCAGCAGGGCAGAGAATGTGGCGGCAATGGTAAGCACTGATCAGGAGCAATGATTAAGCTGGATTGATATGCAGCACTGATGGACACTGATAGGTGGCACTGATCAAGCTGCACTGATGAGGCTGAGCTTATATGCACTGGTGAGGCTGCATTGATGGGCAATGATCAGGCTGCATTGATGAGCACTGATGAGGCTGCACTGATGGACACTGGTGGTGCTGTGTTGATGGGGACTGATGAGGCTGTATGGATGGAAACTGATGAGGCTGCACTAGTGGACACTGATGAGGCTGAAAAAGTGAAAAAATGTGGCGCTCAACAGCTTGACAAAATAAATTATTCCAATGTGCAAACGTTTGTGCAAAAAAACAGTTTCTAGTGTCCAAAAAAAAAAGGGTTAAGCAAACAGCCAATGATGGAAACACAGACTTGATAGGAGTGAATCTCAAAAAAGCCTCCACCTCCACACGATCACCCAGTGAAATGTATAGGTACCGCTTACCAGAACCACTGGACCCCTTAGTTATAGGGGGTCAAACACACTTATTGATCCACATCAGATCCGATCTTGCACATCCCCCTCTCACACAGGCGACAGCGTGTAGCCAAATCGATGGTGCATTAAAGAACCAAGTCATAGATGGAGAGAAATGACAAACAGGCTCTCATGGTGCAGTATTACTCATCAAAGGATCATTTTCAGTTTGCTGGGGATAGGAGACGCCGCTCCACGCCTGCGTTCCTTAGACCCAGAAGTTTACAGTCTCACGTTCCCAATCTAAGGGTCTAAGGAACGCAGGCGTGGATCGGCGTCTCCTATCTCGCCTGTGTGAGAGGGGGATGTGCAAGGTCGGATCTGATGTGGATCAATAAGCATGTTTGACCCCCTATAACTAAGGGGTCCAGTGGTTCTGGTAAGCGGTACCTATTCATTTCACTGGGTGATCGTGTGGAGGTGGAGGCTTTTTTGAGATTCACTCCTATCAAGTCTGTGTTTCCATCATTGGCTGTTTGCTTAACCCATTTTTTTATTTTATTTTTTTGGACACTAGAGACTGTTTTTTTGCGCGAACGTTTGCACAATGGAATAATTTATTTTGTGTTTTATCAAACTGTTGAGCGCCACATTTTTTCACTTTTTCATTTGTCACGTTATTCACGTTGATTTTGCAGCTCGCAGAGTGGAAGCAATTTCACCCTAAACACATTTATGGATATGAGTAGTGTTTATTTATTTATACATCACATTCATTTTGCGCAGTTTTTGTTGGGTTCACCAATAATCTTCTTTCACTGATGAGGCTGAGCTGATGGACACTGATCAGGTTGCATTGATGGGCACTGGTGAGGCTGCATTGATGGGCACTGGTGAGGCTGCATTGATGGGCACTGATCAGGCTGCATTGATGGGAACTGATAAGGCTGCACTGGTGAGGCTGCATTTATGGGCACTGGAGAGGCTGCATTGATGGACACTGGTGAGGCTGCATTGATGGGCACTGGTCAGGCTGAATTGATGGGCACAGGTGAGGCTGCATTAATGGGCACTGATGAGGCTGGACTGATGGGCACTGGTGAGGCTGCGTTAATGGGCACTGATGAGGCTGGACTGATGGGCACTGGTGAGGCTGCATTGATGCATTATTTTTGTTAAACCTCCTTTGTTGCTATTAACATTAAATTATGTTACCACATTGTATCATATTTGTCTTGCTTTATAACATCAATATCCGTTATATACCAGGTGGGCATAGATGGTGAGCTCGGTGGTTCAATGGGCCACTTGACTGGACTTGCCCCCCAGGCCCAAGGCTGCCAGTCCTCCCCTGCATAGGTCCAAGGTGGACCAATGTTACTATGTATAAAATGTCCATACCTGGAATTCATCTTTAGGGTATTTCCACTTTTGCAGCTGCTCAGAGCCACACTCGGGGTTACACTGTAGTATCCCTCTAGTGACACTTACCTTGTCCCTATGATCCCCTGGTGTCCCCTCGCTGTGTCCTCCAGCTGATGCCGGCATCCGTCTTCCAGGTTCCCTTCCCTGCGAGCACCGGCAATGCAGGGGGGGGGGGGGGGACCAGGCGGGAAATTCAAAAAAGTAAACAAAACATGACATGATACATTGTAATACATTGTAATCTGTTAGGATTGCAATACTGTATCAAACCATAGTGCTTTGTCCAGTGCCCTGCTTGCACTTTTACTGTTCTTTCTGCCTAAAAACTTGAGAACCTCCATGGCATCCAAAAAGCGTCCCTTTAGGTCAAAAGCAGTTTTAGACCAGCTAGAAAACAGCGATAGTGATCTAGAATTACTTGCAGAATTGAGCGATAGTGATTAGTGGGGAAATTCGTCACCAGACACTGAAAGTGATGACAGTAATGTGAGAACTTGGTGCTCTATTGACTGCGGTATGGATCAGGCAGCGCCCCCAAGATTCCCATTTGGTGGAGCATCTGGTATGAAAGTAGACATTGAACAAGACAACCCCTTGGCATACTAAAAACTATTTCTGACCAAGGTTATTGAAAAAATAGTTACTGAGACAAACCAGTACAAAGAGCAACAATTGTGGAAAATGTAATAAAGTACGCTATCTTGACATAAAGTGAATACTTGTATGTGGTGTGTATCAACAATGCTAGAATCTTAACAAAGGATTCAAAAATATATCACTTTGACGGTAAATATGGATATAATGTGAATATAAATGAAAAAACAAACATCAACCCATTAAAAACAGATCGGTGTGTTATAAAAAACATCACAGAATATGAATCAATCACTTTTTAGGATAACCTCTGTGATAAAAAAAAAAACAAACAAACAGTGAAAGAAAAGTCCAATCCCATAAAGTGAAAGAAACATCCACATCCAGTGACACAATGTAAACCGTGCTAAATTGGATAGTCTTCCAGGTGCTCAGTATTCCACCCTCGTGCTGATTAATAAAAATTGGCCGCTTACCACAAGGCTGCGGTCATAAAGCTTGATAGAAAAATCCACCACTTATATACAGCTTGAGATCGGACTCCACCACAAATCGTGGACCCAGCCACAGAAATTTGGAAACAGGGAGACCGATTTGCTCGTAATAGGATAAAATCGCATGTGAAGGAAAAGGAGCTGATAATGCATTACCTTAAAACACATTGATTTATTAAAGGATAGGTGCACTTACATCAAGGGCAAAGGACATAGGTAAAAACAGATGTTCTCGGCCGCCTGCAGTGTGGACTGTGCAAGGTGACAGGCGTAGCTACTCTGCCTTCAATTAGCTACTCTGCATCAGAAGTTTCCAAGAACCAGAATGTGGGAACCAGTGACCAAAGATGACATTTGGAAATTTCTGGGCCTAATAATTCTTCAGGGAGTGGTGGGGAAACCCCTGCAGAAGTGGTATTGGACAACTAGTACATTACTTGCCACTCCATTCCTTGGTACAGTCATGTCAGAGTACAGATTTTCCCTGATCATGAAACATTTATACTTCAAAAACAGTGAAGAATTTGATGAAACTACTCATCCTGCACAAAAACTAAAGAAAATTTGGGAAGTATCTCAAATGATTCTAAAGAATTTCCAATGGAGCTAAGTGCCAGAAAGAGATATCAGCATAGATGAAAGTCTAATGGCCTACAAGGAAAGGCTCAGCTGGATACAAAATATTGCATCAAAGAGGGCTACATGCTATGCAAATCGTCAACTGGCTACATTTAGAATTAAGTCAAATACACTGGAAACGGAACTATGGAATGGCAACGTCTTCCGTTCTTTCACTCATTGAGCCATCGCTAAATCAGGGCTATTGCGTAACAACCGACACCTTTAATACATCTCCTGAACTTTATGAGTTTCTTCTGCAAAACAAAACAAATGCCTATGGAACCGTTGGGGCTATCCAGCGCGACATGCCACCAATATTTGGCAATAAGAAGCTGAAGACTGGAGAATTGGTTGCCTGGCAGAAAGGCAAAACGATGGCACTGCAATGGTGTGACAAGAAAGATGTGTGCCTAATGAGTACAGTGCATAATACCTACACTGTTATAGTACACACGAGGTAGGAAAGAAATCATGAAGCCACAAGTAGTGATAGACTACAATAACACCATGGGAGGTGTCGACAGAGCTGACCAAGCAATGACATTCTACCCAGCAATGAGGAAACAGCAAAAGAAGTACTACAAGAAGATCTTCACAGACATCTTCTTGAGAAATGCTTATGGAATGCCTACATTCAGCTAGAAAAAAAGAGTGACAAGCCTGTGATTTATTCTGACTTCATATGGAAAGTTGCTGAACATATCTTTGTGAACCACCAGACACCATCAATGGTTTTGAATAGATCTGGACGTCATGCTGTTGGCGTTGTCAACCCCAGAACGCCTGACTGGTCATCACTTCATAGATTACATCCCACAAACCGAGAAAAAGTCAGCACCTACAAGGATGTGTGTGGTTTGTTCCTCGAATCGAGATGAAAGTGCAAAGAAAATCAGAAAGGAAACCAAGTTCCATTGTCCCGATTGTGACGTTGAACTTTGTGCAGTCCCATGTTTCAAAATTTTAAATACCCGGGATGTTTACTAAACCAATATGCAGTGTCTAGTATTACAGTGACTAGTAATATTGCACCCTTGTTTGGACATATTTCAGTGTTTTATGGTTATATTACATTATTGAATTACATTTAATATTATTATATTATAATTAATGATTTCATGTTTCAAACTTTATCATACCCGGGATGTGTACTAGACTCTTGTTTGGACAGATTTAAGTGAGTTATTCCTAAGAATTACAGGCCTACAATATAAAACAACAAATTTCCATGCAAAATAATGTATCGCTTTGCCATTAAAGAATACTGACATAATCAGACTGCCAGTGAGGTTAAATAAACTCTGCATGACACAAGATGGCCACAAAGTCACGTGGGGAGCCAGCATTCTATCAGACAGACTTCTCCCCTTGATCACAGGAAGTAATAGAGGAACCAAGTTGCTCACAACTTCCTTCCACTTCTGCATTGCAGCTTTGGTCAAACGCCACCTACAGTAGGGAATACAGACTACACCTGCCTACATGCTGGTTGAATGAAAAAAAAAAAATAAAAATCCATCTATGGTCAGCTGAAGTTGGAATAATTCAGTGCTGGCATTAACAGAAAAGAGCATTTAAAATGGAAAGGAACAATTTTAAATATTTTTAAAAGGTATACTATGTGAATGAGAACATATAACAAATGTGCAGAGTGGTGGTTTTATTTCAATTTGACTGCAAAAGTGGATATATACTTTAAAATTCTATTTTAAACTTTTTTTTATCATTCCCGTATCATTGTTGTGTTTTGTATTGCAGTTGATGTAGCTGCTATGGGTCCAAAGTTACTAAAATATTTGGGGCCATGGGATCTGAGAACCACTCGCTTCACAGCCAAGTTCTACTTTGTTCATTGCAAAAAGCAAGCCATCATTAGTTGGCTTATATCAAAGTCTGCCTTACACATTAAACCATTTTGGTACAGTCACACTGATTTTCAACCATTCTTGAAATATGGCTTACTTCTTAGAGTGCATAAAAAAAAAAAAAAAAAAATAGCTATTTCTATTTTCACAGACATCAGTATTAGAATGAAAGTCAAAATGTTTTTTCCAAAAAGATAAAAAAAAGTGGGCTGTGGGTTTTTTGAACAGTTTGACAGTCAAAATCCTAGAACACATTGCCAATATGAGGAGGGCAAATGAAAAATAACATCATTTATTTTGCAACAAAAGTTCCCAAACTATCATTTTACAATGTATATTTTAATAAAGAAAATAACTAAATAAAAGAACAAAAATGTAAACCATATTAGCTTTTCAGATCTTAGATGTGGTGGCTGCATTCCTTTTCTAGTTTCAGGCCAAGAAATTTTCCAGTAAGTACAGAAAATACCAGTTGATCTTGTCAGATGTCATCTCTCATTGTAACCTACTAAAGTGGTTGTAAACCCTTACATATACCCAGTGAAGTGACTGGCCTCAAGTGATACACAGAGATGAAACAAATCCTCTTCCATAGGTTGTATATGTTTATGTGCAGGCAATTCCCCTGCAGATCATTCTAAAAACACACTGATCAAAGGATTCTTCTCAGCTCCAGCAAGTAGGAGGCAAGGAATTGCCATCATACACATTGCAGAGCTAGTGCAGAGGGTCCCAAGAAATCTGATAGCTGAGTGGAGGAAAAGGAGCCCCCCCCCCCCCTTTAACATAGGCTTTCAGGCTCATAAAAAATATTCCGAGTTGGGAATAAGAGTCAACTGTTGTGTCCTGGTCCGCTTAGAGTATTTTCGGTGACTTGTGCAGATAGAAGAGGGATCAGAGGTCAGAGAGGAACCAGAATCAGTGCTTTGTATCCAAGCTAGTACACACTATAGAATGATTTACTTTGTTCATTTTTTCATGCCTGAGGTTTACAGCCCCTTTAATCCACCATGTAATGAAGATGAACAAAGGCAGGTACATTTGAGGTCCAGTCTGGGTGACAACTATGGCTCTCTCCATAGATATAGAAAAGAAATGAGTATATTCATTTATTTATTTCAGGTTCTTATATAGCGCTGTCAGTTTACGCAGCACTTTGCATATACATTGCACATTCACATCAGTCCCTGCCCTCAAGGAGCTTACAATCTAAGGTCCCTAACTCACATTCATACATACATAGTAGGGCCAATTTTATACAGGATCCAATTAACCTACCAGCATGTCTTTGGAGTGTGGGAGGAAACCGGAGTACCTGGAGTAAACCCACACAGGCACAGGGAGAACATGCAAACTCCAGGCAGGTAGTGTCATGGTTGGGATTCGAACCAGCGACCCTCTTGCTGCTAGGTGAAAGTGCTAACCACTACACCACTGTATAGCCAAAGTACGTTAATTGTGTTATTCACAGGATTACCAGATAAAAAATAAGACTGAAAAAGGATAAACGAATGCAGCCTTGTCATCTAAGGACTGGTAATCTGCAACATAGTAAATGTTTGGTTTTGGATCTAAATATGCTTTACATTTTTATTAAACCCAGACTGTGAAAAACTCTCATTACATGCTATATAAAAAGCGGGTAAACTCACAGAGCCACTAAAGCATTTGTTTTGTATAGAGTGAAATATACCATTTTGATCCTGCCTTCAGATACACATTAGATACACATTAAAGGTATGCATGCTGTTGTAATGGCAGCCATCATCTCTGTTGAGTGTTCAATTCACTGGGATGCGGTGGCTGATCTCTGAGCACTGGTTTTAAAGCTGCATTTTCACTTCAGGAGGTGTTGGACATTTTCAAATAAGTCTTTATTGGTTTAAGTTTTTCCATTCTTGTTATGGAGGGTTACACTCAAGAATTGTGGACTTTAATTCACTCGTTTTCATTTCATCTCTGGTGCTACACATAGGTTTTTATACTGTTTATTTAAGTTGTGTGTACTGCTTGTTTGCGATAGCAGCCATCTCACCACAGAACAGAGACATTTTTGATTCATATATGTGCGAATTAAAATTGCAGCAACTTCATAGTAGTTCATGCACTAATTTGGTCCGACTTTCATGCTACTTGAGGGCCATAGACTTCAATGTAAGCCCTCAAAAGTTGCATGAAAGTAATACCTGAATGCTATACAATGCAACAATTGTGCAACAGTTGTCCATCACTGGTCAAAGCCAAAGTGGTATCCAAGTTGCCCCGATCCAAAGTTGCATCAAAGTTGCACCAAAGTTGTGCTTCAATTCTGCACAACTTTGAAATCGTACCAATGTGAATGGAGCCAACGAGGCTATAAAGAGATAAATCCACACCAGGATATATTTATTATTGCTTTCTGCTGATTTTAATCTATCCACAGCTGTTACTTGACATTAACATGTCTAAAGCTATACAAATCAGTCTAATATTTACAATACCTTTTGTTTTTCTGGTGTGTAAGACTTAATATCATGATCATTGATGCTTCTGCTGGTAAACTCTTTTGGATGAACACAGAAGAGACACTGCTCTTAATGAGCACCAACCAGTATGCAGGAAATATTTAAAATGGAAGAAAAGCCTAAAGCCGGCCATAGATGGAGCAATTTTCTTGCCGGCAACCACTGTCTGTGTTGATGGGGGAATCCCTCCAGCGGAGCCAATGTGTTCTCCTGGTGGGGGGAGCCTCCCCCCACCTGAAGAACACATAATAATCACATGTAAAATCTGATAGTCTGGTTGTACCCAAGTTGATCAATACATTGTCTATACATGGTTAAATGCCTAAACATGGTTTAATTCTCGGCCGGTCCCTGCTGAAGCAGCCCATATTTGTAACCTGGCTTTAGTCTAACTATTCTTAAAAAGCGCCCCCCCCCCCCTCGCTTCATATCCTGCCTAACCTGTATATAAATATGTGTACACTTGCCTATTTTTAATCCACTCCAGTCCGGTGATATGATACTGCAGCTTCGGCTCAGGAAGTGTTCGACAAGCGTGGGTGTGTACTTAAATAGTTGGGTTCTGGGCTACTTCTGAGTAAGCACAAATTGCGCATGTGAAACGCGTCAACAGCGTTCCTATCTTTTGGTCAGGTTCACACATATGTGAATTGGATGCGGGTTTCCCCGCATCCAATTCGCATGACAGGCAAGTGTGACAGACTCTCAGAAGAACCAGTTCACACATGTCCAGAGCGGCCGCGGTACAGATTGAAAAAAGGGTCCTGTGCATCTTCTGGTCCGATTCAGGTGCAAATTCAGGCTAAAATTATGACTTGATTCACACCTAAACCGGTGTACAAGTCCGAACAGGACACACCGGACCCCAGGCATGAACCCACGGCCGGACATGTATGGAGCCCAAAGGATTTTATTTGCTTCAATTCCATTGTGGTGTGCGGCCATCACTTTTCCTTTACCTACGAGGTTGGTGGTGGTGAGCCTGGGTAAACACCTGCAGTGGATAGTGGCTTATTACTTGTCTGAGTGGTGAACACAATTTTTGTGTTTGACAAGCGCTGGGAATTTTGGAAAACCTGACATCACCCATAGGCTCCCATAGACCAGCCATTGTTGTTGTTCCCTTTTCCCCCCTGCAGCTTATACAAGGGAGCCAGAGCTGCAGGATCACCTGCCAGATCAGAATAAATATAGGCAAGTACACACATCTTTTTTTATACAGGTTAGGCAGGATAGGTAGGAGGAGGTAGGAGGGACAATTTTTACAGTGCTAGTGGACGTTAAGTGACTTGTATCAGGGGATCTGGTGGTGAGTGAATAAGGTTATTTTTTTTACTCTACCAGTTTAATTTACTTGCTAAAATATACAGTAATTAGCCAATAACAGACTTGCTGCTATAGTACATATATTATTTCTCTGCATGCTAACTTAGGGACACAACTATGATATTAAAATGTTAGTGACAGGACTGTCCTAAGGTAACCAAAAGCTTCTACTCTGAACAAAAAGCCTCTAACACGATATATTTTACTGACAATAATTCACATTGCTCTAACATTTCTTTTTGAGTAGCTGCATCAATCATTTTAAGGAGGAATCTGACAACTTTCAGAGGAATGTGGTCATCTGCAAAACCAGTGGTCCAGAATACTGTAGCATGACAGCTGTCACTTTTTGCTCTACTACCCCAGCATTCTGCTACCAACACATTTCATATATTGATAGAAGTCAGTGGAAAGAATAGGGGAAAGCTTTTACATTTGCATAAAAGTAGGGAACTTTTCAATGGTACCATGAATACATGGGAAAAAAAGCACAGCTAAACAAACAGCTCAGACTGACTTTGAAAAGATTCTGTCTGAATTTTAATATAATCTATGAAACCACACATGATTTGTCTTACACACTAAATGTATTTTGGATGACATTGGTTAGCCAATTTCAGTCCAGTGGGCCTCTTAGCCCTTTCCCTTATGTGCAGGAATAGTAACTTTTCTAGGTGTACTGATGTTTTCATCTCAGGAGGATGGAATGGGTGTAACAATATTTTAATATTTTAATAAACTTTCTTCAATACTACCTTGTTGTGTTGAGATGGTGGAAATCAGTCTTTTTTATGTTCTGTTTTGAAAATTACTTTGCAGTCTGTTGGGATAAGTTGGAATGGAAACTTTCATCAGTGAAACAGAACTTAAAAAAAAACAAAACAGCAACCCTCTATTTTGACAGCAATACAATATGTGGGAAATTACCTAAGGAGGATACAGGTGTGATAAGGATAGAGACATTGGAATTGATTTACTAAAGGCAAATACACTGTTGACTTTGCAAGGGAATAAGCCCCAGAGTTTAGCCTAACTTTGCAAAACCCAATGATACCGAATCATGTGCAAGAAAAATAGAAAAAATGCACTTTTGTTTGCAGATGATAGGATAGTGGTAGCCAGCAGAGCTTCACCACATTCACTTTGGGGCAAATTTTGTTGGAAAATTCAACTTCCCTTGCAAATAATTTGCCTTTAGAAAATCAAAGCCATTACCTTTAGAATATCAAAGTCATTACCTTTAGAAAATCAAAGCCATTGGTTTCTGGTAAAAATGACCCTTAATATTTGTCCCTTGATTTTCCATTTATATACTGTATAATGACACCATTACAGGGTTTGAAGGTTTTCCAGAACATGTAGATGTTTTTTGTTGTATTCTTGTTGGGACTCTGTACCTGTGGTTTGAAAATGTTTTGGAGTTCTATAACAGTATGGGCATGTTCCTTAACAGCCTACAACTGTCCTTTATTTGTGGAACCAATTTCACCTGTCCCTCATTCCTCCTAAGTTGTCTCTCTTTTGTGTCTCATATGCAGTGTATACTGTACTTTATATTATTTAAAGCAGAAGTCAAGATAATCACTTGACCTCATCTGTAATATAATCATACATAATATTTGTTGATAGCAATGAAATGCACTAGAGTTTTTCTGTTCCTGTGATATAGCTGTTATTATCCCCAGTGACATCATTGGTGCATGCCCAGTTAGCCACTAATTCACAGAGGGTGGCAGAAATTAAAGAGAAAGTATACATCTGGACATAAACATGATGGCGCCAGCTTCATAAGCAGCTGGAGTAGAATGGCCCACACCAGGAACAATGTAAGGGAACAGTTACAGGTCTTTAGAGCTTTCAGCAAGCATTAGCTGAAATAAGTAACTCAGATTCTGGGACAGAAGACTTTTCCTCTGCTTTAACTACCAAAAGTTTATTACTGCACTAAACCTTTCATCCAACCTCTAAATTATGCACGTTAGATATGTGGCCTTTGCAACATACTTTGTGCTAAGAGGTGTCTCTATTTCCCATCTCAGAAAGTTGGGAGGTATGGTATAACTTGGCAATGGTCATCACAACATAAGTTCTGAAATTTTTATTCACCATCATTTAGCCCTTCAAAAAATATTCTCTAACATTTGGGTTTCATCTTGTTTTCATGTTACAGTATCTCACAAAAGTGAGTACACCCCTCACAATTTTGTAAATATTGTATTATATCTTTTCATGTGACAACACTGAAGAAATTACACTTTACTACAATGTAAAGTAGTAAGTGTACAGCTTTACAGCTTGTATACCAGTGTAAATTTGTTGTCCCTTCAAAATAACTTAACATACAGCCATTAACGTCTAAACCGCTGGCAACAAAAGTGAGTACACCCCTAAGTGGAAATGTCTGAATTGGGCCCAATTAGTGATTTTCCCTCCCCGATGTCTTGTGACGTGTTAGTGTTACAAGGTCTCAGGTGTGAATGGGGAGCAGGTGTGTTAAATTTGGTGTTATCGCTCTCACTCTCTCATACTGGTCACTGGAGATTCAACATGGTACCTCATGGCAAAGAACTCTCTGAGGATCTGAAAAGAAGAATTATTGCTCTACATAAAGATGGCCTAGGCTATATGAAGATTGCCAAGACCCTGAAACTGAGCTGCAGCATGGTGGCCAAGACAATACAGTGGTTTAACAGGGCAGGTCCCACTCAGAACAGGCTCGCCATGGTTGCCTGAAGAAGTTGAGTGCTCAGAGTCATATCCAGAGGTTTTCTTTTGGAAATAGATGTATGAGTGCTGCCAGCATTGCTGCAGAGTTTGAAGGGGTGGGGGATGAGCCTGTCAGACCATACACCGCACACTGCATCAAATTGGTCTGCATGGCTGTCGTCCCAGAAGGAAGCCTCTTCTTAAATATGATGCACAAGAAATCCCGCAAACAGTTTGCTGAAGACAAGCAGACTAAGAACGTGGATTACTGGAACCATGTCCTGTGGTCTGATGAGACCGAAATAAACTGTGTGTCTTACCTACAGTCAAGCATGGTGGTGGGAGTGTCATGGTCTGGGGCTGCATAAGTGCTGCTGGAACTGGGGAGCTACAGTTCATTAAGGGAACTATGAATGCCAACATGTACTGTGACTTACTGAAGAAGAGCATGATCCCCTCCCTTCAGAGACTGGGCCACAGGGCAGTATTTCAACATGATAACGACCCCAAACACACCTCCAAGATGGACACAGCCTTGCTAAAAAAGCTAAAGGGTAAAGGTGATGGACTGGCAAAGCATGTCTCCAGACCTAAACCCTATTGAGTTTCTGTTGGGCATCCTCAAACGGAAGGTGGAGGAGCGCAAGGTCTCTAACATCCATCAGCTCCATGATGTCATCATGAAGGAGTGGAAGAGGACTCCATTGGAGACTCCTGTGAAGCTCTGGTGAACTCCATGCCCAAGAGGGTTAAGGCAGTGCTGGAAAATAATGGTGGCCACACAAAATATTGACACTTTGGGCCCAATTTGGACATTTCCACTTAGGGGTGTATTTACTTTTGTTGCCAGTGGTTTAGACATTAATGGCTGTGTGTTGAGTTATTTTGAGGGGACAGCAAAATTACACTGTTATATAAGCTGTACACTCACTACATTACATTGTAGCAAAGTGTAATTTCTTCAGTGTTGTCACATGATAATACAAAATATTTACAAAAATGTGAGGGGTGTACTTACTTTTGTGAGATACTGTAAGTGCTAACTTCCATAACATTTTTTGCCTTTTATACAAAGTGGAAAATGTCACATGCATCAAAAAGTTCAGACATTTACAATAAGCCTGAAATGGAAAATTTAGTTATATTCCACAGAAACCTATGCTGCTTTTTAGCCTAAGTCCACCTAAAATTCACTCAAGATATACTGTAAAACTTAATTTTTTTACCTTCAGCCACCTTTATAAATGTCCATTAATGGGAGCAATTGGGGGGGAAATCCAAGATGCCTAGATGAAATAATAGATACCATTGCATAGCCGAGACTATGGCTCTGAGGAAGGCTATCAATAGTTGTCATCATGTTTTTTGCAATTACCTGAATGCAAAATATCAAGACATCTTCAGCATCATGATTTTAGTTATGTCTTTGATTTTTTGTTTATGTTACAGTTTCACTAATGTTCTTTGAGCTTTGTTATATATATATATATATATATATATATATATATATACAGTGCCTTGCGAAAGTGTTTGGATATTTCAAACATTTTTAACAAAGAAAAAACTGAAAAATTGGGCGTGCAAAATTATTCAACCCCCTTAAGTTAATACCATGTAGCGCCACCTTTTGCTGCGATTGCAGCTGTAAGTCACTTGGGGTATGTCTCTATCAGTTTTGCACATCGAGAGACTGAAATTTTTGCCCATTCCTCCATGCAAAACAGCTCGAGCTCAGTGAGGTTGGATGGAGAGCGTTTGTGAACAGCAGTTTTCAGTTCTTTCCACAGATTCTCGATTGGATTCAGGTCTGGACTTTGACTTGGCCATTCTAACACCTGGATATGTTTATTTGTGAACGATTGTTGGAAGACAAATCTCCGTCCCAGTCTCAGGTCTTTGCAGACTCCATCAGGTTTTCTTCCAGAATGGTCCTGTATTTGGCTCCATCCATCCTCCCATCAATTTTAACCATCTTCCCTGTCCCTGCTGAAGAAAAGCAGGCCCAAACCATGATGCTGCCACCACCATGTTTGACAGTGGGGATGGTGTGTTCAGGGTGATGAGCTGTGTTGCTTTTACGCCAAACATAACGTTTTGCATTGTTGTCAAAAAGTTAGATTTTGGTTTCATCTGACCAGAGCACCTTCTTCCACATGTTTGGTGTGTCTCCCAGGTGGCTTGTGGCAAACTTTAAACAACACTTTTTATGGATATCTTTAAGAAATGGCTTTTTTCTTGCCACTCTTCCATAAAGGCCAGATTTGTGCAGTATACGACTGATTGTTGTCCTATGGACAGAGTCTCCCACCTCAGCTGTAGATCTCTGCAGTTCATCCAGAGTGATCATGGGCCTCTTGGATGCATCTCTGATCAGTCTTCTCCTTGTATGAGCTTAAGGTTTAGAGGGACGGCCAGGTCTTTGTAGATTTGCAGTGGTCTGAAACTCCTTCCATTTCAATATTATCGCTTGCACAGTGCTCCTTGGGATGTTTAAAGCTTGGGAAATCTTTTTGTATCCAAATCCGGCTTTAAACTTCTCCACAACAGTATCTCGGACCTGCCTGGTGTGTTCCTTGTTCTTCATGATGCTCTCTGCGCTTTAAACGGACCTCTGAGACTATCACAGTGCAGGTGCATTTATACGGAGACTTGATTACACACAGGTGGATTCTATTTATCATCATTAGTCATTTAGGTCAACATTGGATCATTCAGAGATCCTCACTGAACTTCTGGAGAGAGTTTGCTGTACTGAAAGTAAAAGGGCTGAATAATTTTGCACGCCCAATTTTTCAGTTTTTTATTTGTTACCAAAGTTTGAAATAAATTTCATTCCACTTCATGATTGTGTCCCACTTGTTGTTGATTCTGATATATATATATTTTAAAAAGATATATTTTTTTGTTTTGCTTTAGATAGAGTGACTCAAATAGTCTGACTCATTCTATCTGCTGGTCATCAGAAGTAAGATTATTCAGGCATGAGAGCAAGCAAGTTGAATTTTCAACTGAGATGCAAAAGTATTTATCACTTTGATGGAGAATAACAACAAATACACAACTGAGGTTGGCAATGATGATAGGGGAGGCTTATCTAGTATTTGGAAGACTTCTGGATACTATCAAAACAGTGCTTATTCAGGAGGAATGCATGTCCTCCTGTGTCACAGTAGTAGAGCCTCTTTTGATTTGGATGGCTCTGACCCTTTCTTTGAGACATTTAATTATTTTATGAGCTATACCATATGTGGCATTTTAAAAATTTTAGATTTCAAAAACGTTGGGATTAAAAATCTGACCCTCAATACAAGTATATTATTGCTAGTCCTGCGTGAAATGTGTAATAACCAAAATTCCCTTAGCTTCCATTCACACTGCTGCGACTTGTCATGTGATTTGACATGTCCAGATCGCATGACAAGGCGCACCCTATTGTCAGCAATGGAGCTGTTCAAATCGATGCAATACTGACTTTACAGTGCCACACCAATTTGAAAAAGAAGTTCCTATACTATTTTTGGCAATTTAAGGTGCGACTTGCATAGGCATCTGTGCATGAAGTTGCACAGATGTCAGCCAAGTTGCACCTGAAATCGCACTGACATGCAGCTTTGAAATTGTGGGATTTCAAGTGAAGTCGCGCGATTTCAAAGTCAGATTCGGTGTGAACCGAGGCTAAAGTGATACTAAAAACACACTGTTTACTTGATGTTGTCCCTTCTCATTCTGCATGTGGATGATGTCACTGTATTAGTTTAAATTAAAAAAAAAACATAAGTACCTTCTTCCTAATTGATATACAGCTGTCACATGACCCAGCTCTTTCTCAGTCTGTCTGCAGGGAAACATAAGCAGGAGCGTCTAGCCCTCGGTTTCTGGTAACATTGGAATACAGAGTACAAATAAATAAATAATATCAATAAACTGATTTAAATTGTCATACAAATATCTATTTGAATCAAAATCTTTATCACTTTCTGGCAATACCATGATATGAGTGGATTTCTGCCAGTCACTGGCTGTCATGCCCCTCCAGCCTTTGGAATACAGAGTAAAAATAAATAATGATTGTCAATAAACTGTTTAAAATTGTCATAAAAATATAAATTTAAAATCAAATCTTTATTCTTTTTGGCAACATGGTGTGAGTGGATTTGTGTTTCTTCCTTTAGCCTGTGGCTTAGAATAACAGGGAGGTGAAGCCTTTATCAATCTACATGTAATACCCCATTTTGTTGAGATAGTTAATGGGCATGGAGTTGGAGGAAGGGAGTGGGCTGTCGTTTACCATACACCCACATGTGTGACTCTATAGTCACATGGGCTGCTCAGATGTGATAGGGAGGAAATGTTTAGCCTAAAATCTCAATAACAACGGAGCATGTGCAGAGCTGCCAAACTGCTTTGCAAAATCAATAGCTGAATTAGGGAATTGGACAAAAGGGGGATATAGAGAACAGCATAATCAACCAGTTTTTTTGCAGAATACAGAAAACAAATCTCATAGTAACTGAGTATGAACAACAGGTAATACACCATTTATTGATAGTTTTTTATGATGTGGGTTTAGTGACACTTTAATTTCGCAGAGCTTTTTTTCATGGTAGGCCAGCTTTTTGACAGATCTTTTCAATTAGGTCATTTGTTTGTATGGAAAAAAAACTCAAACTAAGTGGTTCTATAAAAGCAGCTTTCAATAGTTACAAGGCTTTATCCATCTCTTGTCCAGACTGTTACTTTTCAATTAGCATTGCACTCAGAGATCTTTCATGATAAATATATGTTGTGTTAAGTAACGTGTCAAGTCTAATTAGCGTATTAGACTTTTTTGTTCTTTGGTGCAGCAGGCATGTTTCAATTTGTTGCAGCTTTGTTTCCCTTAAGCTCCACACCATCTCACATATATTGTGTCCTTCAGTATTTAACTTATTTCACCAGTTACTGAATTTTAGTTGAACTTGATGTGTTTTGTTCTTCAACTTTGATGCTGCCAAACTTCTAACGTCTCTGTGTACTTGAAGTAATGTGAATCTCCTAGAAGTGTAGTTCATGCTTTTAGAAAAGGCCTTAGGGTATAAAAGCAACTGGAGTATATCCGCACTTACCAGTATGTTCCATAGGCACACACTATATGAGTTGGTTAATGAGTGAATCTAGCAGGGCTCATAGAGAGAGCTCCTCAGTAAAGGAGCCTAGATAAATGTGTTCTGGATGGGGTTGTGTGTTTATTTTCTCTTACTGAACACTTGAAAGTGCTCTGTTTAAGGATAAATGTAGTGTAAAACAAAGTGCTTTTATCCTTTATGCCCCTGTGCCTTGACCTAACTTAATTCACCTCCCTCTCCACAAAGGCATACTCACCTAGGCCTGATGGCCGGGGTTCCACTGTTAGTTTACATCCAGCATTGAAAGCCTTCACTGTCATGGCTGCACCTGCCCATTATTGCCCCATAAATTTCTATGGGGCTGTGTCTCGAGGCCAGAGATAATCGGTTAACCTCCCTGGCGGTATGATTCTTTCCGATTTTAGGTGCTGAAAACGGTACCATTATTTTGCATGTAATTCTTAAGAATGAGCAGCCCAAACCAACTATTTACATATGATTTTTTTTTTTACTGTGCGTTTTTCTTTATAACATCTCGGGTATGATGAGAACACAAAATCATAAATTCTAATATAATAAATAACTATAAATAAGTTAAAGTATGTATGTATGTATATATATGTATATATATATATATATATATATATATATATATATATATATATATATATATATATATACATAAAATATATATATATATATATATATATATATATATATATATATATATATATATATATATATATATATATATATATATATATGTATATATATATATATATATATATATATATATATATATATATATATATATATATATATATATATATATGTATATATATATATATAAAAAGTACAGTAAAACTGCAGGAAAGGGCACTGGGGGGCAAACTAATGTGAATTTATTTTATTTTGCAATATATCAGTGTGTTTGGTGTGTTTTGCTTTTGAATTTGCCGCCTGTTCCACCCCCCTGTGAGCGTCACGTTGCAGGAGACGGAAGCCGGGGCACACAGAGCATCAGGAGGAAGATCAGCCGCCGCACACTGCCGGGATACATTGCTGGATCCCGGGGACAAGGTGAGTACCCTCTCTTCCAGGATCCAGCGTTCTTCCTAGCGGTACCCCGAGTGTGGCTCGGGGTTACCACTTTTGGCACTGAAATTTAACCCTGAGCCACTCTCGGGAATACCGCTAGGAAGGTTAATCGATGAAGACCCGATAGGAGTCTATGGGGCTGTTATGCACAGATGTAGCCAGGACAGTAAATATTTCAGCTCTGGATGTATACAAACAGTGGAACTGCATCCGTAGGATTAAGGTAAGTATACACTTGTATAGTGGGAAGTTGGGTCAAGTTAGGTCAAGGGAAGGGTCAAAAAGGATTAATGCACATTGTTTAAAATTGCACTTATTTTTTAAAAGCCATTTTTTTAGGTTTAAATGCACTTCCTAAATCACATAGTAACAGACAGCGCCCAAAATTATAACATGTAACTCCATGCAAAACATTTTGTCTTTCATTTTGGATATACAGGCAGTCCCCGGGTTACAAACAAGATAGGGTCTGTAGATTTATTTGTTGTGAATTTGTTTGTAAGTCGGAACAGATAAATTTTTTAAGTGTAGCTTAAATTATTTTTAAGCTTTTTGGATAGCACGGGGAAGGCTTAACACCCCTGTACCATTTGTTTTGCTGTCTGTTCCCTATTCCGAAGATTTCACATCACTTTCTGTCTCTATGAAAACTGGATTTTGAAAAATTTGGGTTGTTGTGGAAACAAGGATTGGTGATAAAGCTTCAGTGGAGACACCTTTTTCCCATGAGAACTCCTACTGGAGGGAATTTCACTTCCTAGGGCTAGATTTCCCCTCACTTCCTGTTGTCTCCCCTGGCTTGAAAGTAGGAGTCATTTGTAAGTCGGATGTTTGTAACCCGGGGTCCGTCTGTAGTGGGGAAAAGATAAAACGTCTGCCAAGTTTTACCTGCTGACCAATTCTGTGCTGTGGAAAACTCCAAACTTGCTCTCATGGTGGTCACTGTCACTGTGGCTGGGTCACTGAAAATCTGTGCAGTGGAGATACAGATTACAATAAATATTTGACAACCTTTTAATCCAACCCAAGTTTTTTTTTTGGGCATGTGTCCCCATTCAGAGAGATTTCCTGTCTCGGGGTGACCACCTACATTGAGAGAGAAAAAAAGGAAAGTGAATCCCCCCAGTCGGGACTCAGACTCAGACAGCCATAAAAGGTGTCAGAAGAACCCTTCCCAGTCTGTTCACCACAGCATTAAAAAGTTTGGGCTGGATTTCTACTTCTAGACATCAAACGTGTCTCTGTGGATGGTGTCTACATTATGCATATAACCTTGCTGATGTTAGACATGCTTTGAATCAGCTAGGATCAAGAGGTCTCTGTGGGAAATACCCTTGGTTTTTCATGTTTTAATTTTATATGAATGTCCTAAAGATCTCGTTCTATGAACTTCTTACCCCTACACCTCATTTATGAATTATTATCTTGATTCCCTGTTTTTTTTTTATCTGCACCAATATAAGCAACATATAGTGCAGGCAAACGGTTAAAGCTGGTAACATAAGAATACTACTTTTTATCTGCAAGTTCTTATAGTTTGATCAGCATGTAGAGAAAATGTAAATTTCTTGACCCAACGTACATCTGCTAAGATGAAAGGATCTATAGTCTAACAAGCACTGACTCAGTATAGTTTGCCAGATGAAGGCTGGTGAAAAAACATTGCGTGTTTCAAGCCCAAAAGAAAAAATGTAATGTATTGCAGTTTATCAATCCCTAAATGTGGTAATTGCATTAGTTTTCCTTTTTTTTTTAACTCTTTTTCCTTTATGTTCACCTGCCAAATCATTAAAGCCTCAATTCACATTTAAAGTGGTTCTAAAGCCTTAAAGCGGAGTTCCGGCCACAAAATCGACATAGTCGATTTTGGGCCGTCCGCTTGCTCTAGCTCACCTGAAAAAGAAATGGGTAGTTAGTATTTTTTTTTTTTTTTTTTACTTACCTTGTAATTGCAGAAAGAAAATACTCACCTCCCTTCCACTTCCTCCCTTGGCCGCACGGCCCGCGCCGTCACTTCCGCTTTGCAATGATTCCTGGGAGCTGAACGTCATCGCTCCCAGGAATCAATGCGCCTGCACCGGCCCCGACGTCAGTTCCGGCGCAGGCACGTCATACCTTGCTAAACAGCTTCTGGGCATGCCCAGAAGCTGTGCAGGGATGGCGCTGCAGACCCGGAAGGGACGGCGGGGCCAGCGCAGTGCATCGTGGGACCGAAGAGGATGGAAGAGGACGCGGAAGAGGATTGCGCTGGCTTCAAGCTGCCCACACCTGAGATGGCAGCGCTGGAGAAGAAATTTTAAAAGTAAGTATTTCTTCTAAAAGGTAAGTGCGAACCGGGACAGATCAGAGGCTAGCCATTGTGGAATGCACTAGCCCTGACTGTCCCGGGGGTATGTTCATTGAAATTTTTTTTTGTGGCAACTCCGCTTTAACCACTTTAATACAGGGCACTTCCCTCCCTTCCCGCCCAGGCCAATTTTCCCCTTTTAGCGCTGTTGCATTTTGAATGACAATTGCGCGGTCATGCAACACTGTACTTACACCAAATTTATATCATTTTCCCCCCACATATAGAGCTTTCTTTTAGTGGTATTTGATCACCTGTGCGATTTTTACTTTTTGCTAAACAAATAAAAAAAGACAGAAAAGTTTGAAAAAAAAAAAGTTTTTTTGTTTATGTTATACAATTTTGTAAATAAATACGTTTTTTCCTGCAACGATGAACACTGATGAGACTGCACTGACAGGCACTGATGAGGAGGCACTGATGGGGTGGCACTGATGGGGTGGCACTGATGGGGTGGCACTGATAGGCGGCACTGATAGGCGGCACTGATAGGCGGCACTGATAGGCGGCACTGATAGGCACTGATATGTGGCACTGATAGGTAGCACTGATATGCAGCATTGGTGGGCACTGATAGGCGGCACTGCTGGGCACTGATAGGCGGCATTGATGGGCACTGATAGGCGGCACTGATGGGCACTGATAGGTGGCACTGACGGGCACTAATGGGCACTGATAGGCAGCACTGGTGGGCACTGATGGGCACTGATGGGCGGCACTGATCGCCACTGACGGGCGACACTGATGGGCACTAATGGGCACTGATAGGCGGCACTGGTGGGCAATAATGGGCACTGGTGGGCGACACTAAAGGATGGCAATGATGGGCACTTGTGGGCAGCACTGATAAGGAGGACACTGGTGGGCATCACTGATTGGGAGGGCAATGGGGGGCTCCCTGAGCCCTGATTGCCATCCCTGGTGGCCATAGTGGGCATCCCTGGGGTCATAGTGGGCATCCCTGGGGTCATAGTGGGCATCCCTGGTGGTTCTAGTGGCATCCCCCCCCCGAGGGTCTGCACTGGTAATCAATGATCTGATTACCAGTGCCGACCCCCCCCCCTGTCAGGGGAGCCGCCGATCGGCGCTCCTTTACTCGTGCCTGTCAGGCACGAACTAAGGAAAGCCGATCAACGGCTGTTCCTGTTTTACTATGTGACCAGCCGTGATTGGACACGGCTGATCACATGGTAAAGAGCCTCCGTCAGAGGCTCTTTACCGAGATCGGAGGTGCAGGGTGTCAGACTGACACCTCGCATCACCGATCGCCGCTCTGCGCGCCCCCATATGACGTCCGGTCAGGATAATACAACCACATTCCCGCCGTCATTTTGTAATAGGGCGGGCGGGAAGTGGTTAAGGTTGTTCACCCTAATGCCTTCTATGCATTAAGGTGAAAAACCTTCTGTGCTGCAGCTGCCTCCCTTTTCCTTACCTGAGCCCATCTGATCCAGCCATGTGTATGAGCGCAGTGGCTCCCACCGCTGTCTCTCTCCTCTTTGGACAGATTGATAGCAGTGGGAGTGATTGGCTCCCACTGCTGTCAAATCGGGTAATGCGGAGGGCGGGGCTGAGTCTGGCTGTCTGTGTCAATGGACGCAGCAGTAGTACTTGGAAGCAAGCATGCACAGGTGTCCCCAGGAAAAGCGGCTTTCCTAGGGGGCACCCGATGAAGAGGAGGAACCTGGAGCACCGGGGGAAACCCAAGAGGCAGAGGATTCAGGCTGCTCTGTGCAAAACAGAGCTAGTAAGTTTAGGCATGTTTATTTTTCCCTGGGGGGGGGCACCCGTGCATGCTCGCTTCAGAGAACCACTGCTGCGTCCATTAAAAAACAAAGCTTTATGATGACTTTAACAGTGCAAATAAATTAATCTCCTCCTGTGGCTATAGCTGGCACTGCTGGCTGTCAAAATACATGGACAGGGCCTGCATCTGATTGGATACAGGCACTGTACAGTTGACAACTTTTCAATCGAAGGATGCCGGGTGGGAAGATGTTATCAAGGCCACCCATGGTATACATTTCAGCTGGTTCATCAGGAACTGGTCAAACTTTCAATCGTATCATGGAATCATTTATTGTTGGACTGTATATATATTTAAAAGAAACTTTGGACTCACATACATTTACTATATATAGATGGTTTTTACACTGTTTTCGGGTCTTTATTTATGCACTATAATTTGAATGCACTTTATTGAAGGAGAGCGCTGTATTTTTTGGTGACTATATATATATATATATATATATATATATATATATATATATATTCATTGCATTTTGTACAGGTGGTTGGATGCATAGTGGTGCTAGCTGCTTCCTATAGTATATAGAGTTGAGTAATAGGTGGTTTATACGCAGGGATAGGGCAGAACGTTTTTTCACATTTATACAGCTACTGTAGGTCACCAACCCATACCCCACCCCTGCCTATGACTGCTTTGATTGAACAGTAAATCAGCAGCAGCAGACTCCTGATGAGGTCAGTACTGTCTCCTATCAGCATGATTCTTGACAGAACATGCCACACACCCGATTGGCCCAAGTACTGCGCCCCTTCTCCTAGTCAGGGCATTATAAGAGAATGAAGTCAAGTCAAAGTCCGTTTTTTACACCAGTTGAATGTATACATTTAACTATGTTTTTCAATAATTCAATAATTTTTCAATAATTTATAAATGCTTAGATTGGCATTTTTTCATATCTGCCTGGAGTTTAGCTTTGAGGTTTCTTAAACAGTTCTTCTTTGTGACGGATTTATAATGTATGTGCTACCATGTATTATGTTATTTAGAATTCCTTATGCATGCATACATTAACATATTTCTTATTAAACAAAGCATCCAAGGAGTTACTAAAGCCGTTGGGGGGGGGGGGGGGTTATTTCCCCCATAAGGGCTAAAATGCTTTTAGTGTAATTTGTGCAGTGTTAATTGAACTGTTACATTGACGTCTGCCAAAATGTCATAAGTGGTCTTTTTCAGCACTGACTGTGGTGTTCTGTACTATGACACAAATGTATTGCTTGTGTAATGACCAGTTCTTCATTTATAAAGAAGCCTCTGTGGGGTTTGATTTAATATTATGACTCATACTGGGGTGAAATATTATAGGACAGTTGCCTGCCTAATTACTATGTGCTATTTAATTAAAGTCCTGCTTTCCAATGGTCTATGTTCTTCCAAGGGTTGTATGGGAGTTGACAGCTGCTTCTGGTGGAATTAATACCAGCATTCATACAGTTTTGTGGCTAATTTCATAAAATTTACAGAACCAAATTAGTTTTAGCATATAAGTCAAATAGATTTCATTCAAATTAAAATGACTGCTTTTACAAAACACCAGGCAATGCAAGCATTTTTGGAACTTGTGTCAAAATGTTCTCTTTTTTTTCTGTTACTATGGTGCACTAAGCTAGGCAATATAAATATTTGTTTGCTGATGATGACATGTAATTGCTACATTCTATGTAACTGTCCCGCTCTTTGACACAGCATTTACTCTGCTCTGTTCATCAGCGACAGATGCTAACGATTTTACATTCGGCCACGTGATCCCCATGTATAATGTTTCTCTCAATTGTAGCTTCTAATGCATTAAAATGGTCTGTGAATGGAGACAGAATGATATTTCCTTGTTCGTGCAGCTAGGAATGCAGATTGCATAAAAAAAAAAAATAAGCCAGTGTGTCTCACAGCAGTCAATTAGACTCAAAAACATTGTATAAAATCACATTTTCATTTTAGGCACGCAACTGCTTGCTGGTGTTCGTTCAGATGCTGGAGCATACAGTCTTAAAGCAAACAAAAACAATGTGCACATGTTCCTGAACAGTCCATTTGGTTGTCCACTCACAACTGATGTGCCTAGGGTTGTCACCTCACCCCCTTTAAACCCGAACACATATTAACTACCTCAATACTGGGCACTTAAACCCCCTTCCTTCCCAGACCAATTTTCAGCTTTTAGCGCTGTTGCATTTTGAATGACAATTGCGCCGTCATGCAACACTGTACCTAAACCAAATTTGTGTCATTTTTTCCCCACAAATAGAGCTTTCTTTTGGTGGTATTTGATCACCGTCAGGTTTTTTATTTTTTGGTGCACAAATAAAAAAAGACCGAAAAGTTTGAAAAAAAAAAAAGTTTTTTTGTTTAGGTTATAAAATTTTGTAAATAGATACGTTTTTTCCTGCACTGATAAGCACTGATGGCGCCGCACTGACAGGCACTGATGGGGTGGCACTGATAGGTAGCACTGATATGCAGCACTGATGGGCACTGATATGTGGCACTGATAGATAGCACTAATATGCAGCATTGGTGGACACTGATAGGCAGCGCTGATGGGCGCTGATAGGCAGCACTGATGGGCACTGATCGGCGGCACTGATGGGCACGGATGGGCACTGATAGGTGGCACTGATGGGCGGCACTGATCGGCACTGATGGGCGGCACTGATGGGGGGCACTGATGGGCACTGATAGGCAGCACTGGTGGGCAATAATGGGCACTGGTGGGAGGCACTGATATATGGTATTGGTGGGCAGCACTGATAGGAGGGCACCACTGGCAGGCTCTCTGAGCCCTTTTTGCCATCCCTGGTGGCCATGGTGGGCATCCCTGGTGGTCATGGGTGGGCATCCCTGGTGGCTCTAGTGGCACCCCCCCCCCCAGGACTGCACTGGTAATCAATGTTCTGATTACCAGCACAGACCCCCCCCCCCCTGTGATCAGTGAGTACTTAGAAATACTCACTGATCCCCCCGGCTGCAGTATCGATCTTCTCCTTCTCCTCACTGACAGGAGAAGAGATCAAAGCCGTTACAACGGCTGTATTTACATTGCATGACGGCTGTGATTGATTGGACACAGCCGTCATGTGATCAGGAGAGCCAATCACAGGGCCCTCCTGCCGCATCTTGTTGCTCTGTGTCCGAGGGACACAGGCACATCGAGATTGCGCCGCTACGCGTGCCCGCGGCGGCGCGATCTTGCTCCTTCTGAAGGATGTTCCGGCACTAAGTTAGTTTAACTACTACCTTAAAGTGGAGTTCTACCCAAATGTGGATCTTCCGCTCATTTGCTTCCTCCCCCACCTCCAGTGCGACATTTGGCACCTTTCAGGGGGGAGGGGGCAACGGGTACTTGTTTTTGACAGGTACCCTTCCCCACTTACTGGAAACAGCGCCGCGGCAAAGTTTGGCCCCCTCCTCCTACCCTCTTCCGCAGGGCCAATCCGAATCTGCAGTAGGGACCCGCCCGTAAAGACGCCAGGCTTCACTGCCGGGTTCCCTTATCTGCGATGACGGCGGCAGCACCTGACAGCCGATGGAAACATTGGTTGCGGTGCCGACATTGCTGGACTCCAGGACAGGTAAGTGTCCTAATATTAAAAGTCAGCAGCTACAGTATGTGTAGCTGCTGACTTTTATTTTTGGAGGGGGGGGGGCAGAACTCCACTTTAATCAGCCACAGAACATGTGTAATTAATACGTGTTCAGGATTAGGTGGCAACTCTAGATGTGCCGGCATAGATATAACATATTAATTTGTCTATTTTATCCCTTTTTTGCTGCATCAGGTACACACTGCCTTGAGGTAGACAGACCCAATAAAATAATGACCCTCACTTGGTCAAGTCATAGTTGTTGCAGGATAACAGATCTCCTACAGATCTAAAACGTAAGACCTTAAATACCTTTTAAGACCCTATAAGACCTTAAAAAACTCGATTTGGGGCTTCCAGATGTTCAAAGTTTCTTGACCTATCTAGGTATTAGGTTCAGTAGGAAGGGGAGATAGTATTTAAGAGATGAAGAAATGGATCTTCTTGCACTGATATGGGGGAGCGCACCAACAGCTGTACCTCTGCTTCCACAGGCAACTATTCACATGCACATGTCCTCAATCCTTGCCTTTCAGCAGCATAGGCAGACAAATCAATGCCTGTCTTTTTTAGGCCTCTTTCACACTTATGTGACGCGATTTTACCGAGATTTTACCACGATTTTGCGACGCGATTTTGACGCGACTTTGCCGTGATTTTTAAAGCAATGGCTATGGCTATATACCTCAAAATGCATTAAAATCGTGCCAAAGTAGTGCAGGAACTACTTTGAAGTTGGTGCGACTTCAAAACGCACTGATATGAATGGGGCTCATTGAAAATAATGGAAAACGACTTGTCATGCGATTTTGTGGTCCAAAATCGAGGGACAAGTCGCACTAGTGTGAAAGGGGCCTTAGGGTTATCTGCCAATATGTTGACATCCTATCTGGTCTCCAGATTTAAAAAATATATATTTTTATTTATTTATTTATTTTACTGCTTTGCTGCCTACACAGTAACAAACATTCTCATTTACACTGGGATCATCATGATATGCCACGGTGATCATGTGATCAGAAGCTATGCAGAGTGGTATCCCATTCTGTCTGCAGGATCCAGGTGTGCTAGCAGATCTATCCTCTTTCAGAACCTCAGCTGAAGTTAACAAAAGTTGTTAAAGTGGACATTCAGTCATTTTTTTTATCTTTACATCTATTAAATCTTCTAACCTTGTTGTTTTAATGGATAGTAAAACTTTTTGTTTTTGCTAGTAAATACCTTATACAGCCCACTTCCTCTTTTTTGTCTGGTATTAGCCTGGGCTATTGACATCATGCACAGCTCTCTCCCTCACTCTCATGAGAATTTGCCAGCGAGGGAGGAGGGGTGAGTCATAGGAGAGCCAGGGAGTGCTGCAGAGCTGGAGGGGGCTGGGTGAGGGCAGAAAAAACAGGAGACTGCAGCGATCCATGAGTATTCATCAAGAGAGGAGAAATGTGCAGGCAAGTAGTGGTGTGAGTGTGTCTGTCTAATTATGCATATGTTTGTGTGTGTGTGTGTCTGTGTAAATCCAAACAGTGAACAGGCCGCAGTTTCAACTGCCCACAGTTAAAATGGCTGCAGCCATACTTAGTGGAAGGAGATTTCTGCAGCATATTTGTTAAGTACAGAATAACAGTATATATGAAATAATATGCATTATGGTTGGAGGGAAGCTTCAGAATGGCGAAGATGTTTTTATTACAAATTATGTGAGAAGACTGCAGTTTCTTTTTAATTAACGCCTTCCTAGAAAGGGAATCTGCTTTGATGACTTTAAGAGCCCATTTACACCACATCACAGTGCACTCGTTTTCATTAACATGCACTGTGTCAGGCTAACCTGTTAAAAAAAGAACGGGCTGCAACACACCTCAACACACTAAAAAATAGGTGCCGTCTGCATTTTTCATAGCCTAGTGCATGTGCTTTGGTGCATTGGAGGGCATGTGTGTTTTGGAGGTGCACAATTAATAGCACCACAGCGCACCAATGGACATAGCTTACTGCAATGCAAGTGGTGTGAATGAGCCATCAGGATTGAAATGCCTAACAATTTAAAGAGGAAATGATCCCTGGAAGCTGAGTGCCAAAAACGTAGTGGGCAGAGGACAAAGTAATAATCACCAGCTTCTTGTAGTTTTCTAGTCACATCATTTTCTGTGGTGTCTCTACAGCTAATCATTCCTCAATTAACCACTTGCTGACCGCCCTCTAGCAGTTACTGCTACAGGGCAGCAGCTGTGCACAGGATCACATGTATTTACGTGATCCTGCACTTCCAGGTAGCGGGCATGAATGTGCCCCCCGACCTGCTCCTGCTGTGATTATACACAGCAGGAGCTGATCAGCAGGTACTGCAGACTCGATATCCATTGACACCCGCCGGTCATCCTGCAGAGAGACAGAACAGTGATCTGCCTATGTAAACAAGGCAGATTGCAGTTCTGACAAGGGGGGAAGGGATGGAGTTTGTGTCTCTGAAAAGAGACTAGGATCCATGTCTTCCCTCAGTAAAAGCAACTCCCACACTGTAGTAAAACACTGGTCAGGCTCCCAGTTAACCCTTTGATTGCCCCTGATGTTAACCCCTTCCCAGCCAGTGTCATTTGTACAGTAACAGTGCATATTGCATATTTTTTCACTGGTTCCCAAAAAGTTTTAAAAATGTCAGTTAGTTTCCGAATGTCCACCACAATATGGGAGTCCCGCTATATGTCGCTGATTGCTCTATTACTAGTAAATAAATAAAAAGGTAAAAATGAATAAAAATATCCCATAGTTTGTAGACGTTATAACTTTTGCACAAACCAAACAAAATTATTGGGATTTTTTTTATCAAAAATATGTAGCAGAATACATATTGGCCTAAATTGATGAAGACATTTTTTTTTTTAATTGGATATGTTTTATAGCAGAAAGTAAAAAATACTTTTTTTTTTTTAACCACTTAAGCCCCGGAAGATTTTACCCCCATTCCGACCAGGGGGTATTTTGCGATTCGGCACTGCGTGACTTTAACGGACAATTGCACGGTCGTGTGACGCTGTACCTAAACAAATTTGGCGTCCTTTTTTTCCCACAAACAGAGCTTTCTTTTGGTGGTATTTGATCACCTGTGCGATTTTTTGATCACGCGCTATAAACAAAAAAAGAGCGTCAATTTTGCAAAAATAGCAATATTTTTCACATTTTTTTATATGAAATTCCCCCCCAAAAAAATGTAAAAATCAAAATTTTTTAACATTTTCGGCCAATTTGTTTTATGCTACCTATGTTTGGTAAAAAAAATCGCAAAAAGCGTATTTTGATTGGTTTGCGCAAAAGTTATCGCGTTTACTAACAAAGGGAAAGATTTTTGTTGTTTTTTTTTAACGCGTAATGGCGGCGATCTGCGATTTTTTTTGCGGTACTGCGACATTGCGGCGGACAGATCGGACCCTTGACTGACATTTTTGACACTTTTGGGGTTACCAGTGACATTTCTACAGTAATCAGTGCTATATATATGCACTGTTACTGTAAAAATACACTGGTAGTGAAGGGGTTAACTTTATTTGGGAGGGAGGGGCTGTGTGTGTCCCTAGGGGCGTGCTTTCTACTGTGATTGGCTGTGGCTTGAGCTGTAAGGACACTGATCAACGGATCTACATAGTAGATCCATGTGATCAGTGTCTTTACAGCGAGGAGAATGACAGGTCGCTTGTTTACACAAGCTGCCTGACATTCTCCCTCTCCCCCGCCGATCGCCGAGTGGCCGGCGGACATCGGGTCCGCTGGTCACACGCGCGGGGAGATCCGTGACCACGCGGGAGCGGGAGCGCGCCTCCGGTGGCGCGCGCTCGCTCCCTAGACCCTCACAAGCAAGCAACGTAGCCCTACGTTAGTTTGCCTGTGAGGGGCTGACCGCCGACGTAGATAGTCGTGCGGCGGTCGGCAAGTGGTTAATGGTTGGTCTTTTTTGGTTTATTGTGATCAAATACCACCAAAAGAAGGCTTTGTTTGTGGGGAAAAAAAGAACATAAATTTAAATCTGTGTACAGCATTGCACGACCGCACAACTGTCAGTTAAAATAATGGAGTGCTGTATCGCAAAAAATGGCCTGGTCTTGAAGGGGGTAAAACTTTCAGAGGTTAAGCGATGAATGCCTTAACATGCCTTGTTTTGCTCTGTCTCTTTGATGAGGTGCCGTCTTGGTAGAGGTAGAGTTTTACTTCCTCATGCCAAAGCCTCCAGCTAGGAGAACAATGAGCTGAACATTATTGACTTTCCCAAAATTTACTCCAGATCTCAGAGTTTAGCAGTCTGATACAGCAGTGCTTCAAATCTCACATTCACAGCTATGGGGCTACAACAGAGCCTAGGCATACTCACATACTAGGAAGTGTACTGATTTTTCAGGAGGTGTCCATTTTAATATTCATGGCCGACATTGAAGGGTGGTTATTAGGCTTTCAAAACACTGCTTAACCTCCCTGGCGGTATGATTCTGTCAGGAATTCTGTACCAATAGCGGTACAATTTTTGTCATGGAAATTTGGCGTTATGTATTATAGGCCTACAATTCTTAGTAATTACTGACTTAAACCTGACCAAAACGAGACTCTAGTAGACATCCCAGATGTGATAAATTTGAAACACAAACGAATGAATTATAATCGAATCAATAATATAATATTATTATATAATATATAATATATATAATAAAATTATATTATTGATTAGATTATAATTCATGCGTTATATTATATATATATATATGTGTGTGTATATATATATATATATATATATATATATATGTATATATAAGTGTGTGTGTGTATATATATATATATATATATATATATATATATATATATGTGTGTGTGTGTGTATATATATATATATATATATATATATATATATAACGCATGAATTATAATCGATTCAATAATATAATTTTATATATATATATATATATATATACACATATATACATATATGTACTGTATATATATACACATATATATATATATATATATATATATATATATATATATATATATATATATATATATACATATATATATGTATATATATATATATATATATATATATATATATATATATATATATATATATATATATATATATATATGCATATATATATATATATAATATAAAATGTGTTTGTGTTTTGTGCAACGTTTTTTTTTTTTTTTTTAATTTCCCTCCCTAGTTCCGCTCCCATGCAGCATTGCTGCTGCAGGGAAAGGAACTAGGAAGTCCTCCTACCGACAGACGAGCGGCGGAGATCTCGGCTGGCGGTCACAGCAATGAGAGCTCATCGCTGGATCGCCAGGATAAGGTAAGACACTCCGCTGCGCTGTCTGCATAGCTCTGCCCATTCACCCCGAGCATGACTCGGGGATACCGATAATAGCAGGAAATTCCTACCCCGAGTCACGCTCGGGTTTACCGCTAGCGTGGTTAAAGGGTAACTCCACTTTTGTGGGGAAAAAAGAGCAAATAAAGATAAATAATAGTATAGTGTATACAATTGCGACACAAATCATATTGTAACTGAATGTTATTAACAATTACCTTTCCTTTTCAATCTGCAGCTCTGTAATTTTCTGAAAATGCAATGCAATATGGCTACCTGGAGCTGTTCTATACACTGAATGTGTACTGACCACACCCCAGAAGCATAATTTCCTGCTTGTGTGATTGGCTCACCAATTTTCCCAGAAGTCTGCCTAAGATACAAGTCAGATTTCTGGCATCCCCTGTATAAAAATGTAATTTTTGGTGAGATACTCCCAATAGGAACACGTCTAAAGGAATGCAGGCCCAGCAGCTTTCCTCGTTAGTGCACTGCAGGTGCCACAGCTGATAGATAATTATGAAACCACTCCCATTTGACCCACTCAGCACAGAGGAACAAACAGGGATTTCTTCAGAATAAAAAAAGATAGGAATTTGCAACAAAGTTTGCTAAAATCCCTGCAATGTACAGAGATTACCCAAAGGGGAATGTTTTTTTCTCAACAAAAGTAGAGTTGCGCTTTAAATGCTGCTTAAACACATACTTCAATACTGATGGGATTCTTATATTTTTAGTAATATTTATGGCAAGATGATGGGTCACATCTTGCATCAAAACAGGACAAGACCATAGTTACACATGTTTTCTAAGAAGCCATTGACTTCTTTATGATAATATTGTTGGGGTTTGCTCAGTCTATAAATGTACTATATACTTGAACAAACTTGCACCAAGCTCACAAAATTATTTGCTACCGCCACGACACAGCTTGTTTTCACTAATGCACCAATAAATGCATCATTTATTTTCTGCAGCTGTGTAAAAGACCTACATCTATATCCTTTACATATCAGCCGCAGCTGATAATGAGATAATCTGCATATAATTACAATTTGTTGCCTCCTTGTGAGCGGAAAATGTGTCAAATTTATTTTCTTTTTGACAGCATTATATGCGCCAGCTAAGGTTTACCATTTGCCATTTATATCCAAGGTTCGGTAGCTATTAAAGCTCTGTCAAGATCTTTTTATAGAGATGATGGTATTGCAAAGCCAATACTAATATTCATTTTTTTTTTTTTACGGATTTTTTTATTCTTGTTTCTTCTTAGGCTTCTAGGAATTACTAGCTCATTTATTGAGTGAAGTAAAAGTTCCTGTATGGTTGCAAAATGTTATGAAGAATGGATCTTTTTTTCACCTACTATCGCCAGAACAGGTTGAACTGCCATACTAGTTCTGGGGTAACAGAACACAAAAATTGGATTTTAGCCCTCCTCCAAGTCAATCAAGAATGACTGGAGCTAACGAACTTATAAAATAGCACATACTCTATGATATTTCAGTGTCTTAAAGTAGAACTATAGGCAAAACTTTTTTCTTTCATTTTGGATAGGGCAAGGTAGGATTATAACCCCTGTCAGATTGTTTTTTTTCGCCATCTGCGTCCCATTGCGGAGATTTTGTTTCACCATAGCCACATTGCCAAACAGGAAGTGAGAGGAAATCCCTGCAAATTAAGAGAAGTCATTGGGGACCTCCAGGTCTATTGGGAAATTCCCCTATTACTTTTCTGGGGACATCACAAAATTTAGGATTTTCTTTTACTTTTACATTCAATGATAATAGTAAACAGGTCAAATAGAGAGGGTGAATCTCCTAATGGGGGCACAGATAGCAACACAATCTAACAGGGGCTCTAATTCCTCTCCACTCTATCCAAAACTAACTTTTGCCTTTAGTTATACTTAAACTGCTTCCTGCCCACATCATTGTAAAATTACTGATGGGTGGGAACCCTATCATTCTGGAAGGATGTCATATGATGTCTTCTCAAGAACCTGGCCATGCTGCAGCGTGATCTAACACCCGCTGCGTCCAGAGGGCACAGCAGATGACTGATCAGTGTACTGGCCTGCTGCCGGTAACATGTGATTGCTGTGACTAATCACAGCAGACAAAGTAGTTGTAAACAATGAATAGTTTCCTTTCATGCTATTTATTGTATACAATTGTGTTGTAAGCTGTGATTGGTCACAGTGATCACATGGTACAGACAGGGCCAATCACAGCCCATTTGTACCATGTGATTAGCTGTGACCAATCACAGCTAATAACAACAATGTACAATGTCTACACAAAAATATGTGCTTATAGCAGTAAAACTGCTTTAACTGCTTCCTGCCTATGCCCTTGTAAAATTACAGATGGGTGGGAACCCTATTGTTCTGGGAGGATGTCATATGATGTCTTCCTGAGAACTGGGCCATGACTAATCAGTGTACCAGCCTGCTGCCGGTAACATGTGATTGCTGTGACCAATCATAGCAGACCACACGACAGTTGTAAACAGTGAATGGCTTCCTTTCATGCCATTCATTGTATACAACTGTGTTGTAAGCTGTGAGTGGTCACAGTGATCACATGGTACAGACAGGGCCAATCACTGCCCATTTGTACCATGTGAACAGCTGTGGCCAATCACAGCTAGTCACAACAATGCACAGTGTTTCCACAAAAAAATATGTGCTTATAGCAGTAAAATTCACTGCTATAAGCATTCAAAGTATGTAAAAAAAAAAAAAAAAAAAAAAACAACTGCCCAGAGTAGTACAGTGTTACTATGATAACACTGTATTGCTCTGGTCACTGTATGTAAAAAAATAAATAAATAAAAAATATATATATATATTATTATTTTTTTTCCCACTGTCCCCAGTCAGTGTCCCTGGTCACCGATACAACAATTTTATAATGATGCTGTACTCCACTGGTGACAGTATGTAAAAAAAAAAAAAAAAAACAAAGAAATAAATGTAAAAAAAAACTTTTTTGTTTCTTCATTTTCCCCAAAAAAATCACAACTTCTGAAAATGTGCCAATGCCTCTCACTAAATGCCTTAGACTGTCTACTTTCCAAAAAGGTAATTTGGGGAGTATTTGTACTGTCCTGGTATTTTCAGGTCTCAAGAAATGAGTCAGCACATCAGGATTGATCAATTTGCAGATATATATACCATAGTTTGTGGAATCTATAACTTACCTATAGACTAAATAATATACACTGATTTGGGTTATCTTCAACATTGAAATGTAGTAGAATACATTTTGGCCTAAATTTAAAGAATTTAAAGAACGATTATTTATTTGAAAGATTTTATAACAGAAACAAAGAAAATTAGTTTTTTGATTTTTTTTTCAAATTGTTTGGCCTTTTTTCATTTTTTTAGCAAAAAAACTAAAAATCCCAGTGGTAATTAAATATTTGTGTGAATTTTATTTTTATAAAAATGTCATATGGGTATAGTATTGCAATTGTCCTTCAGAGTGCGACAGCGCTGAAAGCTGAAAATTGGCTTGGACAGGAAGGGGGGGTAATAGTGCCCAGTATTGAAGTGATTAAGCAATCAACTCATAAGACAGAATTGGTATGCAATGCTACTTCAATGATATTGTGGAAATTGTAGCCTTCAGTTAACACTTAAAGTGTCTCTAAAGCCATTTTGTTTTTTTTGTTTTGGATGGAGTGGTGAGGAGTTAGAGCCCATTCACATTGAGGCGACACGACTTCGGGGGGCGACCTGTGAAGTCGCGTGCACCGCTGTGCACCGCGACTTCGGCGCGACTTGCAGAGACTTCACATAATGGAAGTCTATGCAAGTCGCTCCGAGGTCACCCCAAAGTAGTACAGGACACTTGTTCTAACTCGGAGCGACTTGTGTCGCTCCTATTAGAACGGGTCCTGTACTACTCAATGGACCACGACATACCGCGACTTGTCAGGCTGACAAGTCGCGCTAATGTGAATGGGCTCTTAGAGTCAGGTTTTTAATACCAGGGAAGAAAAAAGTCACCAGCACTATGGCAATGTTCTTATTGCATGATTATTGTGAAAACAGCGTCACATAAGTCAAAATAGCCATTGTGTTTGTTACAAGAACCTATTTTTTTACACAAGAAAACTGTAAGGCGTTCAGCTGATATATGAACTTTTTTTTTTTATCTAAAAGAGGATTCACTTTGGAGAAATTTCCTCTCACTTCCTGTTGTGTCTATGAGACAGGAAGAAAAAGGAAATCTCCCTGGTGGGACACAGACAATAGAAAACAAAACCCATCCAGGGTTTTACTATTTCCTACCTAATTCAAATAAAAATAAAGTTTTCCTTACGATATCATTTAATTTAATATTGAGTGCAATTAGTAGAGTTCAAAGAGAGCTCTAGAAACAGCCTTTTAAGAAAGCATTCCATATTGAACTAGATATACTGTTTTATTGTTAGAATATTAAATAATAAAATTCTGTTCCAGGTAATTTTGAAAGCATTCTATATTTATGAATGCGCATGGTTTATTTATAAAGCACGATCAGTGTGCGCAGCTCTCTCAAATCTCTGGTTTACAAACAAGGGCAAAGTGCATGGCGTGATAAAAAAATATATGAAACTTTAGCTAGTAAATGGTTCAAGAAGTTATAGTGCACATCTTAAGCAAGCACATCAAAGTGGGCCTTCGGTGATTCAGGGTAAGAGAAGACTTATTACCGTGGAGTTGAATCATAGTCTCTCTCGTCACAAGTAGGGATAACTATTATATAAACGACAAAAATGGTAGAATAGTATCATTCAAAGCAAAAAAAAAAGTCAAAATTTCTGTATATGACTAAACTTTTGAAAAAAGTGGGGGATCAAAACTCTTGATAATGATAGCATGGGCAATTTTATGTGATTGTAGAATTAGAAAAATCATTAAAATTTTGAACTATTTTTTATAACTTTTTTTTATGTTGCTTTCATAATTTCTATTTTTTGCATTTTTCTTTTTTTTTCATTTTACAAACCGCTTAAGGTGTGTTGTTGATTTGTTAAAGCATACTGAAGCAGTTGGTTTGCCAGATGCCAGATACTGCCGATCCAAGCTTGGGCACAGTTTTGGTGAGACACATAATCCAGGAAACACTAAGCCTCGTACACACGCAACGATTATCGGCCGACCGATCGGCCGTCTTTTGTCCAGTGTTGTTGTGTTGGTTGAAATGTGCTCTAGACTGCACACAAATTTTTTCGCCAAAAACAACCAACTTCAGAAGTGAAGTCATGTGCTGGTTTACTTTCTGTGTGTTTTTTCTTCTCTGAGCATGCCCAGTCTTGCTCATCTGATTCTTGTCTGTCGAAATCTGTACTGACTGACGGAAAATCGGCCGTTCTGTTGACGGCCAACAAAAATTTTATAGCATGCACACCAGATTTTGTTCAGCCGAAAAGTCACAGTCGCTTGTCGAAAGCATCATACCAACAAGCCAAAAATCGGCCGATTGGACGTTGGCCGAAAATTCACGGTCAACTATCGATGCGTGTGTACGAGGCTATTTTAAATTACTTATAATCAAAGTTCCACAACCATGGACTACTGCTTTTTAGCCCTTTTAATTATCCTCTCTTACCCACACATCAGGTTGCACCTACATGACCCGCAGAGCAATAAATGAAACTGGATTGGCACTGTGGAATTCATCACATGAAAGTCATACAACTGAGTTGAGACTGTAATGTGTAATCTTGACCACTGCAGTGATCAAAAGTGAACAGAAGGCCTTAATTGTGGCCAGAATTCCTAAAATGTTTCAATGGCAATATAGGGAATCATGTGGGGCTTTAACATGTGTCACTGTATGTGAGATGTAGGGTTAATTGTGTAATGAGGAGTGTGGACATGGTGACGCTATTTATTTTGTGAAAATTTTGGACCCTGGTCCCCTTTATCCCTACTGTGCATTCTACTTGTCTGCCACTTTCTCTCCAATGCCAACAATGCAAGGTGCGCTGAAATTGCAGTGCGAAGTCCCCCTTTGTACAGGAGCTGCCAACTGTCTACTTCCACCAGTTACAAAAGACCAGAGTTGTATAAAGTACTCGAAACCCATACTTGAGTAAAAGTACAAGTGCTCGATCAAAAAGTGACTTGAGTAGAAGTGGAAGTGCTCGATCAAAAAGTGACTTGTGTAGAAGTACTAAAGTATTCAACATTTTTTGTACTTAAGTATTGCAAGTCGTTTTTTTTTAAATTTTGCTACTCAAGTACTGAAAGTAAAAGTACCAGTAGTTTTGAAAAAAAAAATGCTACTCAAGTACTGAAAGTAAAAGTACAAGTACTGTGCTATGTAGTTATTAAAGAAAGAAGTCAAAAGTTTGAACATCATATTGTTTTTTATTATTTCAAATGCAGCTTTTATTAATACATACAGTAGCTTTTATTTTCGTATGCGCTGATAATACACATGTTTTGAGCTTCATGAAACCTGCCATCTACTGTTCTGGCAGTGGTAATTTTTATAATTGTAACGAGTAACTATGCAGCACAAAAAAAAAAATATCGGAGTAGAAGTATTTAAATCATTGAAAAAATGTAGTGAAGTAAAAGTGGAAGTAGGAGAAAAAAATTCTACTCTAGGAAAGTACAGATACCTACTTAGTTACACATCTCTGCAAAAGACTTATCTTCTATGCAACAACTACTGTCCTTCTAACCTATTGCAGCAGACTGGATGGATTTTGGATGAATATCTAATTCTGCCCTTGTGCTCTTGATGTACATGTTTTTGTATGGTAGAACATCACTGTATCAGGAGCCCTCTTTAATTTGTGTATTGTATGGAGTGCAGTTTGTATTGTAGGCATGTTTTGTGCATCATTCATGGTGTGGAATACAGTTTTTATTATTCTGGTTACACTGTGTATGATACAATATGTATTACTTTTGTAATATTATAGTTCTACCAGACAGTCTAATGTAAAAGTTAAACTAAGGCACACATTCTGTGATTGTGGTCATAGGTATGGGTTGGTTTCAAAATCAGTTCATGGGTTTTTAGTTGCAGGTTGGGTGTGAGTCTAGTCATTGCTATCCAAAAAAGTACCCCCCCTTTACTTAAACATTGCAGAACATATAGCTACTCATGACTAGGGATGATCGAACTTTTGAAAAGTTCGGTTCGGCCAGAACATCCGAACTTCCCGAAAGTTCGGCCCGGATTTCAGAACCCCATTGAAATCAATGGGACCTGAACTTCGGTAATCAAAAAACACAATTTTTAAGCCCTAAAACCCAATAAATGCCCCTAAAAAGTGCCTAGGGTTCTGGGTCATGCCCCATTAACTATTAATCACACAAAAAAAAGTTCTTAAAAATTGTCATTTTTGATAAAAAAGTCAATTATTGAAAAAAAAAAAAAAAAAAAAGAGAGATTTTTTTATTTTGACTTTGGATTTAGTATCTGGGGGGTCTAAAAAGTGTACATGTGAAGTTTCAGCTCTGTAGCATGTCCAGAACCATGAAAAAAAAAGATAATTTTTCAGTAGAACAGGGATGTGGGACCCTCCTTTAACACCTATATGATCTTTTTTTCTGGTTCTGGACATGCTACAGAGCTGAAACTTCACAGGTACACATTTTAGACCCCCCAGACACAAAATCACACAAAAAAGTTCTTAAAAATTGTCATTTTTGATAAAAAAATCCAATTATTGAAAAATTTAAAAAAAAAGAGATTTTTTGATTTTTACTTTGGATTTAGTATCTGGGGGGGTCTAAAAAGTGTACATGTGAAGTTTCAGCTCTGTAGCATGTCCAGAACCATAAAAAAAAATATTGTTTGTATTAGAAAACTTTCAGCACACAAGGTTGGCTTCGCTGCTGTAACACCTTGCCGGTTTAATAGAAGGCATTTTTTTGGGTTCTTTGCAGTCAGGAAAAACATCTGAACTTGTGTATAGTGGTACTGTGCACAAGTTCTGATGTTTTGCCTGCCTCCAAAAACCCCCAAAAAATGCCAGCAAAAATACACCTGGGCATTTTTTTTTTTTGACGCTAGCGTTTTTTTTGGCATTTTCTGGGGTTCTTTTGAGGCAGGCAAAACATCTGAACTTCTGTATAGTGGTGTATATACACACATACATATATTTATATACACACCTAGACATATATAGGTGTGATAGTAGCAGAAATATATGCTTGCGCTAATGAAATCATTTACAGTAATATATTTCTGCTACTATCACACCTATATATGACTAGGTGTCTATATACATATAATTATGTGTGTATATATACCACTATACACAAGTTCAGATGTTTTGCCTGCCTCAAAAGAACCCCAAAAAATGCCAAAAAAAACGCTAGCGTCAAAAAAAAATGCCCAGGTGTGTTTTTGCTGGCATATTTTGGGAGTTTTTGGAGGCAGGCAAAACATCAGAACTTGTGCACAGTACCACTATACACAAGTTCAGATGTTTTTCCTGACTGCAAAGAACCCAAAAAAATGCCTTCTATTAAACCGGCAAGGTGTGGAAACCGAGAAGCCATATTGGTGATCTGAAAGTGTTCTAATACAAACGATCTTTTTTTTATGGTTCTGGACATGCTACAGAGCTGAAACTTCACATGTACACTTTTTAGACCCCCCAGATACGAAATCCCCCCAGATATTAAAAATCAAAAAATCTCTCTTTTTTTTTTTTCAATAATTGGCTTTTTTTATCAAAAATGACAATTTTTAAGAACTTTTTTGTGTGATTTTGTGTCTGGGGGGTCTAAAAGGTGTACATGTGAAGTTTCAGCTCTGTAGCATGTCCAGAACCATAAAAAAAAAAGGATTGTTTGTATTAGAAAACTTTCAGCACAGGAGTATGGCTTCTCTGCTGTAAAACCTTGCCGGTTTAATAGCAGGCATTTTGGGTTCTTTGCAGTCAGGAAAAACATCTGAACTTGTGTATAGTGGTACTGTGCACAAGTTCAAATGTTTTGCCTGCCTCCAAAACCCCCCAAAAAATGCCAGCAAAAACACACCTGGGCATTTTTTTTTGACGCTAGCGTTTTTTTGGCATTTTTTTTGGGTTCTTTTGAGGCAGGCAAAACATCTGAACTTGTGTATAGTGGTATATATACACACATAATTATATGTATATAGACACCTAGCCATATATAGGTGTGATAGTAGCAGAAATATATTACTGTAAATGATTTCATTAGCGCAAGCATATATTTCTGCTACTATCACACCTATATATGTCTAGGTGTGTATATAAATATATGGATGTGTGTATATACACCACTATACACGAGTTCAGATGTTTTGCCTGCCTCCAAAACCCCCCAAAAAATGCCAGCAAAAACACACCTGGGCATTTTTTTTTTACGCTAGCGTTTTTTTGACATTTTTTTGGGGTTCTTTTGAGGCAGGCAAAACATCTGAACTTGTGTATAGTGGTATATATACACACATAATTATATGTATATAGACACCTAGCCATATATAGGTGTGATAGTAGCAGAAATATATTACTGTAAATGATTTCATTAGCGCAAGCATTTATTTCTGCTACTATCATACCTATATATGTCTAGGGGTATATATATACAGACATATATGTGTATATATACCCCCTATACACATGTTCAGATGTCATGTCTGACATCAAACATGTCCTCAAAAAAGCACTGGCAGTGGCAGCCCCTGCAGCATAAAAAATGCTTGGCTGGTGAGAAGCCATATTCCAGTTCCGAAGCAATTCAGAGAAATGATCATTTCTCTATAGCGGTCACCCTGCTATGGAAGGGTTTTGTCACCCTGCCATAGCAGTCACTGCCAGTTAACCCTACACTACACTACGGTCCCCTTACACTTAACACTTTCCCTACAGAAACTACATTTTTGAAGCTAACTTAAGTGTAAAGGAGCACTCTAACTACACTAGATATCCCTTTCCTCACACTAATAAATAGCTAAATGACACTTTTAAAGTAAAATTAACAGAACTGCTTCCACTCTCTTCCATGTCCAGTATAACAATGCTAGGAATATAGCGGGGGCGATCTTATATACTGGGGGGGCGTATTCACTAATGATTGGTCTAGGGACCCCCTAGTCACTCCAATCACATTCCTAGCATTCTCCTGCCCCCTCAATTGGCTTTTGCTAATGGTTCTGGTCCAATCACGGGCTTTTAAAGCCCATTTCCTGAAGCATTGCATTTTGGTCTTTTCTGGTTGCCGAATTCCGAACTTTTTGGGCAAAAAGTTCTAAATTCGGTCGAACCTCGAACACCCAATGTTCGGGCCGAACCGATGGTCGACCCGAACCGTTCGATCATCCCTACTCATGACCATGTTAGTGGATAAGGGGCACAGGCTACTTGAACTCTTATTAGGCCTTATGTACACTGCAACTTGTAAACAGCCGTTTAGGAGCAGTTGGGCGTTTTTTTCAGAAGCCCCTCAACCCACCTCTATGTTATCTTATATGTCCATATACACAGGGTCAGTACAGTCATTTAAAGGCAGTTGAGTTCAGTGTCGTTTTTTGGAAAGCAATTATTTGCGTTCAGGATGTTCAGAACGTGTGTTTACCGGCGTTTCAAATGCAAAAACGCGACCCAACGCGATCACCCGCGTTTAGCGCTTGCGTTTTTCCATTTTAAAGGGGAATGATTTTTTGACCTCTAGAAATGGTTCTGAGCACAAACGCCCGCTAAACGCGGCTGCAAACGCGACACAACGGACGTTTTAAACGTCCTTTAAATTCCAGCGTTCAAAGGACTTTTTTTAACGTCCCGTGTACATGTAGCCTAAATCTTTTGCCTTCAGGCAAAGAGGTCATTGTGTCATTTCATACACCATATTATGTCAACTCATGAAACCTGCTCCTGTTTTAGTTAGTCATAATTTGATCTAATTTTATATATATACGGTATATAATTATTCCAATATATGGCTTCAAATCATTAAATTACTAGCAGATATATCACAGAAAAATGATAGAATCTTGTGGTTTGTAAGATAAAGCTCTCAGTATTTCTGAAGCTGAAGGTTATGTGTTTTATATGTTGTAGTACAATAATGCATGGTAATAAAGCCACTGAGGTACAATGAAAACAAGTGAGGCCAATTTCTGTTTTGAACCTCAGTTTTTCATATGTTTTGCTTCTACTCGCTATGTAAAGGAAACTGTAGTCAGCAAATGTTGTAAAACAAATTGTCATGTACAAAGTAGCAGTTTATATGCATATGTCTACATAATTTAAAACTGGTCTAAAATCTCTTCCATTTCACAGCTTCGAGAACATTTGGCCAAAGGTCAGCGTGTGCTAGCGGTGAAAGGAATGACTCAGGTAGTTGGAAGTATGTTGAAGCTGGTGTCAACCAAGAACTACTACAGCGGAGATCTTCTTTTTTGCGTTGAAATCTTGCGCAATGTGACTGACACTTACAAAAGAGCCGACTATAAACCTTTAGATGAAGATAGTCAGGTAAGAGAGATCTTAAAAGGATTGTCTCAAAAATGCAAGTTTCCTGGTTAAATTCCTACAGTAAGTAGCAAAGTTCCCTTTAATGTAGTATGATATATTTCCAGACAGATATGAGTAACTTGTGATCATATATAAACAGAACTGTCAAAATGAACTTGTTCATTAACCACTTAGTGCAATTTTTTTCATTTTTGCTCACATGTAAAAATCTGCATTTTTGACTACAAAATGACCTAAAACCCCAGAACTTTATAAGTTTTTCTAAGAACAGAGGACTTGTAAAATAAAAAGATAGTGGCTGCACTTTTTTATGTTGCTCGCTATTTGCACAACTGCTTATTAAACATAGATTTTCAGGAAAAAATATAATAAAAATAATTTTACTAAGGGCTTGTTTACACCAGTGTTAGCCTGCTGAAGATCCATGGTGGATTACTTTTAAGAGGACATTTGACAGGCAGTGAGGAAGTGATATGTTGCCTCCTCACTGTCTGTTTTAACCCAAAAAAAAACTTGAATTGCCATGCTTTTTGGGCAGTTGGGGTGTGGCTCCATTCACTTGAATTATCCATGTTCAGTGGGCCATACTGCCCACCAACAAGACGGGGGTTTAATTATTTCATGTGCATACCTTCTTCCACTGCATTTGCAACTTGAGACTTTTAGAGCCCCCGACCAGAAGTGTAAATGAGCTCCCATTCTGACTTTTCTTGCTTTATGCTTGCTCCAGGTTAATATCTCAAAAGTATTGACACCAGACACAGCCAGGCAGCTAATATTCTTAGATGGAGGACAGCTGTGGCAGCTTCTGTATTTTCGTTAACCATTTCTGGAACTTGCTTATTGTGGAAAGCATATGTGCATTATGTGGACAACAAATTTGGTTCAAAGAGAATTTTTAAGAGCCCATTTATACCATATACATTGGGCTGCACTGGCCAGCCTTACCCAATGCAATCCTTATGCATAGACAAGGCAAATTGCCTTGAGTCCTCTGAGTTCCACAGCACTGGAGTGGTGCACTCTGGGGGAAAAAAAGTAGTTAATGCTTTATTTTTATTTTTTTAAGCAAAGCATGCTGTGGTGCAGTCCACCAGATCACAGCAATGCTGCAGTGAATGAAGATGAAGTAAATGTCATTTGGTGACATTTCAGTAAAGTTAAAGAAAAAAGAAATGGTGCAATGCATTATGGCAATGCATCAGCACACCAAAGCCTCTGGTGTGAACAAGCCCCTAATGTGTCTTTATCATGAATATATTACTACTTGCTATGTGCTCAGAGAAAAATATGCAATGAAATTATGTGAATTACCAGAATATGGATTTACACAAAAATTGAGGTCACTCGAAATAGGAGTTTTGTAACAACTCTGTTCTGGAGAAATTACCCTTCCAAGATATGCATAGTATATAAATCTGTGCTATGTAGGTGGTCGGCAGTTCCATTTTTACTCCTTTTCTGTTAGAAAAATGCTTTACAAAGAAGGTAATTCAAAAACTGGAACCCAAATGGAAAAGCGACAAACAAGTCAAATAATGTTTCAAATGTGTAGAAAGGGTAGCCGCGCTAAATAATAATAAAACAAAGCAGCAACTTAAAGCGGAGTTCCGGGCACAAAAAAGATTTTTTTTTTTGTGCCCCTCCGCTAGGTATGCCGCACCTGAAAAGGAATTGGATAGTTATTTTTTTTTTTTTTTTACTCACCTTTTTATTGAAGATCGTAAATACTCACCTATGACAGCTTCCTCCTCCAGCGCCGAGGCTCACCCCGTCACTTCCTGCCTCGCGATGATTCCTGGGAGCTAAACGTCATCGCTCCCAGGAATCAATGCGCCGCACCGGCCCCGCTCGTCATTTCCGGGCGAGGCCGCATTCCCCTGCTAAACAGCTTCTGGGCATGCCCAGAAGCTGTTTAGGAATGCGGCGCCGCACCGGAAGTGACGAGAGGGGCCGGTGCAGTGCATTCTGGGACACGAAGACGCGGAAGAAGACAGAGAAGAGGACCGCGCCGGCTTCAGCTGCCCACAACCGAGATGGAAACGCTGTGGAAGAAAATTTCTAAGTAAGTATTTCTTCTAAAAGGTAAGTGCGAACCGGGACAGATCAGAGGCTAGCCATTTTGGAATGTGCTAGCCCTGACTGTCCCGGGGGTATGTTCAGGAAAAAAACGTTTCTCTGCCTGGAACTCCGCTTTAAAGTGTGACAGACACCCAAAAGAATACTAAAAACAAAAGCTGCGCTATAAATTGAATGTATATAAATATTGTTAAGTGCAATAGTCCATAAATTCAATCGACCAAATTGTGTGAAGAAAGGTGAAAAAGTGTTATTAGAAATGTCCAAAATAGTCCATAAAATTAAAAAAAAAAACTTAGTTAGTGCATCCAACTGAAGTGTCAATCTTCAATATAGGGATATCAATGGTGTGCACAAAACTGCTTACCAGACAGAGCTGATTCATTCGCCTGTATGTGATCTCCAATTCACAATATAGAACAAGAATAAAGTGAATTCCAGCCTCAAATGTATTCAGTAGAGGTCCAACCATGTACATGTAAGGATAAATGAACTCATAGCGTGATACTGTATTATAAAAGTGCAGGTAACACCTATGTTTCCACCTATAAGTGTGATCCACACTCCAGAAAGTAATAGGTGCTAAAGTGTAGGGCAGTCACCTCCACCGATATCACAAACTCCTTACCAAACAAACATAGAAGTGTAGCAAGAAAAGGATCCAAATAAGTGCCAAACGTTGGTCATAGATGTAACCTCCCCCACATGTACAAACTGCTTACCAGATGTATGGAAATATAGTGCCAAATATTAATCAGAGGAATAGCCAAAGGAGGATGAGACCCATGGAAATACCAAACTTCAATGGAAGCTGTGACGTCCACCGATATGTACCACTGCTTACCAGAGGTATACTTGGGTATTGCAGACAGCAGGTGCTGAACTCCTCTAGGGCAAAGATTATGCCGGTCCCAGCAAGTATACGCTTAAATAGAATGCCGACAGCAGATATCCCCTCAAAAACATGGATCAAAGGTCCCAGCTGAAGGAGGACACTAATGTCCACGAATTTCCCCAGAGGCGTCAGATCGTATGTTCACATATAAAAGATAAAGTCCCCCATAGCGTAAAACCATAGACGTTTATTAACATAAAAAGAGTAACACTTACATATAGACAATGAATGAACAGCGCTGTAACAAGCCGCCTGCCGGTCGGCTACTACCACCCGTCCTCACGTCTCGTGTTGGTGACGTCAGCACGCCGCGACCGACGTACGTTTTGTCGTTTTCAGTGCCCTTGTTCATTGATTCAGTGCCCATTCATTGTCTATATGTAAGTGTTACTCTTTTTATGTTAATAAACGTCTATGGTTTTACACTATGGGGGACTTTATCTTTTATATGTGAACACACGATCTGACGCCTCTGGGGAAATTCGTGGACATTAGTGTCCTCCTTCAGCTGGGACCTGTGATCCATATTTTTGAGGGGATATCTGCTGTCAGCATTCTATTTAAGCGTATACTTGCTGGGACCGGCATAATCTTTGCCCTAGAGGAGTTAAGCACCTGCTGTCTGCAATACCCAAGTATACATCTGGTAAGCAGTGGTATATGTCGGTGGTAGTCACAGATTTTATTGAAGTTTGGTATTTCCATGGGTCTCATCCTCCTTTGGCTATTCCTCTGAATAATATTTGGCACTATATTTCCATACATCTGGTAAGCAGTTTGTACATGTGGTAGAGGTTACATCTATGACCAACGTTTGGCACTTATTTGGATCCTTTTCTTGCTACACTTCCCTGTGTGTTTGGTAAGGAGTTTGTGATATCGGTGGAGGTGACTGCCCTACACTTTAGCACCTATTTCTTTCTGGAGTGTGGATCACACGTATAGGTGGAAATATAGGTGTTACCTGCACTTATTTAATACAGTATCACGCTATGAGTTCATTTATCTTTACATGTACATGGTTGGACCTCTACTGAATTCATTTGAGGCTGGAATTCACTTTATTCTTGTTCTATATTGTGAATTGGAGATCACATACAGGCGAATGAATCAGCTCTGTCTGGTAAGCAGTTTTGTGCACACCATTGATATCCCTATATTGAAGATTGACACTTCAGTTGGATGCACTAACTAAATTTTTATTTCAATTTTATGGACTATTTTGGACATTTCTAATAACACTTTTTCACCTTTCTTCACTCAATTTGGTCGATTGAATTTATGGACTATTGCACTTAATTTTTATATACGTTCAATTTATAGCGCGGCTTTTGTTTTTAGAAGTCAAATAATGTTCTTCTATGGACATCACCACCAGATTTTCTCAATTTTTCTTTGCTCTAGTTATCCTAGAAATGACCCTTCCAAGATATGCATAGTATATAAATCTGTGCTATGTAGGTGCTCGGCAGTTTCATTTTTACTCCTTTTCTGTCGAAAAATGCTTTACAAAGAAGGTAATTCAAAAACTGGAGCCCAAATGGAAAAGCGACAAACAAGACAAATAATGTTCTTCTATGGACATCACCTCCAGATTTTCTCCATTTTTCTTTGCTCTAGTTATCCTAAATCCTGACAGCATTAGTTGTTTCCTGTTGGCAGTGCATAATACAAGTAAAGTAAATGATTCTTGTTACTCACAGAAACCAGCTTTAAATTGTCATTTTCTTTATGCAACTTCCTCTCCTACAGTTTTCTCTTTTAAAATTTGGCACATATTTATTCTTGATGATCTTCTCTTTGAAACTTGGCGGATATTTTCCCATGATATATCACTTTACCTCTTGATTATGCCTTTAGTTCGCTCTCGGTCGTGTTTATCATATGCATTGAATAAAGTAGCCAGCATCAGTGTTTTTGATGCCTGCTCATGTCCTCTTGTCTGTTGCACATTTTACTGCGGGTTCTGGTACGGAAGGCTTCTTGTAGCTCCATGCGTAACATGCAGGCCGAGCCTGTAAGTGCTGTCACAGTGAGTTGTAGCACAGACATAAAAGGCTCTTTTGCTTGTTAACAGAACTCATGTTGTGTATAATGTGATATTACAACCGACACACTGTGCTTTTTAGGCTGCTCTCTCTCATTATTCTGTTGCCCTCTTTTCTTAATCCTCCACTATTTTTTCTTATCTCTGTGATTTTTCTCTTATCGTCTCTTTCATTTCCCCCAATAATCTTGTTTATTCCATCTTCATTTCAGTTGTCTGTGTCTCTTTACCCTTGAGCGGAATATTCTAGTATGATTACGAGTTTTTTTTTTTTTTTTTGTCTTATGGACTGTGTGACTTCACTTATATCACACATTTTTATTTTATTAAACAAGCTAGTTTGCCCTTTCTACCTTGTATTTTCCTTCACAAGGGGTAAAGGCAGACGACTGCACATTCTCCTTTCAAATCCTCGCAAGAGACACATGCAACAGGGATACAAAACAATGCAATAAAAAGTCTGCCATTATCCAGTGAAGGAGTAACATAAGACTACAAATCAGCATTTTATGAGAAACTGTTGGATTAGTTGTAAATCTCTGCCAACATACAGGAACATTCCTATAATATGAAGTTAAGGAGTTCATTTCAAGCGTATTTAACCACTTCAGCCCGGAAGGTTTAACCCCCTTAATGACCAGGCCATTTTTTGAGATTTGGCACTTTGACAATTGCGCGGTTGTGCGACGCGTTACCCAAATGCAATTCATGTCTTTTTTTTCCCCCACAAATAGAGCTTTCTTTTGGTGGTATTTGATCACCTCTGCGGTTTTTCGTTTTTGCGCTATAAACAAAAAAAATAGTGACAATTCTGAAAAAACACCAATATTTCAACTTTCTGCTACAAAACATTCCCAATAAAAACATTTTAAAAATCCAATTTTTCTATCAGTTTAGGCCAATTTGTATTCTGCTACATATTTTTGTTAAAAAAAAATCCCAAAAAGCATATAATAATTGATTTGCACAAAAGCAAACTACGGGATCGATTTATGGACTTTTTATTTTCTTTAAAAGTAATGACAGCGATCAGTGATTTTTATCGGGACTGCGACATTGCGGCAGACAAATCTGACACTAAGTGACACTTTTTGGGGACCAGTGACATTAATACAGTGATTAGTGCTAAATATTATGCACTATTACTGTATAAATGACACTGGCAGGGAAGGGGCTAACACTAGGGGTGATCAAGGGGTTAAATGTGTTCCCTAGATGTGCTTAATAACTGTGCGGGGGATGAATTGAACAGTGGCAGAGAGAGATCTGTAATTCAGCTTAGCTGAATCACACAATCTTTCCCTGCTCTCTGACAGGAGAGCCGTCTTGCATTGTTTACATTCCAAGCGGCTCTCCTATCAGTATTGCCGAAGATCGCAGGAGTCCAGGGGCAATTGAGCCCACTCCTCCCACGGTCTGCCTCCCGTTGTGTCTAATCACGCTGTTGCCAAAACCGTGTGCACATAATCACGTTGATCTACGTGATTATGCGCAGCCAAGCCCCCCTGCCTCAGTAAATCTGCGTGGGACGGTCAGCAAGTGGTTAAACCTAAAAACAAAAATTTAATATATGGCAGCTTACCAATCCTTAGATGCAGTTGCTGGTTTAGTTTTTTAGTATGTTTAGTATTTTTTCACCTGGTAATCAAGCCAGTAGCACAACTTCTGTCTTAAGGCAGATTCTCTATCTATGGAGGAGCAACAGAGATGCCCTTGGACAGAAGAATTTTCTAGAGAGTGCAGTGTCAGGTGGAAGCAATTATATACTTAGTAAAATCTTAAAAATAAATACATTATACTCCTTATATTGTTTTATATCTTATGCACAAATACCGGTTCTGTCTTTTTTTTTAATATTAATTGCTCTAATAACTTTATTATATATAACATGATATACCATAATTTGTAACGCGATTATGTATTTCTCTCTTGTACCACCAATGTGTCCTCGACTCCTCAATAAAAAAGATTGTAAACAAAAAAGAAATAAATAAATACATACATACATACATTTTCCTGAGAGCACCATCCAGTAAATTATACAAACACAGACCAGAACAAAAAAGATAGGGCTTTGAATGTGCTGCCAGAGTCAAACAAAAATAATTAAGATAAAAAGGTTGATTTAATTTTTTCTTATACAGATAATATTAAAGGCACACATATAAGAATAATCATAAAATATATATCACAACAGTGGGTCAATGTTTTTTGTGAATATACTGCTTCCTCAGGACTGGGGCATAAAGTAACTGTCTTCAAGTTCACAATTATATAGTCCAGCTATAAGAAATTTAATAATATACATCGTAATATCACATAGAATAAATTAATGTCACATATTTTTTACTAAATTCACTTGCACAAGTAACTTGATATGGTCCCACAACAGCTTTTCATAGAGTAAAATCTGTCAGTAGTGTTTATGATGTCATCTCAAGGGCTAGCCTCCACAAAACAAAAAAAGTGTCAGATGGAATTGTAGATGGACTTCAATGACTAAGGCTTGCCAAACACGGTTCGAATCTCGACCAGTTCAGCAGGAACCGGCTAAGATTCAAACCCTTAGTGGGCAGGCTTAATGTACCAAGTTGATCGATTGATCAACTCGGGTACCACCAGCCTGCTTTAGCCACTATCGATAATCACTGTCTTCTCCTGCTTTCCCCCACCTGCTCCTGCCCCCCTGCCAGGAGAAGACAATTGCTTAAAAGGAGGGATTCCCCTGGCAACCCTGTCTGTGTTGATGGGAGGATCGTGCAAATTTATTTCCTGCAACCACGGATTGCAGGAAAGAAATTTGCACAATTCCCCCATCAAATTCACAATGTCTTTGGCCTGCCTTACAAATTAAAGCCTAACTCAAGTTAACACTTTTAAGCAGTTACAGAGAGGCTGAACAGGGTGCCGGTCAAGGCATGTGGGCGGATCCTAACAGCATGGTCGTGATTTGGCTGTACTACTCCTTAAACCTTTGACAATAAAACCTGGAACCTAATTGGTTTCTATGCGGAGATGCACCAGATTTTGCACTCTCCAGTTTTAGTAAATCAACCCCACTGTCTGGATCCTGCGTTGTTCAGAAGCTCTCTCCTCGCTCACTGGAGAGCTGGAGTGTAGAGGGGTGGGGAGTGGCCGGCTCAGGCTCTCAGGTACTTGCTGAGAGGCTGAGCAGTGTGTCGGTCCAGTTATGTGGGTGGATCCTGACTCCATGGTGGTGGTTTGGCTGTACTTCTCTTTTAAGCTTTGACAATAAAACCTGGAACCTAATTGGTTTCTATGTGAAGATGTACCAGATGTTGCACTGTCCAGTTTTAGAAAATCAACTCCACTGTCTGCATCCTGGGTTGTTCAGAAGCTCCATTCGTATGTAACAGCAGTTATGTGTGAACAGCAGCACAATCGCCATTGATTTTTATGGAGTACAAATCTGGCATCCACCACTAGACATGTGCATGACAAAAAAATGTTTTTTTTTTTTTCGTTTAGATCCATTAATCTAGTCATGTTGTTTTGTTAAATTCCGTTGATTCATTCAATTTGTATTTGGGATTCATATTCACAATTTGTATTCACAAGTCGTTTTATGTCTTTTTAGAGTTTTCTTCAAATTTACGATTTTTTTCGATTCGAAACGTTCTAATCACTAAATTTTGAATCGGCCGAATCGAGAACTTTAGATTTTTTTTTTATTCGAATGTTAAAGTGAACAAACAAAAGAAAAATCTTCATCAAATGATTACAAGAACTCTTTAAATCATCTTTGGCTTAACAAAAACAGTATTATTTCGAAATGGTACTCTAATAACACAGTCTTTGATTTCAGAAATATGTTTACAGTTCGAATTTGACTGAAATTCGATGTAAAATTTGATTCAAATTTCAATTCAAATTTCCGAAATTTGGACAAATTTAGTTTCGTTATTCAGAGCATTCCGTAAACGTTGTTTATACTGCAATTTGGGAATTCGGATATATCCGAATCTCCGAATAACGAAAAATTTGTCTGAATATTTATTCGGAACAAGAAACGCACGTCTATCCACCACAGTGTGTGCAGGCAGCATTTAAAACTGCTCGCCAGAGGTTGCCCCTGGATATTCTGTATAGCCTTGGTAATGTAGCCTAATTTATTAACAGCGCTATGGTATTTACATTTTTTATTTTATTGTTTGAAAATGCAAATGAAAAAACCTTGTTTATATTCTGAGACAGTTGAGTTTGAGCTTATACGTGTGCTGGTGACCCCCTTTTGTACTATATACAATGTCAAGGCTCAATACTCAATAGACTCAATACCCTATACTCATTATACAATACACAACATGCAATCCAGAGGCTCCAAGGTGTAGAGTGTAAGAATAGTGCTGATTTATTCATTTTATTTGTCAGTACTTTATATTCCAATCCTATGTATGTATTTTAGTAACTGTTCACCTCTCAGAGATTATTCCCTGTGACTGGGTAGGTGTCTGCAATCTGCTCATGGAATCAAAGACAGCATGAAATGACAGTGATTTGTCCATTTAGAAATAAAAAAAAAATGCATCTTCGGAATACATGTAACTTAAGATCCTCTCCTCTCGTATTCAATGCCCTTCCGAGTAATCTTCCGTCTCACTGACTTAATCTCTCTGTCTTCCTATACAGACGTTTTTCAATGCTGTCAGCCACATACTGGATGCGGATAATAGAGAGAAGTGGGAGGACGCACAGCAGGTGGGGAGCAGTGACGCCGTAGCAGTGAACTGCAGATCTGTGATGTCTGCCTGTGGCGTGGGTGGGCTGTTTTGTGTGTATGTGTGACAACCAGGGGATAATACGCACATGCCACAAAAATGTTGTCAATGTAATTACATGCATGCAGGGGTAATTCACCTGTTATGGCGCAAGCGACTGTATGGCTACTTGAGCTATGCTTGTAGGAGACAGAAACCACTGATGTCACATCACCTTTTTAGCGTTCCGGTAATTCCTGAAAAGGAAGGATGTGAGATTGGTATGGGAGCTGTAAGAAGTACTCGTTATATTAGTAGTCCCCCCCCCCTTTAGGCAGTACGCACACATTATTTCCCTTTTAAATTTGATTTTCATTAGAACTGAATCTTAATGCAGTGTGTTCATTGTAACCAAGGATACATAAAATACTTTGAAAGATAATAAGCATTTTTGTAAAGGAGGAGACAAAAGACACACTTGTACAGTGCTGCCTTTAGCGGCAAGCTTCCTAAATGTAATCGAATTGCTTGCTAGGAGAAACAGCTCCACCTTTAATCCAGCTTCCTTCTGTCTGCTCCGGCAGGTTAAAATCAAGCATTCACAGGAAATTAAAGCTTTAACGCATAAATCAGCGATATTCAAAGGCTGCTAGTTTAATAATGTAACTTAAAGCGTTTGTTAGCCCAACACTTCATATTCCTGACATGTACTTGCTGTACCATGTACTTATATGAGAAAGTATCCTGATCTCTTTGTATTGCTTCCTTTATGTGAAATCTCTGGTGTTCCTGCTAGTCCGTCTGCTTTCCTATTAAAAACTGACCACACTAAGCAGGATAGCACATTGTGGTCAGTTCTCTAGCTATGCTGGGAACTCAGTGTAAATGTTTGTTTATTTAAAAATCTTACAAACATACAACATAATTAAAACATATTTACATATATACAGAAAATAAATAAAAACGAATATATACATAAATAAACAAAAACAAACAAGCTTACATCAGCAATTAACAAAAATCGAAAATAACATAAATAGAACTATATACAAAGAAACATAATTGTATTATCTGTAAACTACTAAATTATGCAAAACCAACCCTACTTCAACCTAAACACACCCTCAGGCTAAGAAACGATTAGCCACTTAACTCGTGCATGCAGCCTTTTTCAAAAAGAAATCTGATCATAACAGAATCTAGGGGCATGAAAGGACAGAAATAAGCCACACACCCAGAGACTGACAGACAGCAGCTACGGGGACCTGACATTTCTCCATGCCTTAGTCCAGGCCCCTGGCTGCCGCCTGTCCCTTTCAAGATTCCAAATCTTCTCAACCTCACCCAGAATGTTGTGCACCACCACCTCGGCAGGAAGGATATTCCACGTGAAGTAACGGGCTACTAAGCTAACTAAAAAAAAGTGTCTCAAAATCCCAGTGAGTTTGAAAGGCTCCATATGACCACTCTGCATAATTCAAACAGGAAAGGAAAAGGATGCCCAGAGCCCCACCCACCCGCTAATAGTCTTCTATATTGAAGGGGCTGGGAACTTAATGTACTCTCCTCCAATGATCAGACTTGTCCTGACACCCCCCCTCCCACCTGCACAGCCATTCACTGGGAAGCTCAGTGTGTTTTTGCTTCTCCTCCCCCAGCTCGTATGCAGCTGAGAACAGAGGGAACGTGATCACTTATAAAAAAAAGGGAAAAAAGGTATTTATAATAATTTTTTAGATCTATACAGTTTCATTTCTATTTTAAACTAAATGGGTTGTCTTACAAAGTAATCATTTACAATCACTTTAATATATGAACAATATGTAAACTATGTGTAAAGTGTGTGTCACCGGCGCAGAAATATGTCATAAATTAATCATAAATCATCAGCCGCAGCTATAAGCAATTCTTACTGAAATGGGAAAAAAATGACCAGTACTATATATAGTGATAGCCGCGCTAATAATTATCTGACATATAAACTTAAAAAATATATTTAAAGTCCAATAGTGAACTATATTGTGTGAATGTCCCCGGCGCAACAAATAAAATTACTGCTGGTGAGACTTAATGCTGGTCTACAGGCATCAACCCATGTGAGTGTCCTTATATTTTAAAATTACAACAATAAACTGATTTAAGGGAGTTGTGCAATGATGGCCATTCTTGATTCTATCAATGCATGAGAGGGACTGTTACAGAAATTGGAGCCACAGGAAAGACCATAGGGCCCACAGAGGCGTTTTTATAAAGGATTTAAATTATACTATCTGCTGGTGAGTGTGCAATACAGCTGGTGGTGGATTTGCACAACATTGGGTGAAGCACTGCATGAAAAAAATATATTATTTTGGCACGAGTTGGAATTAATGGACACTTGGATATTTGAAATAACTGTTGTTTTTTGTTTTTTGTCATTCACATATGAGCATGATCTGAGTTAATATTGGGGATATATTGTTTAATTGTATAAACATTATATGTTTGCACTTTTATAGGTTAGCGCAGCTAATAACATTTTCTTCTTTTTTTCCAAAGTCCAATAGTGTAACATAAAAGGTGACTGTGAAATTTCCTCCATGACTCCAAAATCCAATGCGGTGCTGTGCACACTGATCCACACCTCTGTGACACTATCCACCACTGACTATTATGCTCACTCACCAGATCCCCTCCAATATAGGGCATTTTTATCCACTCATTAGGGATATTGGATCCACTATATTGCTCAATGGTTATGGTTAAGGATACATCCTTAATGTCTCATCCAGAGATATTGTATATCATATTCCTTTTCCACTCCTCTCACGAAAGCTCATACAATAAAGAAGATGCTATCATTGTGCAATATGTTTATTCCATAAAAGTTTACAAGTAAAAATGATTAAAAATGTTAAAATTTTAAACTCACATTTACTAGTGCCCTCCTACTGGCACTAAGTCTATCCAGCAACCCAAATCTGAAGATGTGCCGCCACTCCGTATGCTGGGGCCAGCGTGCATTCCAATTCTCAGCTGTGTTGTACACAAACCAAAGGGATCATGTGTGTATTTTGCCACTATGCTGTTGTACACACTTTGCTTTGTGTACAACACAACACTATATTTTAAATAGAGGGCTCCCCAAAGGCTGATCAATGTCATGATTGGTAAATGGGGGGTCCTCATCCACTTTGCTGCTGCCTTAACACGTTTTACTGGGAAAACAACCCGCTTTTTTAGAAGGACTTCAAGGCATAATAATCTAATACAATAATAATAATAAATGTAAACAACAATGTTAGTGCATAGTATAACAAAGTTACTATACATCCATCTAAGCTATCCCTCTCAATCTAAGCTATCTCTGTGGAGAATACAGCAGGAAGGGGGCAACCACATTGCCTTTCACAAGGAAACAGCTGAATATTGAAGATATATGAATAAAATTACAGTGATTTTACGAACATGTATAAGTGCACCTATATACTTTAATTTGCAATGATAAGATGCATTATTTATTAATACTGCTGTGAATATGTACACTCTACAATATGCTACACAAAAAGTACACAATACAGCACTTTAATATAAACTACATCCCCGTATACTGTACCTCTCTATTTATCTGTATGGAGAATACAATTATGGATATGCTATTGATCTGGTATTTCCAGTGGGAGACCTCTACTTCTATTTGAGAGGTTTGTTAGTAACCAAAGCCACTATTGTACACCTAAAACTCAATTATCGGGATTAGATGTACTTCCTTCCTAATGCAAAAGCTTTAAAGAGTCATATGTGAATGTTGTGTTTAACAAAACCATAAAGACACCATTGAGGCAATAACTGTTTAGGATCAGAAGGTAAATGTTTAAGATTTATATTCAAATTTAGAGTTGTAAATACACGTTTCTCCTGAAACATTACATAGTCATTAGGCTGTCTTAAATGGATGTGATTTATTCTATTGAGGAAACCAACATCTGTCTTACAGGTGGCTCCGGGCTCTGTACTTCTAATGAAGGTGGTTGAAGATTACATTCACCTTATCGGGGATGCTTTAAAGCCTTTTCAGAGCTCAATCATTGTTACAGAGAATCTGGGTATGAGTCTTCTTGCTTTTCTTACTTTCTAAGAAATATTGATTATGACCTAGGGTATAGCTACAGACAAGATAGAAGGTGACAGTAAAGTCATGGGGTCATCATAACACGTGTTGTGTGCCCATACTACAAGCTATACAGATTCAGCATTCTGTTAAATAATTTTGTTTCTTTCCCATTCTTGTTGTTTTACTGTTCTTTGTTTGTACTTTTATTAGGTATACTGTACGTGTTTTTTAAAGCTAAACTCCAGACTTTCAGTCTTGCTGAATTGTATTGTATTACTCTGATTTCACTGCACACTATGAACTTCTCAAACTCCAGCAAGTCATATACAGCTTGCCTCATTTCCATGATGTCCAACATCATCCTGCTGTTTTTTCCCCAGCCTTACTGTCCCTGTTCTAGCGCTCTCATTCATTTGATTTTAATTATTTTAATTATAGGAGGTTCCACATCACATGTCGGTATTACCTAGGGTGACATCCACCCATCAGGGCATTTTGATACTTGCATAACTTTTTCCGAGCGCAAGCCTACTGTTTCCATCAGGACTGAGGGGTCCCGGGAGGAGTACTGAGGCAGGGAGCTGTGATATTTTCAAGAAGCTATATGCAACTCCTTCCCATCAGTCATGATCTACATTGTATCACAGTGATAACACGGTGATGACATCATTGGGTCTAAAATAAGATATGAAAACAGAAAGGTTTGATTTAAAATGTATATGTTGATGGGGGGGGGGGGGGATAGAATCAGGAAAGGCACAAAATGTAGGCAGCTTTCAGCTTAAAGTGGTTCTAAAGGCTTAAGGTTTTCTTACCTTTATGCATTCTATGCATGAAGGTAAAAAAACCTTCTGTGTGAAGCTTCCCTCCAGCCCCCCCTAATACATACCTGAACTCCCTCTTGATGCAGTGATTTGTATGAGAGCATCGGCTCCCCTGGGACTCTCCCTCCTCATTGGCTGAGACAGCAGCAATAAGGAGTGAAAGGCGGTGCTCTGGGGGTACTTAAAATGAGGGGGGTGGGGCAGGAGCGCTGGCAGGGTACCCGAGAAAAGGAAAACCAGGGCTGCTCTGTGCAAAACCACTGCACAGAGCAGGTAAGTATAACATGTTTGTTATTTAAAAAAAAAAATGTTTGCCTTTAGGGAGAAGAATTTTGCTTCATCTCCTGCTTTGATGTCAACCTAAAAGGAAAATGTAAATATTTTAAATTAGATTTAAAAGTCCAAGTATAAGTAGGGAAGATAGTGGAATTTTGACCCAGGTTATATTATTATCTACTGACTTTTGGGGCAAGAAAGGATTTCTTCCCCTCTGGAAGGCAATCTTTGTTGGGAAAAGTGTGTGGGGGGGGGGGGGGGGTTGGAAGGTGTGTTTGTAAACGATCTACACTTAAATCTGAACTCCAGGTAGATGTAAAGATGCACGTACATGCATCTCTGTATATATAAATAAATCATCAAAAGCATTTTTAAATGGAACTAGTGTAAGTATCTCTTGAACTGTCCTATACAGCAGTGCTCAGACTGAAAGAGGAAGGAGCAGAACTGAGAGCTGGTCAGGAGTGCTGCATGTAAGTGTGCTGAGTGGGAAAATGCTGATAGGAGAGGAGAAAGTGAGCAGAGAGACTTACTACTCCTTTACTGCCTAGTCACCTAGCAGGGGGGGGGGGGGCACCGCAACGTATATCTTTTACAGTCATAATGCCTGGTTGAGCAATGCGGTAGGGCTGTTAAATCTCAGCATTAGGTTAACAGACATACAAATATTTTGGAACGTAAAACAGCCCCCATATATGCATTTAATTTGTGTATTTAGCGGTTTCCCTGGAATTCATGTTCCTGCACATTGGCTGTAGCCATCATGAGTCCTTTTACTATTGTATATTTTGGAGAGCATAACAGAAGGAGCAGGAACATAAAAAGTAATTTAGCATATTAAATAACTATGCTGCTATTTTCTTATTCATAATGCTGCTCGCTACCACTTTTTTTTCAATGTGTCTCATGACCTGACAAAGGTTGGGTACCTCCTTGTAAAACCTTGGATAAGCTGTTCTAATTTTAAAATGCTGTAATATACACATCAGAAACAATATATATGTGACAATTAATTATCTGCTGTATGTCTGGCAGTTATTAGCATCCAAAGAGAGCCTGTCTCAGCTGTATCCAGTGATATAAACTTCCCGATGAAAGGACGAAGAGGTATGAATGATTGGGCTAGAAACTCTGAAGATAAACTTTTCATCCCCAAGGAGGTCCTGACTTTGCCTAATGCAGGTGAGCACCAGGAATGTTCTTCCCAGAAATCCTGCCAAGGTTGAATATATACAAGGAATAGGCTCATTTTTTTTTCCCCAAAAGAACCCTTGCAATAATTTTCAGGTCTCTGCTAAGTTTAGTCCATTGGTGGTCATAAATGTGCCTTACTATAGTAGAAATAATGAGCCCCTTACAGTGTTGGCCAGAATACCACTCTTAGAGTCATGCCACTGGCTCTGACAAGTAGTATTGGACCAAAAACTATCCACGCACCATCACATGGAAGGTCAGTTAGCCACAGCTCAATGATCCCCTAGCCATTTTTGTAGGAACCCTAGTTGAGAATGGCTGGAATAGGCAGTTCACTTACCTGTATTTAGAGTAAAGGAAATGATGTACTATTTACAATCAACGTATTTGTATATTGAATGTGTGAAGATAGAAATATGAATATTGCCATGTCTGACTATTTTTGAAAAGGTACTGCTATAACCTGATCTTGTTTCCACAACCAAGTTGGATTCACTAATCTGGAATAAGCATGCAGACAGTAAAGTCCAAATTCTTACCCCCCCCCCCCCCCCCAAACTCTTATCATTCATCGTTATTTAATAAAAATTATTATTACCAATATTATTTCCTTTTATAAAGAACATCAAACTAATAAGAGGTGTGGAGGAGCTCAGCTATGAGGAAAGATTAGCTGAACGGAATGTATTCTCTTTTGAGAAGTAGAGATTGCGTTACGATATGATCAACATGTATAAACATATAAGTGGCCTATATAGTGAACTTGCTGTTGAGTTATTCACATTAAGGTAATCACAGAGGATAAGGGGGCACTCTTTACACCTGGAGGAAAATAAATATAACCTCCAAATATGGAAAAACTTCTTCACACAGCTGTGAAAATGTGTAATACACTTCCTGGTTCTGGCCAGCTCAGTAAATTGTTTTAAAAAAAGGCCTGGATTCTTTCCTAGATGTAAATAATATAACTTGATGCTAATATTTATGGGTAAAGTTGGTCCAGGGAATATCCAATTGCCTCTTGGGGGATGAGGAAGGAATTTTTTTCCCCCACTGGAACAAATTGGATTATGCTTCATTGGAGTTTTTTTGTTGCCTTTCTCTGGATCAACTGTGGGAATAGGATTGTGCATATGGAGATTTTTTTTTTCTCTGTGGGTTGAACTGGACGGGCTTGTGTCTTTTTTCAACCGCACTATATGGTATGTACCCATATGCTTGGAAATTAGCTTCTATAGAGTCGTATGAATGTATGTAGGTAATTATATACCTTGTCAATGAATGAGTTTTCATGTTCCAAGTTAGCCCTTACTAAAGCTGAGTAAGTCATCCTGCACAAGATTGATAAGTAAGTGTAGAATGCTTTTTATAATGAAGCAAATATTGTTAAAATTAGTAATTTTAATGGATACCTTTTCTTTTTAATTAAAAAAAAATGAAATAAAATAATGACTCCCCCTGCCCCTGCCATCCTCATGGCATGTTTGAATGTCACTAAGGACCTCATATCAAGACCTGCTCCATTCACGTTGCAACAACCTGCCCATGACTGGAGGCTTTTTTATAAATTGTTGGGAGCCTACACACTAATACACTGTGCAGATTCAAGTAAATTGAGATAAAATAATCTAATGTTCTCCTTGTGCAACTTAGTTTCCTAAAAGTTTGTAGTCTATGGGCAAACCTAGACAGCTTACAGTGGGGGAAAGTCTCAATCTGAGCTCTGTATTTATACTTTTATCCAGGAAGGTAAGGAAGTGTTTTGGGGAATATTATTTTAATATTATTATTATTATTATTATTATTATTATTATTATTATTATTATTTATTATTTCAATGTTACCTTAGAAAGCATAAGAACACAGCTATTTGATAGTTGTTGCATCAGACTTTTTTTTAGGGCTTCCTTTTTATTCTATTTTTTAAACATTTGTGGTTGCTTGCATGTTAAAAAGCTGTGTAGCTAGGATTCAACTTTTAAATGGCTGCTGCATATGGATGACCTACCTCAACAATTATTTTACTGCTGTGTGGGCTGCAACAAAGTACTTTAAAACAGGAAAACACATGATTTGTGAAAACGGTAAGCAAATTGAAAAAGGATTGTTGGAATGTTGCCCCCAGCAACAAATCAGTTTTTTACTTTCATTCTAAGACCTGCAATGAGAATATAAAACAATGAACAAAATATGTTCCTATGCACACAACTCCACTTTTGTTTTTGTTTTTTTCAAACATCTGACCAGAAAAATATAATACATATTTAAGTCCATTATGCTCTTTTTTTTTTTCTTTGGAAACAGAAACAGAGGACTCGACATATTTTATCATAGGTGCAGTTCTATACCGCACTCTTGGGCTCATTCTGCCTCCTCCAGGGAATTTGCTTGCTGTCAGTTCAAAGGTTTTGACTGTCACCATCCGGCCTCTCACCAAACCTCCAGACCAGCAAGTGGTGGTGGAATTAGCACATATAATCAATGTAAGTACAGGCACTTTCACTAGTTCTTGTTTTTATTTTGATTCGGCTGGTACTCATGGCCTCAAGGATTCAGTTATAAAACATTATTGATTTGTTGGTCTCAAACTTCAATTGTGCAGTCAGACTGCAAAGAATTGAGATTGGATTCTTTCACCATGCATAGGGAAAAAAAAAATTGTTGGGAACAAAAGTTGGTTTTGATGACTCAGCATAATTGCAAGAAATGCCTTTTCTAAGTGAAACATGGCCCTCTTTGGCCCAAGGAAATGTAAGCTTTTTAACCATAGCATAGAGTATAAAGTATTAGTAGTATTCAATACGTGTTTTATGCCTATACTTCTGAGATGCCTACTGAGCCTAAAATCAGATATTCAATTTTGCATGTTACAATGTAGACAATGTAGCCATATGGAATAATGTATCTTGGCGAACATTTCATTTTAAATGTATATAACTCTAGGTTGATCGTAACAGGACAAAATTGGTATTTTACAGTTTATGTAATTGCACTAAAAGACAATACCATATTTCTGGAGATAATATATGCTATTTACACCTCCAGCCAGATACAAAGGTTTTATCATCATTGCATCTTTTCAACTGAATTTTATCACAAAGCGTCTTCTTGTTTAACAGGGTACTTCAAGCCCCCAGTGTGCTGTATGGGATTATTCCAAAAGGTTAGTTATCCTTGTTTGATTCATATTACATTTTCAAACACAGGGAAACATATGTCTGCTTTTCCTTCCTTTCTTATAATATAAAAGTTCTAGTTATCCAGTTTCTAGGTAGATTAGTGCAAATTAGAGCTTGTCCAATTCCACAGAGCTAAAAAGCTTTCTATAGCAAAGCAATGCTTACAAAACTAGGCTTAATATGCAGTAGCTGTGTCAAAGACTACATTTCTAAAGTCATATAACTGTCAGCATAGAACTGTGTGTTTCAAGAGAAAATAAACACCAGTTTGTGGCCCTGGAAGTAGGATCTAATTCCACCATCATTTGTGTATTCTTTGTCACCATTACAGTGCTGGAGAGCTTGCTACAGGGCTATTCTCAGTGTGACCGCAGCTAGCACGTTCCTTTTCAATACATAATTTAATTAAAAGAAAATCACTGCTAATGCAGTAATGGTCGTTATTATTCAGACTTTTATTCCTCCTCTGCAGAAGATTGACATAAGTAGGAGCAGGAAGGAATGATGCTAAAAGACTTTGCTAGGGTTTCATAGTGGAGACAGGGAGCTGTCCAAATTTGAAAAGTGCTGAAACCCAGATACATACTTTTTGCAAGGCTGAATGGAAGCCAAGTAGTTAATTATAATATGTACTGTACATCTTGCAGCATTATTTTAGAGTTATGATATAGGAAAGGGCATAGTTATTATGCCTGCCTGGCTTATCCAGACTCGATCAGTGAAACCGTGCAAAGTACAGAGTGTAGCGTGGGTGTGCGTTGGGAATTATATTTGACACCGTGGTATTGACCAAATGTAGTTCTCATGAACATCTTGCAGCTTGTAGTCCCCACAATCTTCAGATGTTTAAGTAGATGCATATGTGCATCAGTGAAAAAGATATGTTATTAATTGTACATATTATTCTATAACGAGAGTTTCACGGATATACTGTGCAGATATTGCCTATATCTCTGGTCCTTACAATATACTCAATATAGCAGTGTACAAAGAAATGATGATAGACAATGGCCCAAAACAACCAGTCAGATTTCAGTTTACTGAACCTAAAAAAAGATGAACTAAACCTCATTAAATAATTAATTCATTAATTAAAATGAATTAAAAGATGAATTGTGATTGTTTTGCACTTTCTGCATTACTCTTTGTCCTATGGAATAAGACTGCAAGTATATCTTCTTCTCATATCCAGGTGGTTATGACCAGACTAGATCTAAGATTTCATGTCTTGTCAGCACAAAAAGCTAATTAAGTATAACTATTAGGTGCTAATTGGCTTTTGCTGGATTTCTTTATAGAGAAGGCCTTCCAGGTGTATAACACTAATGTGCTGCCATAAAAAAAAAAAAAATGAAGATCCAACCTGCCTGGCGAACACATTTCCCCAACCCCACTGCATAACTCTTGATGACATGATTACTAAGTATATGAACATGCACTGAGACAATCATTGGATTATTGCTACTAACAAAACAGGATAGCTATTTACAGTATAATATATGGTGCAGTTAGTGAGAAGGCAAAGTAAATAAAACAAACAAAAACACTAAATTTGTCAATGTATTTAACATATGTATTTTTTGATCTTGTGGAATAAAACTAAACGGTTTAAGAGCATGTTTTAGCTTCTGAATATGTTATACATTTATGTACACAGTGTAAATGTTACACTGTAAAAGATATACATCAGGCAGCTGCTTGCTGTTTGGTGGTATGGAATTACCACCACAGTATATAAGCAGAATGTACTATATAAACAGGCTCATTCTTAATGATTGGCAGCTAAAAGATCAGTAATATCGTGTAAAATGCTGTTGCTGTTGTCAAGAGCATCCAATCACATTTCCAGGGAAAATATATATTCAAATTGGTTACATAGATTTAGTATACTTTGTCAAATGTTTGTATATACAGTGCCTTGAAAAAGTATTCATACCCCTTGATATTTTCCACATTTTACCAAGTTACAACCAAAAAGGTAAAAGTATTTTATTGGCATTTTATGTGAGAAACCAACACAAACTGGCACATAATTGTGAAGTGGAAGAAAAATGATAAATGGTTTTCAAACTTTTTACAAATAAATATATGAAAAATGTGGCACACATTTGTATTCAGCCCCCTTTACTCTGATACCCCTAACTAAAATCTAGTGGAACCAATTGCCTTCAGAAGTCACCTAACTAGTAAATCAGCCTTTCTCAACCACTGTGCCTCGGCACACTGGTGTGCCGCCAGAGGTCCTGAGGTGTGCCGTGCAATCATGGGAGAGAAGGGCTGTCAGATGAGCCCGATCTCCCAATCCCCTGCCGAACTGTACATCGGCACTGTGAGGGAGCTCTGTCAGCTTCAAAAGTGAAAGTAAAGAGAGGAGGAGTGTGCTGTGCTCTCTGCTTCCCCCTACAGTGCAGTACCCGGCTGAATGAGAAAAAGGTACTGTGCTAGAAGAATGTTTCAAAAGGGCTTTATACATGTGTGTGTGTCTGTACATGTGTCTGTGTATATATGTATGTATGTATGTATGTATGTACAGTATATATATATATATATATATATATATATATATATATATATATATATATATATATATATATATATATGTGTGTGTGTATGCACACGTGTCTGTGTACGTGTGTGTGTGTACATGTCTGTCTGTATATGTATGCATGTGTCTATTTGTGTATGTGAACACGTGTCTGTATGTGTGCATGTATACATGTGTCTGTATGTGTGTGTGTACACATGTGTTTGTGTGTGTGTTCATGTGCATGTGTGTTCATGTGTGTGTATGTATGTATGTTACTTTTAATCCTGACCCCCCTATTCCCGTACCATCAGAAATGCTTTTTTAGGTCTTGTTTGTGATGGCAGCAATGACTGCTGCTCCTCTGAAAAGCAATCCATGCTCATATTGTTTTTCAGAGTCATGTGGCAGGCGGTAAAGAGGCAATATGTTGCCTCCTCACCACCTGTTTTAAGCCTGTAAATGCAGCATCACTACACACAACCGTGCAATGCACTCAGTTGCAGGGTAGTTGCAGTGCAGCCCCATTTACCCTGGGTATACCTCCAGCTGCAGCCACAGCATGTGTACACCCCCAGCTGCTGCCTCTGCAGCTAAAGGGGAAGAAGTTGGGGGTGTAAAAACAGCTCAACCATGTGGTTTTACCACCCCTCCAACCTGACATGTGAACAAGCCCTTGGTTCACATCTGCATGGCTGCGTGCTGCGTGTAGGTCAGCACATTAATTTCAATGGTCTTCCCTACCCACAGAAATGCAGGGAAAGAAGTCCCTGTCCCTCCGCACCAAAAGCACCCCATGTTTTCCAAGTGTGGGGTACAATTAAGAATTATTGGCACCCCTAAAGAGCAGAGCAGTGTGTCAGGATTGAGCATGATTTTACGTGTGTTCCACGAAATACAGTAACATGAACTGAACCTTGGACAGGGGTGCCTCAAGACTGAAAATACTTTTCAAGGGCGCCCCGACTGGTAAAAGGTTGAGAAACACTGTAGTAAATAGAGTCCACCTGTGTGTAAATACAGCTGTCCTGTGAAGCCCTCAGGCTGGCCATGCATTTATACAATTTTTTTTATCCAATTTCCTTTAGATTTACCTTCAACTATGTAGTGCAAGGGCCAGCTTGATTGCATACAAATTGAAATTGTTTAGGTTTGACCTTGTATTATATGGTTTTGGTAAATCTGAAGGAAAATTGTTCAAGACAATTGTATAATGTATGGCCAGCCTTAGTGAACACACAGCATTGTGAAGGCCAAGGAACACACCAGGCAGGTCGGGGATAAAGTCGTGGAGAAGTTTAAAGCAGGGTTAGGTTATAAAAAAAATATCCCAAGCTTTGAACATCTCACAGAGCACTGTTCAATCTATCATATGAAAATGGAAAGAGTATGCCACAACTGCAGACCTACCAAGACATGGCCGTCCACCTAAACAGGCCAGGCAAGGGGAGCATTAATCAGAGAAGCAGCTAAAAAGATCAATGGTAGCTCTGGAGGAGCTGCAGAGATCCACAGCTCAGGTGGGAGAATCTGTCCACAGGACAACTATTAGTCATGCACTCCACAAATCTGTAAAAAAGAAGAAAAAACTTGTAGCACAAACAGAAAATATATTTTTAGCCTTAATAGGCCAAATGTTTATGTCTGGGAAAATGTCATTAAAAAATTCCATTAAAAAATCCCACTGTATGAACGGCTGCAGCAATTCTTCAATGAGGGTACTGGGACCTCTATGAACCGTAAATACAAAATGAAAAAGAAGGCGCAGCCATCTAAGTGTATATATTTAATAGTTAAAACATATGTAACAGGTTTTCCAGGCATTGGGCCTGATATGGGTCTGCCATTGTTACCGGTGACACCTTCAGCCCATTTAAGCTGAATACCCAAGTCTGAGAGTTGAGACAATGACCATTCAGCATCTTTGGTTTGTTTTGTTTATTTTAAAATTGGGGAAGGGAATGAGTGGGATACTCCTCTGGCTCAACTAGGTAAAACTGGGACACTCTGTAGAAAAATGCCTGTTAGCGCTGTCTTGACGCCAGCTGGATGCCGACCAACACTTACTGATGCTTTAAAAATGCTTTATTACTGAACTGTGCTAGAACTTGACTTGTAACACCACTGGTTAACTCAAAAGATCCTGGACTGTAGTAAGACTTGACTATTGACACTCTGTTTAGCTCAAAAGTCCTGCGAATAGCTCCCTCCAGCCCTTCACTGACTGAGGTAGCTCCTTGTAACTGCTTGTGCGGCTGCAACTCTCAACACTGTACACTGCACATGGCCCAACCACTGGCGCCCCCTTTACACTTTCAGGGTCCTCTACCAGGCACCCCTTCTGCACTTCAGGGTCCTCTCACCAGGCACCCCCTCTGACACTTCAGGGTCCTCTCACTAGGCACCCCCTCTGACACTTCAGGGTCCTCTCACTAGGCACCCCTTTACCGCTAGCTAGCTAGCTCCTGGATCCCTGGGACCTTCACTGGAGAGGTCCCCTCTCAGCTAGGCAGACCCCCCAGGGGCAGTTACAGCACTCACGAACTTGGAATGCTTTCCTGAAACTGGGCCCCCTCAACACCACTGGTCCTCGGCACACCGGATCCTCTCTGCAGCTCAGCTCTCTCTGTACCCTCAGGCAAGCCGCCCAGGATCCCTGATCCTGCTGACAGGAGGAGAGACAGCCATACTCTCCCTCCTGGGACTCTGCTTCCCGCCAAAGACACTGCGTCATGCGCTCCCCTCAAACTTATACCCACTCCCAGAATTATGTGTGGCAGAATCTGCCTTTCTGGGGTAGATACATGCCTGAATGTGCCACTGATTGGGTTTCCTCCACTGCCCAATGAGAACCCCTCTCATGGAGCCAGTGGGGAGACTCCCCAGTCTCAATAGCAACACCTGGGAGACATGACAGCCCAGCTGAAAATCATGGCCCTGCTGTTAGGCAGCCAAGGCCCACTATACTTTGCCTAGCACCTACCTTGTAGGGTGCTACACATACATTAAATAAAAGATTGCACTCACAAGATGCAGGGAATTTTAATGCAAAACAACATCCTTCTCAGGAAACTGGTGGCTATAACACGGATCCAGAGGGATGGATTTGTCAGTTTCATATCACTGCTGCTTGAAGCAGAGTCAGATGACTATGTCAGTGGGGGTTGTACTGGATGGCTCAGTCAGCAGGCAGCATAATGTTTTCAGTTCTCTGGGGAGCAAAGGTGATTGTGTCCAGATATTACCATCAGATGAACTGATAGGCAGGGAGAGATGCAGCCAGGAGCCAGGCTGGAAAGAAAGCCGGCATGGGATCTGTAGTCAGAGGACGTCAGGCCGTGGTGTGGTCATACGATGTGCGGCAACACGTTTCGGAGAAGTCTCGCACCTTCATCAAACTGATAAGAAGGGCAACAGAATCCAAGCTGGATTTAAAGAGTGCAAATGGTAGGAAAGGGGGAGGGGTTGGGAGGCCCAGGAGATCTGTAACTCCATACTACAATTTAGTACTAATAATTAAAGAACAAAGTGCTATAGAGAATACTTAAAAAAGTAGAAAATAAATAAAAAGAAAAGAATATTTATTATATAATGTGTATACATATATGCAAGTATGTGTATATTCTCACAACAACCTTCATTAATACGCATACACCCATATCCATGCATTTAATATAATGGTTTTTGGACGCAGATGTATTAGAAGACACCTTACATTAGGAGTAAGGAGAGAGAAAATATTGAATGAACTTATTTGTATATAATAATATTAATGCTGTTACCTTGATTTTTTATAATATCGTATGTGTTTCTATTTCCTCATTTAGCCCCATAGGGACTAAGGTATTTAAAGAAAAAATCCAATAAGATTCCCGTTCGCATAGTTTTTTTTATATCTTTCTGCTATTTGGATGATATAGGAATTTGTTCTACAATCCAAACTGTTATCCCCTCAGTGAATTGGGCGTGTACTTCTTCTTGTTCTTTGGCTCTCCTATGTTCACTAAATCTAGCCCTCAGGGTCCTAATGGTCCTGCCTATGTAGAGAAGACCACAGGGACATCTAAGGGCATAGATGACAAAATCTGAGGAGCACATAAAAAAGCTGTCTATTAGATAATAGTTGTCATTGAGCTTAAAGGACTTAAGATCATTGGGGACATAGGCACAAGTTAAACATTTTTTCTTGTGACATTTCTGCATGCCCACCAGGTTGGAGAAGAGACCTCCCTTCTTGGGGCCCAGTTTTTTCATTTTCAATTTACTTGGGGCAATTTGGCTTTTAATATTACGTGCTTTTTGATAGATACATTTTGGTTAGGTCGGTAGAACCTGCTTTAGAATGGCATCTTGTAGGAATATTGATAAAGGAAAAGGAATTGGCAGCACTCTGGGTTGAGTCAAAATCCAGATTTATTGACTGGACATCCAAATTATGACAATCGTGACAAGTTAGACGCGTTTCACACACTGACTGTGTGCTTAATCATTGGTAATGATTAAGCACACAGTCAGTGTGTGAAACGTGTCTACCTTGTCACGATTGTCATAATTTGGATGTCCAGTCAATAAATCTGGATTTTGACTCAACCCGGAGTGCTGCCAATTCCTTTTCCTTTATCAAGTTTCCACGGAGGCGAGCCGGGGCATGCACCTGTGTGAGTCATCAGGCAATTACACCACCTCGAGCAGTGAGTCCTTGTCTCTTCAATTGTAGAAATATTCCCCAATGTTTTTTGAAGATTCTCCCCATCCAATTATAACGGCAATGATATTGAGTAATGAAGAAAAGCATCCCCACAACATGATGCTGCCACCACCGTGTTTCATGATGGTGATGGTGTGTTCAGGGGGATGTTCAGTGTTCATTTTACTCCACACATACCACACATTATCCCATGTATAATTTTTTAGGACATTAATAAGGTGACCTGAATCTCTGATAAAGGATGGAAGTTCTTCGACCAGGAGTTGTATAATCTGTTTGATGTAGGAGCAAGACTGCTCCAAAACATGTTGCCGCCCATCGTATGATGTCACCACGGCCCGGCATCCTCTGACCACAGATCCCACACCAGCTAGCATTCCAGCCTGGTTATGGCTCCTGGCTGCATCTCTCCCTGCCTGTGAGTTCGTCCGGTGGTGATATCCGGACACACTCACCCTTACTCCCCGAAGAACTGATTCTGCTGTCTGCTTACTGAGCCATCCAGTACAACCCCCACTGATACAGTCATCAGTGACTCTGCTTGGCGCAGCTGTGATCTGAAACGGACAAATCCATCCCTCTGGATCCGTGTTATAGCCACCGGTTTCCTGAGAAGGATGTTATTTTGCATGAACATTCCCTACATCTTGTGAGTGCAATCCTTTGAATAATGTATGTTTTAACAATTAAATAAATACACTTAGATGGCTGCGCCTTCTTTTTCATTTTGTACTCCACCAATCTGGCCTTTATGGAAGAGTGGCAAGAAGAAAGCCTTTGTTGAAAGAAAGCCATAAGTCCCATTTGTAGTTTGTGAGAAGCCATGTGGGGGACACAGCAAACATGTAGAAGAAGGTGCTCTGATCAGATGAGACTAAAATTGAACTTTTTGGCCTAAAAGCAAAATGCTATGTGTGGAGTAAAATGAACACTGAACATCCCCCTGAACACACCATCACCATCATGAAACACGGTGGTGGCAGCATCATGTTGTGGGGATGCTTTTCTTCAGCAGGGACAGGGAAGCTGGTCAGAGTTGATGGGAATACGGATGGAGCCAAATACAGGGCAATCTTAGAAGAAAACCTGTTAGAGTCTGCAAAAGACTAGAGACGGGGCGGAGGTTCACCTTCCAGCAGGACAATGACCCTAAACATACAGCCAGAGATACAATGGTATGGTTTAGATCAAAGCATACTTAGGTGTTGGAATGGCCCAGTCAAAGTCCAGACCTAAATCCAATTGAGAATCTGTGTGGTAAGACTTGAAAATTGCTTTTCACAGACACTTTCCATCCAATCTGACTGAGCTTGAGCTCATGTCACTCTCTAGATGTGCAAAGCTGTTAGAGACATATCCAAAAAGATATGCAGCTGTAATTGCAGTGAAATGTGGTTCTACAAAGTATTGACTCAGGGGGGCTGAATACAAATGCATGCCACACTTTTCACATATTTATTTGTAAAAAATGTTGAAAACCATTTATCATTTTCCTTCCACCTCACAATTACGTGTCACTTCGTGTTGGTCTATAACATTAAAATCCCAATAAAAAACATGACTAAATGTGGAAAATTTCAAGGGGTATGAATACTTTTTCAAGGCACTGTATACAGTATATATATATATATATATATATATATATATATATATATATATATATATATATACACACAGTATGAATATATTTATTTTATTTCAGGTACTTATATAGCACCGTCAATTTTTGTAGCGCTTTACACATGTACATTGTACATTCACATCAGTCCCTGCTCTCAAGGAACTTACAATCTAAGGTCCCTAACTCACATGCATACATACACATACTAGGGCCAGTTTATACATAAGCCAATTGTCAAGCATGTCTTTGGAGTGTGGATGAAAACAGGTATATATATATATATATATATATATATATATATTATTAAATTGGCAGCAGTAAGCCAGACATGAAACGGGGACACCCAGCATTAATGGGGAGGGCTTTGTACAGCAAGTCCATTACATAAAGCAAAACAAAGCATCTGAGCCACTGAGTAAATTCAAGTCCAAACCTACACAACAGGTTGTGCCCAACTGGGTGTTCCCCAAACAAACAAGCAGCTCTTTAGTGTACTGTTTAAGTGTTCTGTCTGCAGTCAGCCTTTTCACCCAAACAGAGAGAGTGAGATAGAGCTGTGTGCATCAGTCAACTCATTTATAAAAAGCTGTGACTAATAATGAAGCTTGGCTTCAAGTGAGTTCTACAAAACTTCCAGGCTCCAGAACCCAGACCAGAATTTATTAAGATCTGAGAAAACAAAAAGTTTTCTTCCTCCTTAGCAGACAAAAAACCCTGAAGTCTCTTACCATTTGTAAGTGAGAAACCTAAATGACATGCATAGACCATCCACAATCCTGCCACTGCCATATATACTATATTGTCAAAAGTATTGGGATGCCTGCCTTTACAAGCATATGAACTTTAATGGCATCCCAGTCTTAGTCCCTAGGGTTTAATATTGAGTTGGCCCACCCTTTGCTGCTATAACAGCTTCAACTCTTCTGGGAAGGCTGTCCATAAGGTTTAGGGGTGTGTCTATGGGAATGTTTAACTATTCTTCCAGAACAGCATTTGTGAGGTCAGACACTGATGTTGGACAAGAAGGCCTGGCTCACAGTCTCCACTCTAAATTATTCCAAAGGTGTTCTATCGGGTTGAGGTCAGGGCTCTGTGCAGGCCAGTCCAGTTCTTCCACCCCAAACTTGCTCATCCATGTCTTTATGGACCTTGCTTTGTGCACTGGTCCAGATCATTTGGTGGAGGGGGGAATATGGTGTGGGGTTGTTTTTCAGGGGTTGGGCTTGGCCCCTTAGTTCCAGTGAAGGGAACTCTTAATGCATCAGCATACCAAGACATTTTGGACAATTTCATGCTTGACTGGGCTGCACATAGCCTTGACCTCAAACCGACATTGATTATGGATCGTGCTTTGTGCACTGGTGTGCAGTCATGTTGGAATGGGAAAGGCCAACCCCAAACTGTTCTCACAAAGTTGGTAGCATGAAATTGTCTAAAATGCCTTGGTATGCTGACACCCTAAGAGTTCTCTTCACTGGAACTAAGGGGCCAAGCTCAACCCCTGAAAAACAACCCCACACCATAATCCCCCCTCCAACAAATAATTTGGACCAGTGCCCAAAAGAAGGTCCATAAAGACATGGAGGATTGAGTTTGGGGTGAAGAACTTGGCTGGCCTGCACAGAGCCGGGACCTCAACCTGATAGAACACCTTTGGAATGAATGGAGACTGTGAGCCAGGCCTTCTTGTCCAAAATCAGTGCCTGACTTCACAAATGCTCTTCTGGAAGAATGGTCAAACATTCCCATAAACCTTGTGGACAGCCTTCTCAGAAGAGTTGAAGCTGTTATGCTGAAAAAGGTGGACCAACTAAATTTTGAACCCTAAGACTAAGACTGGGAAGCCATTAAAATTTATCATAATGTAAAGGCAGGCATCCTAATACTTTTCTGTTATTAGTGTGAAGGTGCCTGGTTCTTTGAGGTTAAAACAGTAATATTACCTGCTGCCCCTATAATTGTATAATTACAATGACTAAATGGATAAAATGGTAAAAAGGTGCTGGTATCCCTGGATGTTATTATTGAGTGAATATTATAAATAATAAAGTGCTAGTTTTGTTGTGCAAATATTGCGAATATCGCAATAAACTAGCACTATATTATTTATATTATTCACTCAATAATAATATTCAGGGATACCAGCGCCTTTTTACCATTTTATCCATCCTAAGGGCTCTTTCACAAGGTCCGCCTCCGTAGGCGGATCCGTGCTGCTCAGCGGGGATCGATCTGTGATCCCCGCTGAGCCGGCGGATGACAGCTCCGTCTCCGCTTGCAGTGCGGAGAGGGAGGTGTCACAGCCCCTGCTGCTCTCTATGGGGAATCGGATGAGAGCGGACCGCCTGTCCGCTCTCATCCGATCCGATCCCCAGGCCGGATGGAAAATAGGGTTTCCATCCGTCCGGATTTCACGGACAGGATCGGATGCGGATGGCAGCTGGTGTCAGCGGACATGTCACCGCTGACATCCGCTGCTCCAAAGGGCTGAATGGGGCATCCGATCAGATCCGCCTAAAAAACTGACAGGCGGATCTGATCGGACCGCCCGTGTGAAAGAGCCCTAATACTTTTGACAATATAGTGTGTATATATATATATATATACAGTATATATATATATATATATATATATATATATATATATACACTATATTGTCAAAAGTATTAGGATGGATATATATACAGTATATAATGTAATATATATATATATATATATATATACTGTATATATATGTGCACATATACCTGCAAGTGTTCATATCTAAAACAGATATGTCCTCCAAAGTGTGTGTGCTTTGTAGGTGTATGTTGTTTCCCTCTGTCTGTGTGCGGAGGTGTGTGCATGTGTGTGGGTGTGTATGAGTGATAGTGTAAGAATCCATTCTAAGTCCTTATCCTTGCCATGTCCATGTTTTATTATAACATTCCATCTGCTATGGTTGCCAGAGTAACGTTGATGACTGGTGAGAGGTCTAGTGATGTATGCCTGTGTTGCATTTCCTCTCGACGTATAAGCAGCTGACAGCTTTCTGACAAGTGTCCTTAAAATAGCATGTGAAAATGCAAAAAAGATCTTGGGGCTCAGTTTATCAGAATTTAGGCGATGCTAGTGTTAAAGATACAGTTCAGTAAACGTTGCCCTGGCTACAATGTGTATTGAATGAACCCGGGTGTGCTTGTATACTCTGTAGCTTAGACGTTACAGCTTTTTACCTGTGAATGTAAATGGAACCTTTCACCTAGGGAAGACGGATTGAACTAATCATGTTTTGCTACAGTGACTGTGGCTTAAGGGGGGATTGCAGGATACATGACAGCCCAGCTCAGAGAGAAGGAGTGCAAACTGTCATAATGTTAGATGAAACAACAGAAAACCCCTTTAAACCTACAGGCTGCTAATAATTTGTACTACGTGCCAATTACTCTCTCTTTTATTCTTTCTCTGCTCTTTTCTCCATTTTGCTTTTTTTTCTCTCATCTCCTCTTCTTCATCTATAATCCCTTGTGAATAATGCCTTGCGGCGTAGCTCCATCTCCCCTGTATTGCTTATGCTCACTATGCCTTAGTCTTTTCTCACTGATTTAATGCCACTTTTCCTTTCAGTTGGTGTTTCCGAATAAACCTTCCTTTCTCTGTACTGTACATTTTACAAAATACTATCTTTACACGTAACATTACAAATACTCTTCGTCATATTTCAAACCCTTTTACGCCTTCTGCTTATTTACCTCTTCCGTATCGTCTTCTCTATTGTTTCTCCCCCTCATTTTGTCTTTCTGTGTCTCCCCCACACTCCTTCGCTCTCTGCCTCACTTTTCTCACTGGGTTTCTCCCACACACACATACACACACATGCACACATAGTCAAGATCCCAGCCAGGAGATGCAGGCTGGCTGAGCCTGCTCTGCATATGCTCAGCATTCCTAGTAGCCTTCTATATTTACTTTCCAATATGTTATTACTGCCAATTCTGCTTTACAATGTGCACTTTGTGCCTTCATTTTTGTGCTTGTGATCCCCAGTGATGCATTCAGTGGGAGCTGGGATACCGACAGCTGCCAGACACTGCCAACCCACCCATCTCATACCAAATGCCTTTGCGACCAGTTCTCCACCTTTGCTGTTTTGGCGCAACTACCCAAGGAAATGGTAAGTGTGGCAAAGCTTACCTTGATTACACAGGCCAGACTGTAACTGAATGTTGTGTACCTTGACTAGATTAGATGCTGTCTGAAGCCATAGACAATACTAGAGTTTTACAGGCCTTGGTTTGCCAATGTGCTTTGTGTTAGACAGCAGATGTGTAGATGTTATTGCCAAATATGACTTCCTATGCGTGGTTTTCTTGTGTACGGTTGTTAATATATTCATGTATGCTTAAAGAGTCAGATAGATAAATCACCTAATGTTGTTTTCCTTAGGTAGAGAAATCTTTGTGGTTAAGTTCCCAGATTTATATAGATTGCGTGGCCATTGGGATGGAGTCCCACTCTTAAGGGGGTTACAAGATTGAAGCTAATGTAAGGTAGCTTTACATTTATGATACAGGAAACAGCAGCTAAATCTAGCCATCAGACTACCTATAACTAAAGTGTTATGTTTTAGTCACCAGGCTTGTCCTTTTCATTTGACTATCTTAGTGTCACATAAGTGAATACTTTAAGAATACTTTATCCCTTAGATTTTCATGAAGACAGTATTCAAACCATGCATGTTATACATGGCTTTAGGTGATCAATCAAAAAATGACAGTATGGATGAAGACCATGCATTTCTTTTCTGGAATTAATTCCCATTAAAGGGATTGCATATCTACATATTTATATATTGGTTGGTGATGATATTGTAAATATACAGTGTATTTCCTATTTCTGCATTCCTGAATATAATATACTTTTGCTCACACCTTCCTGATCTTTTCATTGCTATCAGAAAGAGTGGTTATTTCAAATTAGCGTCAGCTTGTCAACCCAACAAAATAATACCTGTAAGTGGGTCACATGACTTCCTGTTGGGTCCATGATGTAAATCCAGAGATTAGAATCAATGGCCTTCCATAGCTAAATATGATTCTTCTGGTTTATATTGATAAAGAGTAAACTTTCGTTCACATGGTAACTGAAAACTCCTGAGGATTCGAGTAGGGGCCATTGTACATTTACATTGGTGGCTTTTTATGTTGTTATGTATTTTGTGCATTTCTATAGCTGTTTTTTCAAAATATAAACATGTATCTATAGGTTAAGTAGTGGGGCTATCAAGGAAAATGCATACAGAATGACAAGCAGGAGGATATTCTGTGTTTGCCTGTATGGTTAATATCCTTGTGACTGTATGCAGAGGCACCTGACTTTCCCTGAGGGATAGCTGTATGCTGGTTCCAGGGTATGATGGAATAAAAAACGCTTGAATGGATAATATTTAGCCTGTCTGCAAAGGAGATTGTATAGTGCCTGAATTTTTAACCATTCCTACTTGCTGATTTACACTAAGGCGCAATGGTGATGATTCAGTAAGGTATTTGGCAGTTTGTATATAGTCAGAGTAAGGCATTTGGCAGTGTGTATGTAGTCAGAAGACTTGCACTAGATTTATGAAAGCGCTGCAACTTTTTCATTGCTGGTACTGATGTGTGTGACAATATCAAGTAGTTCTTATTTGCATAATTTCTACAGTTATGGTCTATTGCTGCACAGTTTCATATCAGCATATCAATGATAAGGAAAATGGAGGTAAAATACCTCTTCCAGGTTGGAGCAAGTTATTGATTGTGTTGCACACCTGATTGTTTTAAATCATTGAGACAATTCTGTTAGAAAATGTGTCTTTATGTTCCTCTTTAACTGATACCTGATTCATTTCCATTAGTCTACCAACTGCTCCAAATAGCTTCTATAGCTTCTCTGTCTGAAAAACTCTGCCACTTTGCAGGAGAGATTCTTGCAACAGTTCTGTCAGAGTCGCAACAGATGCATATACATAGGCCTTGTTCCAATGGGACATGAATTTGTGCATTGCGTGAGGACCATGCTTACCTGCATGATGAACCGGTGTTCCATGCATCACTGTGTAGGCAGTTCCATAGCTGTCAATTAGAATGCAGGGGCTACATGGACATAGTAGGGTTGATTTTTCTAAAACTGAAGAGTGCAAAAGCTGGTGCAGTTGTGCATGGTAGCCAATAAGCTTCAAACTTCAACTTGTTCAATTAAGCTTTGACAAACTAAATTATTGTATAAGAGGAGCCGGGTTCCGACCCCCAAGGGTACAAGACACCGGTTCCTCTAAATAAAAGGAAATGGATTGTTGAGGAGGGCTCCTGATGGGTGAGCGTAGATTCAAATCACACAAAGCATATTCAAAAAAATATACGTTTATTAAAGAGATAAAAAGGAGAATATTGTTAAAAGAGAATAAATCTCACAATACATTTCACAAAATATACATATAGTGTAACCATTGTAGTCTCAGCCAGAGGGGACGGGACTGACGTGTTTCGCACAGAGGCTTTCTCAAAGACCACGTAGTATCCCAGGCGGACTATTACAAGGAAAAAAGATACACAATTAGAACAAGGTTCATACAACATTGTTATGTCATTAATGAAAAAATATTATATTTATATCTACACATGACAATAGAAGAAGTTTGTTACGCTCACCAAGTTACAAAGATTGATAGTTCAGGAAAGCCGTGAGATCCGGCCACCAACCACACATACCAAGCCGCAAGCGACCAAAGAGAGCCAGATGGGGGGGGGGCCTCACAGCCCATGGAAAACACCAGGGTCAAATCCGAAGGAGGGGTGTTGAGTCAGATATCCTCGGATTGGTCAATTAAGTCTTAAGGGGAACCGGAAAACGGGGGGCATCCAACACATCGCCCAAAATATCAAACGGTTAGAATCTGAAATGGAAGGGATGGTAATGACACTCATCAGGACACCTTGTGCAGCCAATCTAATTAGATAAATATAGCCCACTGGTACCGTCAAAATGGGCCCATACTACTGATCAGTCTGACCATAATAAACCGGTACACTTGGTTCCCAATAGTCCCGAAGAAAGGGGGGAACAAGAGAGTAGCACGCAAGTGGTGATACCCTCCAAGCAGGGGTAGGTAAACCGATGCTTAATGATACACCACCCACATTAAACCCCCCACCCCCCACTCATGGGGAGAAACTGTCAAATACACTTAATATACAGGATATCTATAGAGAAAATAACAGTCGGTGCCTAGCATACATATTAGAGAATAAAGCCAGTGTCCTGAAAAAGTACCTATTTCCCCATATTGTAGAGCCACGTACCTTATGATCATGCATTAATCCTTGCGGGCGAAAAAAGAGAGCCGACGTTCCCGCCGAGTAAGGAGAGACAGGCAAGCAGCCGCTCCTGAGGCCACGCCTTCACCGCCTAAAGTATCGGACTCCACCGGAAGTGACAGCAAACCACTTCCGGAGCGGGCGCCAAACGACGGACAGGTATGCCCAGCGTGACGTAATCACTCAGGGCGTGCCGCCATCTTGAAACCGGCAGATGCTGGTCCAGAAGTGCGCGGGCAATTGCCCAATAACACCTACCGGGCTTTGCGCCCGAACATCCCCCCGGTATTGGGAAGCCTCCCCCAGCAAGCTGACTACCCAATGGCAGCATGGGACATGCCAAGCGCCGCCAGCCCCGGAACCCACGGCATCAAACAAACCACCAATCTAAAAAGTCAACATTAATGAAACAGTCACTATGGAAGAACATACTACAGCACATATTCATAATAAGTATGTATCAACACTGCATAAAACTTAGAAAAAATAGAAAGAGGAGAACCCTCAGTAAGTGCAATATTAAACCCATAACATACACAACATAGAGTTATGCCTAATTCATGAGACGTGCTAAGTAGATCAAATAAACCTGGAAATAGAGAGCATAATAGGGACAGATGTTAGTAGTAATGCTAATGGGGGGCCACCCATTAATGGATAGAAAGTAAGGCAAGCTCTCCCCTGAGTGAACAGCATGCCTTTTGGTGATCAGTCGTTCATTTCACTTAAGATAGGGTTGGTAAGAGATGGTAGAGTTTAAGCCAGGTGGAAAAGTCGCACGCAGGTCATAGATCCATCTAGCCTTTTGTTTGAGGACCCTTTGGTCAAAGTCACCCCCACGGGGATTTGGACTTATTACTTCTAAAACATAAAATTTAATTACATCAGGGTGAAAGTTATGGTAATTACCAACGTGTTTACAAATTGGGGTGTATACTAACCCCACATCCAAGTAGTAAAGATGATCCTTAATACGAGAAGATAAGGGTCGCTTCGTCTTGCCCACATGAAATGAGCCACAGACACAAAAAGCAATGTATACAACCCCCTCCGTTCCACAATTCGCATAACTCTTTGACCTATGAATGGTTCCATTCGGGAGTCTACAAGTAGTCCCCTCAAGGATCCATGGGCAAACATCAAATTGGCCGCAGGGATAAGTGCCTCTACGAAGAGGCTCACCCATAGTATTCTCCTGATGGTAATGGCTATGGACGATGGAGTCCTTCAAGGATTTAGATTTTCTATAGACTATTTCGGGGCGGTCGCGTAAATACTTAGAGACAGTTTTATCATCCGTGAGGAAATGCCAGTTACGAGAGATGATTGACCTTATTGCAGCGTGATGGCTATGATAGGTGGTAATAAGCTTAGTTGTCCCACTGTTTTTAGATTTCTTATTAAAGTTAAATATTAATTCCTCCCTGGTTCGAGTCTACCTTATTATAGGCTTTACGTAGGACATTCTTTCTATATCCTCTGCACCTCAGTCTCTCCCTTAAGGTACGAGCCTCAGCCTCAAAGTCAGCTTCCCTGGCACAGTTCCTTCTTAACCGAAGATACTGGCCATAAGGGACTGAGGGTGACTGCTTGTAAAGTGCAAAATTGTGTTACCGGAAGTTTCCTTACGGTACAATGTTGTACGAAGTATGCGATCTTCGCCCAAAAAGAGCCAGGTGTCCAGAAAGGGAAGGCTCTCAGTACTGCACTGCATAGTAAACTTCAAATTGAAAGGATTTACAGCCAGAATTTCCATGAATTCATGCAATTCCTGCATACTGCCTGTCCAAATAACGAACACGTCATCAATATACCTGCGCCATATAAGAATATGGCGCAGGTATAGAGACAAAGCGTCGTTATGGAAAATCGACCTCTCCCACCCCCCCAGGTACAGGGTCGCGTATGACGTGGCACAAGAAGTCCCCATCGCCACGCCCTGTACCTGGAGGTAGGTGACGTCCTTAAAAATAAAGACGTTGGATCGCAATATGTGACCCAAAAGGAAGATGACAAAATCAATAGTCGGCCACATGGAGCGATCCTGTTCATACAGGAACGAGGACACCACCTCGATGCCCTTACCATGGGGGATACTTAAGTACAGAGCCTCAATGTCTATTGCCACTAACAATGCGTGGGCAGGAACAACAACCCCTTCCACTGCTCTAAGTAGCTCCAGGGTGTCTTTGAGATATGAGGGCAAGACCTGAATTAATGGCCTAAGATGGCTATCCACGTATTGGCTGGCAGGTTCCGTCTCTGAGCCTACCACTGAGACGATGGGACGTCCAAGGGGGTCCCCAAGCTTCTTGTGAACCTTGGGGAGCGCATAGAAGGTTGGCGTGATAGGCCACTGGACCCTGAGAAAGAGGTATAGGTCATGGTTAATGATGTTCTGATGATACGCATCGAGAATAAGCGTTCTATATCTATTTGACAAGGTTTTAACCATTTCTGGGGGGATGACCGAGTACCAGTCTGAGTTAGACAGAATCTTCAGGCACATACTCTCGTATTGAGATATGTCCATTATTACTACATTGCCCCCCTTATCGGAGGGCTTGATGATGATATTAGTATTTGTAGTTAGATCAATTAGAGCTTTTCTTTGGGGCCTCGTTAGATTAGATTCAAAAGGCATAGTATTTGAGAGACCCTCAATATCCTTCATAGCCTGTTTGACGAACGCCCATACAGACGGGCAAGTCTGCAGACTTGGGAATTTTTTAGACTTGGGTTTGAACACAGTGGGTCCAGTGGCTGGGCCGGACTCATCCTCATCCGAGGACGAGTCCGATCCGTCAGTAGACCCACTGTGTTCACTCTCCTCCCACAGTTGCATCAAAATTTTGAGGATCTTGAAGTCTTGTACCTTAAAATCCTTATAAGGATTCTCATCCCCTCCAGAACCTCTAGTGCGCTCCTTATCATAAAGAAATTTAAATGTGAGGTTTCTCGCAAAGAGATGTAGGTCCTTTACTAGATCGAACTTATTAAGCCCGCGTGCAGGGCAGAAGCTCAGCCCCAACCTCAATACCTCACACTCATATTTTGTTAATTGATGGGAGGATAAGTTAATTATATTGAGGGAGCCGGAGGAAGCCACATACTGCCTTATCATGTATGTGTCCAAGGGGGGAGTTACTTCACTGGGGAGTTGTTTTTTAGGGATGGCTCCCAAATCTCGATGCGACTTACCGAGATTACTATGGTTCCCCTTAAACATGGAAAGATTTGTCTCCCCTCTCTGAGTGTACCCACCCTCTGGTGCCGGCTGTTTACCTTTTCCTGATCCTGGACCATGGTTAGATACCCCTCGCTTTTTATTGTCACTGACCAATTGTGTATCTTTTTCCTTGTAATAGTCTGCCTGGGATACTACGTGGTCTTTGAGAAAGCCTCTGTGCGAAACGCGTCAGTCCCGTCCCCTCTGGCCGAGACTACAATGGTTACACTATATGTATATTTTGTGAAATGTATTGTGAGATTTATTCTCTTTTAACAATATTCTCCTTTTTATCTCTTTAATAAACGTATATTTTTTTGAATATGCTTTGTGTGATTTGAATCTACGCTCACCCATCAGGAGCCCTCCTCAACAATCCATTTCCTTTTATTTAGAGGAACCGGTGTCTTGTATCCTTGGGGTCGGAACCCGGCTCCTCTTATACAATAATTGTATTCATTGCATATCAGGATTGGAGGTCTGCTGAATTAATTGACATATCCAACAACTAACTCTTTCTACTATAATTATAAGCTTTGACAAACAAAACCTGGAAGCTGATTGGTTTCTATGCAGAGCTGCACCAGTTTTTGCACTCTCCAGTTTTACTAAATCAACCCCAATATGATGTTCACGCATTCGGAGCCATGCAACTGCTGCATACCAATTGACAGCTATGGGACCAACTGAACAAGGATGCAAAGAAAACTTGCCATATAGGGCATGGATTCATACGCCTTGTGTGAACAAGACTTTACCAAAATGTGCACGTATCTGTTCTGCCAGTTGTTGCACCACTATGATCAATCCAGATTTACAAAGAGTATCTACAACACTCTTGATGAATTCCAGGCAATATGTTGGGTGGCTGTCATATAGGGATTATCAAATCAGGAGAATTGCTAAATTAGCACTTGTTGTTTCTTCTGTTGGATCTATCTAATCTGCAAAGAAAATTGAAATTAAAGTAAAACTAAAGACAAGATTTTTTTTTTTTTTTTTTGTTTTTTAGTTTCGGATAAAGTAGAGAGAGATTAGAATGGCTGTCAGCTTGTTATTGCTGTCACTCTTTCTATTTGTCCTTTTTACCGCTATCACTGAAAGGGAAAGAGAATCCCTAATTTTGGGTTGTCCCAAGAACAGTTATAGAGGGGAAATCTTCCAATGGGGGGGGGGGGGGGCACTATTTCTCATGACCCTGATGACAACCAGGAACTTCCTCATTTAGGAGGTATTTCTTCTTGGTTTGGAGGTATTACTTCTTGGTTTGGCTATGAGACAGGAAGTGAAAGGAAATCTCTCCAATAGGACACAGATGGCAAAAACACTTAACAGGGGTTATACATAAAAAAATAAAAAAAAATGTTTTTCCTTTTGTTCTAATTTAAGAAATCTAGGCAATCGTGATTCATGAACTATATTATTTTCTGCAGAGTGGACAAATTTGGATGCATATATTCAAAAAAAAAAAAATGAATTTTTCAACTGATGTTGAAGTATATAACAGTTTATTTTGAAATTTGGTTAGATTTTCTTTTAGATGACTGTGCCACCAGGGTGATTTCTAGAGAGAATGATTAGATAATGTTTGAAAGTAATGTTAACTCCAGTTTTGCTGTGATTGGCCTCTCTAAAGAAGTACTGTTGGAAAAAAATATTGTATTCTGATAACTGTAAGCGGTTAATACATATGATAATTATAATCAGTATACCAATTTGTTTTGATTTGAATGTTTTTCTTGATTGTATTTACATGCAGACTGAGCTGTCTAGCTAAAAGACACTGGAAGGGTTTGAGGCAAACTTTGACACTGTCAGGGGTGCAGACAGCAGCCATCTTTCATTCCCATGGCTTACATCATCTTAAATAAACAGTTTCTACAACTGCTCAAGCTCGCCTGACAGTGTACAGTATTTGTCTTTATAGTGGTCCTTTAAATCACCAGGAAGTAGTATTTTTATCGCAGTTAGCTCTAACCGAATAGAGGCATTATGAGCAAATCTTCTGACACACAATGCCAGCAGCAGAAAAGACAGTCATAGAGTAAATGTGGCATTGGCTAGTAATATATTCAGGACTTCTGTACCTACTCACCCTCCAACCCAAATGTAAGCTAAATTTGCCCTATCAGATTGCCTATACTATGTGTGCCAGATTGGTAACACAGATGATCATGAGATCTTACAATACATGTAAGATCTGATTCTTACAGTAAATTATTTTATAATTTGTTGTCTGGGAGCTGTAACTTAGTAATAGCACGGCAAGTGCCAAATCCTAACTGTTGCATATCATTCTGCCCCCACTTCTGCAAACAGTGGTATTCTGTGTTTAGTAGTCAGGTGGTATCAGTATGTATCAGCTCCGCTGTATACAGAGCAGAGGGGTGGGTTTATATAAATGAGGAGGGGTAGCATGTGTCATGTTGTGCAGAAACTAATTTATTTAAAGTGTCAGGAATAGGACATTTTATGGTCTGAATGACTACGTGGCTTGCAGCTGGTTCATGTCATAGCTGCTATTGTTCTCTAGGCTTTATTGCTACAATGGCTGTGTGTGAATTATGTTTATGCCCTTATCTTGTTGTAGAAAATTGCTGCATTTATACAGTTCAGTGAAAGTAATATCTATCTATCTATCTATCTATCTATCTATCTATCTATCTATCTATCTATCTATCTATCTATCTATCTATCTATCTATCTATCTCTCTATCTCTCTATCTCTCTATCTATCTATCTATCTATCTATCTATCTATCTATCTATCTATCTATCTATCTATCTATCTATCTATCTATCTATCTATCTATCTATCTATCTATCTATCTATCTATCTATCTATCTATCTATCTATCTTTCATGTTATTTCATTCTCTTTGTCATACATCTTGACTCTGGTTAACATCAATATGTTTTGTGAACATGATATTTTGGTTTTTGCTGATCAAAAATATGAAACAAATCTCGATGTAAATTGAGGAAGACAGATCCTAATGATTTGATTGATCTCACTGGTGAAAGTATTTAGATAAACATCTATGTAAATCCTGGACTTGGCTATGAAAATCAACATGTCTGAGGGCTTTCCTGGCTGTAAGTCAGTTTGACGATGAACTGACATTGATTGGTTATCCAGCAATCAAGAGACATTTATGATAAGGGTACTTTTTTCCAAAGAGCTGACACTTTGCTGTCTCAGCAGGTGATGGATGTCTCTGGTTCTCCATCGGTCCCCCTGATGATTGGCTGTGCTGTCTCGTGCATGGCTTTGCTCATTCTCCTTGCTGTTTATGCTGCATTTTGGAGGTATGTTTGTTGTGATACACAATTGATCCTTCACATTGCTTGTTTTAGTTCTATTTCTAGATATTGTAGTAAAATGAGTGCAAGTGAGGTTTAGTTAACATTAAAGATTCTCTGGCCCCAGAGCATTAATTTAAACAAAAAAGTATTCACAAAAAAATATATGTGCATTTAACATTTTGGTTAGACATCCAAAAGCTCCAAGACTGCTGCTGGGCACTGCCATCTTGGATATGATGTCAGCACCCTTCGAGCTGTCAATTGAGTGACACTTTATAGCATTCCACTAAGCTTTTCCCCTAGCAGCACAAAGGGGCTTTTTAAGGGATGAGAAGGGGAATGATTTAGGCCAGCACAGAAGAGGAGAGGGCAGTCCAAAAAGAGCAGAGGGCTATGACATACAAGGAGGGAGAAGGTTGTGCTAGAGGATTGACTAGTCTAATTTTCAAGCAAGTTCAAAGGCACATTGCAACTGAATTAATGTGTTTGTAAAGTTATTTAAAAAAAAAAAAAATAACAAACATGTTATACTTATCTGCTCTGTGCAATAGTTTTGCACATAGTGACCTCAAACTTCCTCTTCTGCGGTCCTCCGCTGGCGATGGCAGACTTGGGGGTTTGATCTATTGACACACACAGTGCGGCTCAGCTCTCCCCCCACTACTCCCTCAACACAAGATTTGATTGACAGCAGCAGGAACCAATTGCTCCCGCAGCTGCCTCTATATTCTGTTCTTGGGTGCGGTGCTTAATCAGGATTGGGCTCCAGAAAGGGCACGAGGGAGCTTGTAGGGGATGTGAACATGGAAGGCTTTTTGCAGATTAATGCAGAGAATACATTAAAGTATAAAAACCTTTAAAACTTTTTTTAACGTGTGATGAGCCTAAATTCAGTTCAAACTGAAATTTGTCCAAACCCAAAAGTTTCTCTCTCTCCCTCTCTCTCTCTCTCTCTCTCTCTCTCTCTCTATATATATATATATATATATATATATATAATATATTACCAAAAGTATTGGAATGCCTGCCTTTGCACGCACATGAAATTTAATGGCATTTAAATGCCAGTCCTAGTCCATAGGGTTCAATAGGGCTCAATAGAGTTGGCCCACCCTGTGTAGCTATAACAGCTTCAAAGGTTTAGCAGTATGTCTATGGGAATGTTTGACCATTCTTCTACAAGCGCATTTTTGAGGTCAGGCACTGATATGGGCGAGAAGGTTTGGCTCGCAGTCTCCGCTCTAATTTATCCCAAAGGTGTTCTATCGGGTTGAGATCAGGACTCAGTCAGGTTCCTCCACCCCAAACTCGCTCATGCATGTCTTTATGGACCTTGCTTTGTGCACTGGTGCACAGTCATGTTGGAACAGAAAGGGGACATCCCCAAACTGTTCCCACAAAGTTGGGAGTATGAAATTGTCCAAAATGTTTTGGTATGCTGATGCCTTAAGAGTTCCCTTCACTGGAACTAAGGGACCAAGCCCAACTCCTTAATAACAACCCCACACCATAATCCCCCCTCCACCAAATGATTTTGACCAGTGCACAAGGCAAGGGTAGTTAACGTCTGGGCTCAGAAAAACTTGGTTTGGACAGAACCCAAGCTCATCTGTATTTCTTACTACTGCTTGTGCCTTTCTGTCCCAGTGATGAAGTCCAGGGCTGCTGATAGAAATCACAGGGCCTCATAAAGACTACCTGACAGCCCCCCCCCCCCCCCAAGAAAATATTAAAGCTGTATTTCGATAAAAATACAACAAAATCTTTATTAGCAGACACAAATACTACATAACTTACAGAATTCCTGCTAAATCTAAAAGATGAAACTGAGTTAATAAATAAATCTGTGTGTGTGAATAAGGTGTTGGGTGCTGTGGTCTGTACAGTGTGAATCAGTGGTTTATTTATGTGGCTTGAGCCACCTGGAGCTGTACGAACACAGCTAAGAGGCTAATTTGATAGGCGCGGGAATGCAGGTGTACAAGCCCGCACACAGACAGTGTGCATTTGGGGACTGCTCACCGGCACACCTGTCAAATTAGGGCCTGTGCCTGTGTATGTACAGGCACTGCATCCCCAAAGAATGACAGATGGCTCCAGCACAAACCCCTCCTTCACACAGCCAGAGTACCTGTGTGAATGAGCCCCTAATTATATTTTCCTAACCTAGAAGACAGATCTCTCCAGAAATGTGCTGTCACTACTAAGAGGGATTCCATCTTCCTCTGGTCTTCTCTCTGGTTTCTTGGGCTCCAGTTGTTTGGCCAAACTGCGATGATGTAACTCACAGGCATATGTGCGGGTGTCATGGTCACAGCACAGCTCTTTCAATGGATGGTATGTCATCCATTGAGTGCACAGTGCACATGCGCTGGTGCTATCACCGGCTGCTACGTTTAGGCGATATTCACTGTACCTACATGTAAGTCCTAATATAGGCTTAACTGTAGATACAAGATAAAAAATTGAGCTTACTCCTGCCAGATCCCTTAATAAATGGTTAAATAGAAGGAGTTGATACATGAATTTGCAGAGGGAACTGACAGTGTAGAGGAGAAGAAGCAAAGTTGCATAGGTCAGGAAGCACTCTGTGGGAGAGGAGTGGAAAGCCCAGCTACATAAAGCTCACTAAACTGCACTGGGACAAGAAAACAGGCAGCTATGGAACCAGTGTAACAGTAAATTCTTCACCCCATGGGAATGCAGCTGATCAGCTGTGAGTGTGTCAGGAAGACAGAGTAATGGGGGAGAGAGATGAAAAAATATACAGGCTGGGACAAGGAGTATAGGAAGAACTGCAGGGAGAGAAACAAAGTTACAGAGATAACAAACTCAGGAGCAGAGCTAACATTAAAGCCAGGGCTAGGAGGGGGGGGGGGCACACAGGGAGGGGGATTAGTGAGGGACAACTGTCTCTTTTTCAGCAGATAAAAGCTGGCAGCAGGGAGAGGGGGGGTCAGCTTTCAGGTGCTGGAGGAAGATTTCTGTATATGTCATTCATCACTAATGTGTGGGCCACACATTAGTTAGTGTACATACACACTAATGCGTGTATGTCTGTGTGGGCCCCCCTGTTTGCTTGGGCCCCCTACAAGAGGACTGGTGGTCCCACCTTATCAGAGGCCCTGATGAAGTTGAAGTTCTGGTATGATCATTTATACATTGTTATGTAATTATTATTTTGGTCTACCTTGGACCAATGTAAGTATGTATCTGCCATACCTGTGGGATTCCTATGGAAGCTGCAAATAACTGTAGCTGGCTAATACAGTGACCTCCGCTGGCTTCCGGGTCCCATGCTGAGCAGCTGCCCTGCTGCATCATAAACACAGGAGGCCACATGCTTGGCATGGGCTTTGATCAGAGAAGACTTAGAGTTTTCTGAATGAATGCAAAGTGTTCACTGATTGGAGGGGTTGAAGAGACAGGGCAGTGACATCATGATCTCCAGCTCATCCAATCAAAGAACAGCTTGCATTCATTGAGAAAATGCTAAGTTTTCTGTGAATGGCGCAACACCTTTTGTTCAGTAAGCAGCATGGCAACCTCTCAGTATGGGACCTGGATACTAGCGGCAATCATTGTAATACTAGTGCTTACAACAGTGATTTCCAGCTTCCACTGGGATCCCACCGGTATGGCACATGCATATTAACATTGGTCAGTGCTGGAACAATAGGGTTGATTTACCAAAACTGGAGAATGCAAAATCTGGTGCAGCTGTGCATGGTAGCCAATTAGCCTCTAACTTCAGCTTATTCAATTAACCTCTTGATTGGCTGTCATGACGGTCACGAAAACTTTCAGTTAGGCAATGGTAACTGTGCCAGGAGCATGCAGCGCACGTGCTCTCGGCACATGTGTATTAGCAGCAATTCATGCAAATATGCAGGTCCTCAGCGCTAAGGACCAGGTGCCAAGAGGCCACATATAGGCCGCATATCTGCATACAGCCAGGGACAAGGGGTTAAGCTTTGACAAAAAAAAAAAAACCTGGAATGTGATTGGTTTCTTTGCAGAGCTGCACCAGATTTTGCACTCTCTAGTTTTAGTTAATCAACCCCACTGTAATTATGTAAAAGTTACCTTACCTAAACTTCAACTTTAAATCAAACTTGGTAGCTAGTACTAGGCCTCACTTACAAACAATGTACACTATAGTTTACATTTTTTAAATGCTGCAGTGCATCCTGGGAGCCCCCTTAACCCAGGCAGCCACAATATGCAAACTCTAATGTTTATAAAAGTTGACAATAGAGACCACTCCTACCACATCTTACAATGCAATTTGGGGCATCGGCAACCTAAAAAGAATATCAATGGCTTTACATTATTGGATGCGGTAACATTCCACTGTGCTGACATGCTTTAGAGAGCAGAAAGACTGCCGATCCCTGAGCTTTCACAGCTACCTGTAGCAGCAGTTTGGAAAATCATATCAACAAATAAGCACAAGATGGCTGACAAAGTTGGTTTCATTTGTTAACAGTAGTACCAGGTGTGTTTTAAGCCAAGAATTTAATATGAAGTCATACTTGTGTATCAAAGCTTTCTCCCGACTCTACAGACAGGTAGCCTTGGTTCTGGCTGCTGCCAATACGGAAATATGGACATAGCAAGAAAATTTCACTCACGTTTCATAGCTAGTAATTGGCTTCTACTGCGTTGCCTGTGCAGCTTGACACTTTTGACTACAGTTTAAATCTCGGCTCTTCTATTTGTTCTTCAATATGTATCTCTATATATCTGAATAGGTGATATCCTTGATTTTTTTTCTTCTTCAGATTCATTCGTTCCGAACGCTCCATCATTCTGCTCAATTTCTGTTTGTCCATCCTTGCCTCCAATGTTCTGATTCTGGTGGGACAGTCCCAAGCACTCAGCAAGGTCAGAAGCATGTTTTCCCCTTTGTGTACTTTAATCTGCTTACAACAATATTGTTTACAACTTCGTATTTTACAGGCTTGACTCTTCTAAAATTTAAGAATTGCAGCCATGTACCCAATTTAGAAAAGCTTACGTTACTAAGCAAAAGAATAGTGTCTTTATTAAAATTGTGGCCAATATACATATAATGGTGATGCATAGGCATGTATATAGTACTGCTATTTCTTACATGATAGGACCCCAGTTGATACGTTTAGGCCTCATGCACACAGGGCATTTTGCAGCTGCTTTTAGGAGCGTCAGACGTTTTTTTTTTTGCAGCTCAAAAACGCTCCTCTATGTTATCTTATGGCCTCATGCACACACAGACGTTTTGCAGCTGTAAGTGGCATAGACGTTTTCAAGCTGCAAATAAAACACAGGGCCAGTGCATTCTGATGACCAGCGTCAGAGCTGTAAAAACGTCTGACATTGCTAAAGGCTGCTTAGCGTTGCTTAACGTTGCCTCATGTTGCTTATACAGCATTAAGCCACATTATACATTTTTTTTTTATGTGAAAATCAATGGTTCCCTATGGGAGCCCATTGATTTGAGTGAAAGTAGCATCACAAGTCGGATCAGGATTTTGAGGGGAAGCTCCACACCAAAATGGGAAAAAAACAGCGTTGGGGCCCCCCCAGGTTCTGAATAAGGCCCTTCGGGTCTGGTATGGATTTTGAGGGAAGCCCCCACCGAAAAAACGGCGTGGGGTCCCCCCCAAAATCCATACCAGACCCTTATCCAAGCATGCACCAAAGCACCTTGTCCCCATGTTGATGAGGACAAGGGCCTCTTCCCAACAACCCTGGGCGGTGGTTGTGTGGGTCTGCGGGCAGGGGGCTTATTGGAATTTGGATGCCCCCTGTAACAAGGGGGCTCCCCAGATCCCGGACCCCCTCCCTATGTGAATGAGTATGGGGTACATTGTACCCCTACCCATTCACCCCAAAAAAGGCAGCGTAGTGTAAATAATAACAAGAGAAGGTTTTGAGAAGTCCTTTATTAAAAATCTTCCTCCGATCTTCTTCCTCCGATCCCCTCCCTCTGGTCTTCTCCCTCAGGTCTTATCCTTCAGGTCTTCTTTCTCCGGTCTTCTTCCTTCGGTCTTCTTTCTGCAGCCTTCTTCCTCCAGTCCTCCTCCGACGATGTCTCCCTTGATTATGCCAGCTCCACTCTTTGCAACTTCTTATATTGCCATGGGGGCATGGCCTACCAGTGGTGTCAACCGGAGGCCCCGTCCCTTATGTCATTCGCTGACGATGCGGTGCAGAGCCCCCCCTGCTCCAAAGCACCCACTCCCCCATGTTGAGGGCGTGTGGCCTGGTATGGTCCAGGAGGGGGTGGCGCTGGTCGCTTGTCCCCTTCCCTTTCCTAACTTGCCGGACAGCATGCTTTCCTCAAAATCCATACCAGACCCAAAGGGCTGTTTTTATTCCCATTTTGGTGTGGAGTTCCCCCTCAAGATTCTCAGAGCGCAAGCCGCACCACAAGTTGAATCATCCTGATCCAACTTGTGATGTGACTTCCAATCAAATCAATGGGCTGAAAGCTGTATCAAAGACGGCTCATAGGCAACCATTGATTTTGGATGGAGGCAGAAAAATGCTGCTAAAAGCCAATGTGACCAAACGTGCATTAACGCCAATAAAAAAAGCTACTTAAAGCACGTCTTTACAGCTGCTTTTTCCTGGCTTTGGCAGTGGCTCTGCAGCTCGTTTTTTTTAACGCACTGTGTGCATGAGGCCTTTTAGTCATATCTAAGGTCACTACTTCTGTCAGGAAAGAAGGCTATTGGCTACATGAGTATTTTTCATTAGTAGTTTCACAGTTTCCCAAAATAAGAATGTTAAAGTGTAATAGGTCAAAGAGAGCACCAAAATAAAATTCCTTTGTCCAAAGTCTTTTTTGTTCAACTAGTTACAACAAGCAGGGCAAAAGAAAGTCAATGTGTTCATCAGGGCTGGGTGAAACAGCAGAATGTTAAATGCATTCAACCACGTCTACTTTGAACACCAGCATTCACTGTTCTTTATAACATCCTTGGCCTGCAGATCAGACACGTAGAGGTACTTTTGAGTCCATTTAACATTCTGCTATTCATCCAGCCCTGATGATGATGAATGAAAATAGTGTGGTAACCGAAAAACATATCTTTTGCCCTGCTTGTTGTAATCAGTTGAACAATAAAGACTTTTGACACCTAAGAATTTTAACCACGTAAGGACCAGGCCTATTTCTGACACTTGTTATTTACAAGTTAAATTTTTTTTTCTAGAAAATTACTTAGAACCCCCAAATATTATATATTTTTTTTTTAGCAGAGACCCTAGAGAATGAAATGAAGATTGTTGCAAAGCTTTATGACACACCGTATTTGCGCAGCGGTCTTACAAACAATTTTTTTTTGGAATGAATACACTTTTTTTAATTAAAAAATAAGTAAATAGTGAAGTCAGCCCAATTTGTTTCTATAATGTAAAAGATAATGTTACGCCGAGTAAATGGATACCCAACATGTCATGCTTCAACAGTGCGAACGCTCGTGTAATGGCGACAAACATTGGTACCTGAAAATCTTTATAGGTCACACTTTCAAAATTTCTCCAGGTTACCAGTTTAGAGTTACAGAGGTCTAAGGCTAGAATTATTGCTCTTGCTCTAATGATTGCGGCGATACCTTACATATGTGGTTTGAACACGACTTACATATACGTTCGCTTCTGCATGCGACCTCGGGGGGACCGGGTGCTTTAAATTTATTTTTATTTTTTTCTTATTTCTTTTACCTTTTATTTTTTATGTTTACACTGTCCCTTTAAAAAATGTTTTGATCACTTTTATTCTTGTTACAAGGAATGTAAACATTCCTTTTAATAGAAATAAGCAGGACAGGTCCTCTGGGGTCAAAAAGATCTCAGATTTCTCATCTACCCTTAAAAAAAAGAAGAAAAAAAAAATGGGCCCTTTTGGCCGTTGGGCGGAAGCGACGTATGATGTAGTTCCGATCCTCCAAGGCCATAGAGTCGAGTGGGGGCCATCTTGCACAGCACCTCAGAGGACAGGATCATTTTTCCCGCTACTGACGACTCCAGGAAGTGGGGAAAAAGGACCAGGAAACGGCGGGGGGCACCTCTCCGCCACCACAAGGACGACTTTAATGTGAAAGAGGACCGCCGGCTGAGTAAGAATCGGCAAGTAATCTGCTGCCATAACACTAGTAATTAATGTCCAAGTACCGACGTAAAACTGCATCGGGCGGTCCTGAGGTGGGTAAATTTGGCACTCTTTTTGATCTATTACACTTGGATTTCTTTATTTAAATGAATGTCCTTTCCTAGACAGGTCTCTGTCTTTGTGGTGAACTGCCAAATACAGGCAAATATGGCTCAATGTCCACATTTTGATAACCTGTGAAAATAGGTGTCCAGCACCTCTCTACCACTACCTCTTGGAAAATAAAAATGTTAGTACTGCAGATCTCTAGCATTTAAATACATTTGCAGGATGTGATTGTTCATGTTCGTGTCTGTGTTGGAGAAAAAAGAACTATGAAAAAGTGAATCAATTGCTTTACATCTGATTGCTAATGCGTTTCACCCGCTTCGCAGGTATTTTTAAAAAAAATCATAGTTATTGGAATGCTTTTCTGTACCCCTTAGCAGAATTATAAGATGCATCTGTTGCAGAGTTTTATGTGAAGAATGGAAGTAATTATAATAAATATGAGCATGTATACATTTTTTGCATACAGAACAAGCTGCGTTCAGTGGAGTGAGGATTGGAGTTAAAAATAGTATCACGTTATCAACTTGCTCAGCTTGTTACAATTATCACATTGTTACTAGTGCCCGGAAACAGCTTACAAATAATTTGTGCTTCAAGCCCCCACTCTACATCTGCACTGCTTCTTCCTAATACATCCTACGCACGTTGGTGTTGGATATCACTGTGTTCTGTGTCTGAATTCATTCCTTCCCTCCGATGCTTTAATCAATACCTCTATTAAGTTACATGTTCAGTAATATGCTGCCAGTTATACAGTAGATCAGCAATAGTGGGGAAAGGGGAGGTGGTGGTAGGAGTGAAAGAGAGAATCAATGTAGGAATGAAGTGATGGGTGGTGCTGTGTCAAAGGTGTATTTTCTTTGTTTGATTGCACCTAAAAAAGAGGGCAGATGAATAATATTGTTCAAGAAAATCACATTAAGTGGGAACAGGGATGTTACAATAGGAGCTTAGTATAGACAATGTGGTGGTAAGGGGAGGGGGGTCAACCTTGCAAACTCAAGCTTGTGTCACTATATGCATTCCCTTTATATATTATATGTTACTAGACCGCTACAAGCATTCATTCTCTTCTCTGCATCTGTCATTCGCTAACAATAAACATACCCTAGCTATAAACGTCTCTATTATTAGTGATTGATTGCTGAAAAAAAAAAGTATTGCATTTTGTGCAGAAGCATGATAAATAGTGAGGATGGGAACAGCACAGTAAACCCTAAGGCAGTGGTGGTGGTGGTGGTGGTGGTGGGGTGGGGGGGGCTAAATAGAGGCAGCTCTCTTACAAAGGATGCAAAGAGGTATTCTTTATTTTGTATTTTGATGATTATTGTGTTTACATTAACCACAACCTTCAATGAGGGAAAATTTTAAAGATTGATGGGATTATTGTTTTCACCTGCAACCCAAAAAAGGGAGTTCTTGTAACCCCCCCCCCCCCTAACAATTGCCCACTGGAGATTATTAACGTTTGTAAAGTATATGTATACCCAATTACCTAAATATCATATATTTTACATACGGAACTTTAATTTAACATCTGTGTAACATGTTATATTTAAGTTTTTTCAAATCTAAAGCTTTTGTTAAAAAATGACACCTGGCGATCCTGCCATAAAAGATATTAACTAGGCACTTCCTGGTATTGGGTGACAACACTCTCTCCTGGCTCCCAGTTGTGCTCTTGCATGATCAACCTGTCAAGGGTTTCTATATTCATATTCTGAAAGCATAGACCACTGTTGTCACTATCGGGAAACACCCTGATAAATACCATCATTGGAGTGCAGCATGTAGACAGGAAAAGAATTCACAGAGGTTTTTGGAACTCAGCTACACTGGGATGCAACAAAGGATAAAAAGGTGAAAACATTACTGGACAAAAAGACAGTTTATTAAGGGGGAGATTACTAAACCAAAATCTGGTGCAGCCGTGCCTGGTAGCCAATAGCTTCAAACTTCCATTTTGTTCAATTAAGCTTTGACAAAAAAAAAAAAAACTGGAAGCTGATTGGTCCCTATGCAGAGCTGCACCAGATTTTGCACGCTCCTGTTTTAGCAAATCAACCTTTGGCAAACCATATGTCATTGATTAGAGCTTACATCTGCTTCAAGTTCACTATGTAGTCAGTGCTGGGGTGGTATCGGGCATATTAGATTCCTTGTCAATTATGAAAGTAATAGTGGGTATGCTACATAGTAAGCTTGTTTGAGTTACACAAGCTGCTTTATCCAGAAACTAACTTACCAATGCCCTTGGACTATCGCTATAGCACTGAGTTGGCTGGTACATGAGACTCACTACTGTGGTTCCTCCACCTAACCCATGGATCTTTTTCTCTGCAGGCTGTCTGTGCTCTCATTGCTGCTTTCTTGCACTTCTTCTTTCTCTCATCCTTCTGTTGGGTACTGACCGAGGCCTGGCAATCCTACTTAGCTGTCATTGGGCAAATGAGAACACGTCTGGTCCGTAAACGTTTCCTATGTCTGGGCTGGGGTAAGAGAAAAGTCTACACTATATCCTAAAGGCCTTAGCAAGTAGTTTTATTTATTTTTTTCTGCACCTTGTTTGATTGTGGCTCATGGCACTGGAGAGGAAAATACAGTCATCAGTAAACCATTATGTACTAACGCCACAGTGATTTCAGATTCAGTATGAGACATTATATTTGTAGGCATAATTAATTATAGAACATTACAAGGTACTGACTCATTGTAGCCAACAAAATGTAGCTGTAAAGTCTCTGATCATTTATTAGTGCAATATTGTTTCTGCCTTATTTTTCATTTAGTCACAGGATTACTTGTGTGTTTCATGTTAACTATGTATGTTCTAATTCAACAACAAAAAAAAACCCGCGCAAAATTAAAAACTTATTACATAATCACCATTGCTGCTGTTCAAAGGTTATAAATAATCAATACTAAATCACACGCAAAATAGTGTAAGCGTACTAAAAAATATGTGACAAATAATTGTAAGCAAGTGCTATGCGAAAGTCCAAAGTAAAGAAATTCAACATTAGTCCAAATAAAGTACTGAAGTGCTTCACAACCTAAAACTCATGCAGTGGAATGTGCTCATCAACCTATTGTGCTTGCACTTACCAAAGGATGTGGACCCCTTAGCAATACCGCATCTGGGTCTATATGGCTGTATGGTAAGTGGGAAGATGTCAGCTCACATATATCTTGTAGCTTGGCGCTCATGGATGGAGACGAGAGAATCCCAATAGTGTAATAAAACCTTTTTTATTTATAAAAAACTTTGCAACATATCGCATCAGGTAAAACAACATAGTTACATAGTAGTTGAGGTTGAATAAAGACAATAGTCCATCCAGTTCAACCTGTGTAGGTGTGTGTGGCTGTAATCATTTCTCATACCCCTGAATGTTCTGATCCTTGAGATGTATGTCCAAGAGTCTTTTGAAAGTAGCCATACTCCCCGCAGAAACTACCTCTTGTGGTAGAGAATTTCACAATCTTGTAGCCCTAACAGTAAAGAACCCCCTGCGTAGCCTAAGGTTAAATCGCTTCTCCTCTAATCGCATTGTATGGGCTTGTGTCCTCATGCAATCCTTGCGACTGAATAGTTTTTTTCTATGCTGAGATCACCGTTGAGGTATTTGTAAATTGCTATCATGTCCCCTCTCAGGCGTCTCTTCTCCAGGGAGAGTAAATCAAGCGCTTGTAAACGCTCTTTTTAAGGTCCTCTAATCCCCTAATTAGTTTAGTTGCCCTTCTCTGGACTCTCTCCAGCTCCAACACATCCCTCCTGAGGAATGGCGACCAGAACTGGACAGAATACTCCAGATGCGGTCGGACCAGAGTTTTATAAAGTGAAAGGATTATAGTCTTATCTCTGGTGTATATCCCCCTTCTTTATGCATGCTAATATTCTGCCGGCTTTGGCAGCTGCAGCTTGACATTGCATGCTATTGCTAAGTCTATCCTCTACTAAGACTCCCAGATCTTTCTCCATTTTTGATTCCCCCAAAGGTCCCCCCCCCCCAAAGTGTATTGTGCTTTTATGTTTTTAGTCCTCAAGTGCAAAACTTTACACTTCTCCACAATAAACCTCATTTGGCATGTAGTTGCCCACTCTGTGATTTTGTTCAGGTCATTCTGTAAGATATCTGCATCATGATGTGAAATTATTGCCCTGCCCAATTTTGTGTCATCAAATCACAACAAATCATTCAATCTCTCGGTCCAAATTCGTAACACAAAAGTCTTTGATAACACCCTGTGGGAGGGGCAAAACATGTCGACGTAGATTCTGGTTCCTCAGTGACGTCACGTCCGGCTCAGCGGTGGAACGCCCGCAGAGGTTTGCATTCCATGCTCACCCCACATTAGGAATTTGGATTGAATGATTTGTCTATCTTTGTTTCACCCTGATGCGATATGTTGCCTACAACATTGTAAGTGCAATTTTAATGTTTTTTTTATAAATAAAAAAGGTTTTATTACACTATTGGGATTCTCTCGTCTCCATCCATGAGCGCCAAGCTACAAGATATATGTGAGCTGACATCTTCCCACTTACCACACAGCCATATAGACCCACATGCGGTATTGCTAAGGGGTCCACATCCTTTGGTAAGTGCAAGCACAAGAGGGCGATGAGCACATTCCACTGCATGAGTTTTAAGTTGTAAAGCACTTCAGCACTTTATTTGGACTAATGTTGAATTTATTTACTTTGGACTTTCACTGAGCACTTGCTTACAATTATTTGTCACATATTTTTTAGTGCGTTTACACTGTTTTGCGTTGTGATTTAGTGTTGAATAACTATGTATGCTATTTTTGCAACATTCTCTCAAATTTTGCACAAATTTTATTTAACCTAAGTGATTACACAGGTCAAAAAAAAGGACTGGAACATACTGTATCTCTATGGGTGGACTAATTAATGGATTAAATGGATGTGCAATTACATCTACATGCATTTAAGTTTATTGGACCAAGGCTGCCTAGGGATTCTTTGGATCTATTATGGAATGGAGATGGATGTCACAAATGTGATCTCAATTTCTGTTCTGATCTGACTAGGAAGCTCAAATAGGCTTATGTGGGTTTTTTCTGGTACCCTGGTTTCCTCCCACACTACAAAATATTCTGGTAGGTGATTTGGCTACTGTCTACAATGGCCCTAATATGTAAGAGTGCATTTAAGCATGTGAGATAGGAATTAGGTTGTAAACTTCTTGAGAGCAGGGACTGACGTAAATGTACAGCAGGTAAAGCACTGCATAAATTGCCTATAATAAATATGTAATCAAAAAAACTGGAGCAACCGTTAAAATTTTTATATTAAAGAGGAAGGAATAGAACCAAGGTCATATTTTACTTGTGGTCTTTGCCCCCACTGGGGAAATTTCTTCTTGCTTTCTGTGTAATCAATGGAACAGGAAGTGAGGAGAATAACTCAAACTTTGTTCTCTTTTAGGGAGAATTCTGTCAGATGGTAAATTCTGCCCAGTTCCCAATAGATACAATTACTCTTCTATTCCTGTTCTGCCTGGCACCCATCAACTGGACTAAAACATTAAGGAAACTCTATGCTTATTGGGACACCAACAGCAATAAAATCCCACACTTCCTGTTTTGTCTGTTACTCATTACCTAGAAAGCCAGTCAGTAGATTGTCTTATTTGCTGTTCTTTCTGGTACCCATAAAATGAACAGGAGGTGGGGAAATTTTTTTTTACTCATGATCTGTCTGACCTCTGTCAAGTAGATAAGAAATACTGAGATTTTTCCTCACGTCCTGTTCTGTCTGAAATCCAGTAAATATACAGGAAGTAAGGAGAAATTTTCCAGACCGCAAGAAAAAGTTGGTAGGTTCTAACCATTCCTCACTGCACTACAAAATAAAAAAATAAAGTTTTGGCCAGAGTTATACTTTAAAACCTACATTAATGAACACTTTATCATTTAGGACTGAGTGGGAAAGAGATAGCTGTCCTGGATTTGCCTGGACATTCCCGTTTTTAACGCTGTTGTCCCTTACTGATTGAGTTCCAGCCAGCCTCCTGAGAGAACAGTGTGAGGTAGAGATGTCCCTAGTGGGACTTGCCACATGCAAGGTACTTGCCCCCAATCTGCCCCAGGTCCTGACACTGCACTTTCCACACTTTTCAATTTTCCACTGCCGTCTCTCCTGTCCCAGCAATTCTTCAGAGCTCAGATTTGGTGGTTTTAGTGCTCAAAAGCCGCAGGCACTTCTCAGGGCAGGCAGCCAGCATCTGAAGGACAACCTGCTTTTCCTTGACACTGAAGTGTCTCTCATGTTGCTAAGTGCATGGGTTCAGACAGCCTTGCCCAGCAAACAAAATCATTCGAGAGGACTCCAGCTGTGGTAGACTCAGCAGCAGAGGAACCCCCCCAGCAGCCTAAAGCATAGGACAGTATGAGCCAGATATTCAGATCCCCACTGATCACCACTGCCCCTTTGTTCACCTCACTGCCCTCCTGTTCACCCCATTGCCCCTGTTCATCCCATTGTCACATATCCAGCCCATTGCACCCTCTGTCAACCCTACTGACCCCCTGTTCACCTCACTGACCCCTATCCACCCCACTGCCCTCTGTTTACCTTACTGCCTCCCTGTTCACCTCATTGCCTCCTATCCACTCACTGCCCCTCTAATCACCCCATTACCGCTAACCAACCCCTTGCCTACCCCAATGCCCCCTGTTCACACCACTGCCCCCTGTTCACCTCACCACCTCCTTGCTCACACCATTGCCCCCTATATCTCCCCCTGTCCACATGACCACCCCCCTGTTCACCCCATTGTCCCTTTGTCTACTTCATTGCTCCCCTGTTTACTGCCTCCCTGTCCAGCCTATTTCCACCTATCCACCGTCCTGTCCACCCCATTACTCTCATGTTTACACCATTGCACCCTGTCTATCCCACTGCCCCCCTGTTCAACTCACTGTCCCCCAACTACCCCAATGCTCCCTATCCACTCCATTGCCCCCCTGTTTATATCACTGCCCCCCCCCCATTTACCCCGATTGCCCCCTATCCACCCTATCGCTCCCCTATTAACCACTATTCACCATTGTTCTCCACCATGCCCCCTTGTCTTCTGCACTTCACCTTCCTGCCCTCCTGTTCACTCCACTCTACCCTTGCCCCCCACACTGAGCACTGCTGGCCCCCTGTCCACCCCACCAAGCACTACTGCTCCCTTGTTCACGCCACTGAGCACCACTGCCCGCTCCTACACTGAGCCCCACTGCCCACCTGTTCCCCCTACTAAGCACAACTGCCCCCCTGTCCTAGGACTAATGCCCCCACTGATTTCCATTGCTCCTACCCCTTTGCTTGCTTCCCACTGAGCACCAGTTTTTCTCCTCATCCCCCCTACTAATCGCCAGTCACCCCCCCCCCCCCATGATTACCAATTATTTTAATATATACTGATAACGAGACATTTTCCTTTCCTCTAACTGCCTACTGCAGCACTAATCACCTATGCTGGGCATTTTTTAGCCCCAATGACCATAATAACAGGCCTCTCACTGACCATAGATAGCTGTCATTTTTTCCACCTACTGACCACAGAGGGTGGGCATTCCCCCCCACTGACCAAAAATAGCGAGCATTTTTCATTCTTCTTACCACAGATGACAAACATTTAATTTCCTCCCACTGACCACAGATAGCGTGATTTATTTCCTTTCTCCACCCACAGATGATGGGCATTTTTTCCCCACTCACAACAAATGGTGGGCATTTTTTTCCTCTTGTTCGCTAAAGATTTCTCCTCCCACAGACCACAGATTGTGGGCATTTTTCTCCTCACCTTAGACAACCTGATTGTGCAATCTCCTGTAGATCTGCAAAAACTATTTGGTAAATGTAAATGAGATTGTACAGGGATTGTTCGATCAGATTGTAGTGTTTAATGGCCACCATTAAATAGAGATTGTTAAAGCTAGCTAAACTAACTCATAAATCATTTTACTAGTGAACATTACCTTCTTTTTTAAAATAAATTGTACAATAGGTCTCCTATATGCTTCTTGTAGAATGACACTCAATTTATAGAACCTCCTGCCCCTAATTAAAGTAATTTTCTACCTACAATGCCTTGCTGGACACACAACAAAAAAGCATCCCTAGAAATCGATTTGAAATGTTGGCAACTATGTACTGATAAGCAGCTGCAAATTGGCAGAAATTTTCCAACTTGTTAATTTATTAGATGTTGATCTAAAGATCGTCTTCTGTTGAAAAGGGGCGGCCACACACTAATTGAAATTTGGCTGGTCCCTGTTGAAACGACTATATTTCAATCCATCTATGGCCCCTTTTATGGAATGATTAAAGAAATTAGGAAATTTGGTGAACTGTAACTATTCAGTCACAATTTGAACTTTTAAAAAATGGGTGTGGAGTGTCTTTTGTTTTGTTTCTTTTTGTCTGCTATCAGATTTTGATTGACAGATGTGAATGACTGGAACACATTTGTTCAGGAGGCAACCTTTATAGCCCCATTTTATTTGCTTCTGAATTGGGTTCAGAGTGGACTGTTAGGTTTTTTTGTTATCTGTAAGGTATCACTACTACCTCAATTATTAGTATTTTACAGGATTTATATAAAGCTAACAGTTCACACAGTGCTTTACAAAATATAAGGAGATGGTACAGTTACAATACAATTCAATAGATAAGGGTTAGGAGGGCACTGCTCCTAAGAGCTTAGGATCAAAAAGGGAGGGGCATGTGATACAAAAGATAATAACTGTGTGGGGTGAGTTGATGGAAAAAGTTAAAGCACAGTTGTTTGCTGGAGGGGAGCTAGGCCTTTTTTTTTTTTACTTTTATAGGAAATTGTCTAAGGACAGGCAAAGTAGGAGATAGTCAAACAGATTGGGGTAGGAAATTCCAAAGGATGGGAGAGGCTTTGGAGAAGTTCTGGAGGAGAGCATGGGAAGAAGTGACAAGGGAGCTATGGAGCAAGAGGTCCTGGGAGGTGTGAAAAGAACAGTTTGGGTGCTATTTTGGTAAAAGATTTTTGATGTAGCACAGTTGTGGATAGCTTTGTGTATTGTCTGGTATTTTAAAATCTATGCCTTGGGTGAGCAGAAACAAGTGGAGTGATTGGCAGAGAGGGGTGGTAGCGACTGAACGGTTAGTAACATGGATGAGTATGGCAGCAGCATTCACTTATACTAAAGGGGGGAAAGCTTGTGTAGAGATAGGTCAACAAGGAGGAAGTTGTGATAGTCAAGGTCAGAGAATCAATGTACTACATATTAAGTGTTATATATATATATTAATATTAAGTGTTACTAAACCCAGGACCCTGTATTCACTAAATCTGACCTCCCACAGTACATAGAGCATTGAAATGCAATTATTTTAGTAAATATACACTGCAGTATATAGCAGTCTTGTGACTTCTATGAATGTCTGGATAAAGCCTGTAGGAGGAGTTTTCATTCAACTCTGACTGTCCTATGAGGCTGCAGGACCCCTGACCCTTTGTCTGGACAGTGCTGTTTGGCCCTGTGCCGAACACATGCATCCTCCCAAGAACAAAAAACAAAAACAAACTCTATAGAAATACACATCTAACTGTGCATGTGCAGAGTGTCCCCAAGACTCTGTACTATCAGCAGATGGATTGGGGACTGTGGAAAAATGGGAAGATCAGAGAATACAGGATCAAACAGCGTTTTCACACAATACAGAGGATTAACCTCTTAGGTCCCACAGTGAGTATAGCAAGCATGCTTTACTGCATATAACGACTGATTTTACTGTTGTGGGTTTAGTAACACCTTAATTGTAGAAGCTTTCTTTTAAGTTTCTGTTCATTTTAATTTGCCTTTTCTCTTTTCTGCCGTAGCGGCACTGCTATGTATAAGAATACCGCAGAATTCTAATAATATCCTATGCCACAGTCCTCAGTGTAATTAGAGCTGATAAAATGAAACAGTCTTTCTCTGTTGTCAAACCACTATGTTTATTCTAGTGATAAAAAGGATAACCACAAATTATAGCCCAAATTATAAGTCAAGTGTATGCCTGTTTGTCTGTTAACTGTATGGGCCTATTAGTAACAGAATAACAAAAAAAGGAGTTATATATTCTGTAGCGTATTTTGAAAGTAAAATATGTTGTCTCCTAGAACCACTAACTTAAAGCAGCCTTTTCTATGTTTATTAAAAGTCAGCAGCTACAAAAAGTGTAGCTGCTGACTTTTAATAAACACACACTCACCTGTCCCACAGTCCAGCGATGCGGCCGCCCGAAGCCTCAATCCTCTCCCTCTGGTCTCGGTGGCGCCGGCATTACTGGTGTGGGCACCCGGCTGTGAAGCCGCAAGCGAGTTGCACTGCGCATCTTGATTGGCCGGCAATCTTCTGGGACCTCTGAAATGTCCCAGAAAATTGCAGGGAGGGAGGGGGAGAGGAGAACTTCCACTCAGGGTGCCGCGGCGCTCGGAGCGGAAGTGGGAGCAGGTACCTGTCAAAACTAGGTACCCGCCCCCCCCCCCCCAAAAAAAAAGGACATGCCAAATGTGGCATGTCAGGGGGTTAGGACTACCTAAAGCAGAAGTTCCACTTTTGGGTGGAACTCCGCTTTAAAGGGCTGCAATTATATTGTGTGCCCCCCCATGCCAACTATCTTATGCTGTATTTACCTACCCAAAGTGACTGGGTAACCTTAGGTCCCTGTCACACTGTCAAGGGGATCACTGGAAAGTATGGAGAAAACACTATAAACCACCCCTCTGTGTCTACAGCATCGCCAACTTGGTGACTGGAAGAGGGAGATTTTGCACAGTGTTAGCCTGCAATGAAGCAAGGTTTGGCTGGTCCTACCAGTATGGGTGACACCGTAAACTAGGGGCTTATGTCCTCTTGCCAGAGGCATGGGACTCAATTCACTAAAGAATATCTCATGAGATAAATAAATCACGTGACACATTTTCTCCAATTATCTCATAAGACGCTGAAAATGTCAATTTACTATCACCTCATGAGTTATTTACCTCACTAACCAAAAATATGAGGTAAATACCTTACTGTTAAATGCTGTTAAATTCAATTCACTAAAGGAAATAAATAAATAAATACATGAGGTAAATAAAATGGCGTTAAAGTCAAAATTAAAATAATGAAATAAATAAGTGCACAGGTTATTTAAGTAGTGGTCCAGCCATGAGGTACTTAATCGACCGTATATTGTACATATACAGCGGCAAAGTAGCTCCCCTGTATGTGATTCTGCACTTCTGGGTCTGGGGCTTGCACGTGCGCCGCCAGCGGCCTGCTCCCGTTGTGATTGGACACATCATGAGCCACTCAGCGGCTCCCGAGGATGCCCGATCGTTCGGGAGAAAGGCAGAATGGTGTTCTGCTTATGTAAACAAGGCAGATCGCTGTTCTGTGGCAAGGGATGTCTGAGATCCTGTGTTTCTGCTAGGCAGGAACACGGATCTCTGCCTTCCCACTGTACAAGCACATCCCCCACAGTTAGTAAGCACTCCCTAGGAACACGTTTAACCCTTTGATCTTCCCTGATGTTAACCCCTTCCCTGCCAGTGTCATTAGTACAGTGACAGTGCGTTTTTTTTTTGCACTGATCACTGTGTTAGTGTCACGGGTCCCCAAAAAGTGTCACCTAGTTCTTCTCCTCCACTATACAGAGTTGCTTGCTTCATACTAAGGGTGCTGCTGCCAGGTGCTGCTTGGTTAATTCATAACCCTATGGACTCTAACAAAGAGCTTATCTGCCATATCATGATGTTTTCTGATGCTTGAGACCATATGTTTGTAATACATTACTCTAGCGCCTCTACATATTTTTACAATCTTCAAATACAGAAAGGCTTCTCCACAGTAAGAGCTGTGAAAATGTGGAATAGACTGTCCAGCTCAGTAGATTGTTTTAAAAAAGGCCTGGATTCTTTCCTAAATGTACATAATATAAATGGGTACTAGCATTTATAGGTAAAGTTTATGAAAGGAATATCCAATTGCCTCTCGGGGGATTAGGAAGGATTTTTTTCCCCTGCTGTAGAAAATTGGATCATGCTTTGCTGAAGTTTTTTCCCCTTCCTCTGGATCAACTGTGGGTATGGGATTGTGTATATAGGATTGTAAAACAATTTTTTTTTTTTTTTTTTATGTTTTCCCCTTAATATTAGTTGAACTAGATGGACTTTGTGTTTTTATTTCTTTAATTTAACTTGGTTGTTTTTGATGCACCATGTGTGTCCTGTGAAAGCAGCTTCCCTTTGACTCTTTGACTGATATTCCAGTCACCTTGTTTCTTTTGTAATAATACATATGATGCAGGGACGGCACTGACTTAGTGAGCTGGCAGATTTCTACGCTTTGAACCATTTTATCTCTTTATTAGCATTAAAACCTGAAGAGGTTGTTGTAATCCTTCTCCACTGTATTAGTCCCACCGAATACCACATGGTTCCATGAGTAAAATACCACATACCGGGTCTACTGTATTCGTCCCACTAAATACCACATGGTTTCACAAGTAAAATACCACATACCAGGCCTACTGTATTCGTTCCACTAAATACCACATGGTTTCACGAGTAAAATACCACATACCAGGTCTACTGTATTTGTTCCACTAAATACCACATGGTTTCACAAGTAAAATACCACATACCGGGTCTACTCTATTCGTCCCACTAAATACCACATGGTTTCACGTGTAAAATACCACATACGGGGTCTACTGTATTCGTCCCACTAAATACCACATGGTTTAATGAGTAAAATACCACATACCGGGTCTACTGTATTTGTCCCACTGAATATCACAAAGTTTCACAAGTAAAATACCACATACTGGGTCTACTGTATTTGTTCCACTGAATACCACATGGTTTCATGAGTAAAATACCACATACCGGGTCTACTGTATTCGTCCCACTGAATATCACAAAGTTTCACAAGTAAAATACCACATACCGGGTCTACTGTATTTGTTCCACTGAATACCACATGGTTTCATGAGTAAAATACCACATACCGGGTCTACTGTATTCATCCCATTGAATAACCACATGGTTTCACGAGTAGAATACCACATACCGGGACTACTGTATTCGTCCAACTAAATATCACATGGTTTCATGAGTAAAATACCACATACCAGGTCATCTGTATTCATCCCACTAAATACCACATGGTTTCATGAGTAAAATACCACTTACCGGGTCTACTGTATTCGTCCCGCTAAATACCACATGGTTTAATGAGTAAAATACCACATACCAAGCCTACTGTATTCGTCCCACTAAATACCACATGGTTTCATGAGTAAAATACCACATACTGGGTCTACTGTATTCGTCCCACTAAATACCACATGGTTTCATGAGTAAAATACCACATACCGGGTCTACTGTATTCCTCCCACTAAATACCACATGGTTTCATGACTAAAATACCACATACTGGGTCTACTGTATTCGTCCCACTAAATACTACATGGTTTCATGAGTAAAATACCAAATACCGAGTCTACTGTATTCGTCCCATTAAATACCACATGGTTTCATGAGTAAAATACCACATACCGAGTCTACTGTATTCGTCCCACTAAATACCACATGGTTTCATGACTAAAATACCACATACTGGGTCTACTGTATTCGTCCCACTAAATACTACATGGTTTCACGAGTGAAATACCTCACATATTAAAGAAATAACTCATGCTTTATTTTATCTCAGATTTTAGGAGTAAAATAACTCTTTGTGAATTGAGCCCAGTATCACTTGTCTGATATGGACCTTAGTAACACTTGAGAGATAGCATTAAAACCACTCAAGAGACCAAGGTGAGAGATAAGAGACTCAAGGAGATAATTACCCACTCTGCTTCTGTGGAGCTATGACTAATGACCAGAAGGACCAGCTGTCACACAAGATAGCAGTTCAGATCAAGGTTTATGTATCAAGAGTACACTTTTCCACCAACAAAAATGGACCATTTGGGCAGCAATAAGAAACCCAGCTTGGGCATATGGACAGGCAGAGGGGCAGTCTAGTCTTTGGAATTTGTTCAACTGACCATACAAAAGTAGAATTATTTTTAAAGATTTTTAGAATGTCCATTTCATTTTCTAATAGTTATGGAATCAAATCAAAAATCATTTTCAAATCTATCGTTTGGGATGGAAAATTCAGGAACTAATAACATTTTAACAATGAATGTGGTTTTAATTTCTCCTAATATATTTTAAATACTGAATAGTTTGATTCTTCTGTCAGGGTTACCAGCTTTAGTGGTTGCCGTGTCTGTTGGTTTTACACGAACAAAAGGATATGGGACTCCCCACTAGTAAGTATTTTTTCTTTGAAAGAAAAATGTAATGTACTTTTAGTTTAAGAACTATTTTAAAGCGTTTGTATATCTCTGCCATGAAATATGAACAAAGCATATCTCACTATACTGTGTACTCTATCAAAAGCACTAAGTGCCGGTACACATATATGCGATGCTGGAACCCTGCCAATCCACTGCGGGTTCCCACATCGCACTCAACTAGCAGGCAGTTCACACTGCCATATGCAAATCGCTGGGGGTGTCAATACAAACTTAACCACACCCCCAGATCAGTTTGCATATCGCAGTGCGAACTGTCAGTTTGGACATGAATCGGATCGCATAGATGTGAACACTCGTGTGATCCGATTCTGGTGAGGACCCAAAAAAGCGTCCTGTCCGAGTTGTGTCTGAACCCGTTGCGAATTCAGCTATACAATCTGTATGGCTGAATTTGCATCGCACAGACATCGCATGTGATTTACAGAGCAGTGCGCTCAGATTCACATGCGATGTCTGTCATCGCATATATGTGAACCGGTGCTGAGTGTGCTAATCTGTCTCGTTCCTCTGTTACCTGCATGAGTCATTTCTGACAAGTTTTCCCAACTCCAAGAGGTAGAGGTGGGGGAAGAGAGCTCAAGCACACAGTCTATGATTGACAGCCTTAACTGTTCATTGTGTCCTGTGTATTGTGTGTGTGGAGAGGTGTCGCTTCCCTCCTATCAGCTCTCGGAGCACTCCACACTGAGCTGTACAATGTGAGTCCAGATTCTCTGGAAAAAAAAATTCTGAAAACTCAGAAAAGCTGTGTAATATATAGCCTTTAAACGGATGAAGAGAAGAGTTGCTGCAGATAAACAGGTACAACTTATGTAGAAAGATTTGCTTCATCTCTGTGCATCATCGGAGGCTAGTCTATTCACTAGGGATATGTGAGGGTTTACAGCCACTAAGCTATTATAATTTTTGTTGTGAAATATTTTTTGAACTTTTTACAATTTTTTAATTTTGCCTCCATATTTTGATTTTTTTTTTTAATGTAATTGATAGATTTACACAGCCTCCTGATAGCTGGAATCTACAGTATGTATCAAGAACGTCTTAGAACATCTTAGGCTGGCCATACATGTACAATTTTACTTTAGATTTACCTTAACCACTTCTGGACTGGAAGGTTTTACCCCCCTCATGACCAGAGGCCTATTTTTGCGATACAGCACTGCATTACTTTAACAGACAATTGCGCGCGCATGTGATGCTGTATCTAAATACAATTGATGTCCTTTTTTCCCACACATAAAGCTTTCTTTTGGTGGTAATTGATCACCTGGATTTTATATTTTGCTCTATAAACAAAAATATAGCAACAATTCTGAAAAAAAAAAAAAAAAAACAATATTTTTTACTTTCTGCTATATAACATTTCCCGATAAAATAAAATAAAAAAAAATCGATTTTTTTTATTATTTTAATCCAATTTGTATTCTGCTACATATTTTTGGTAAAAAAAAACCCCCAATAAGCGTTTATTGATTGGTTTGCGCAAAAGTTTGCTACAAACTAGGGGAAAGATTTATGTAATTTTTATTTTATTTTTGTAAGCTAGTAATGGCGGCGATCTGCGATTTTTAGCAGGCCTGCGACATTGCGGCAAACAGATCGGACACCTAACTGACATTTTTGACACTTTTTGGGGGGACCAGTGACATTACTACAGTAATCAGTGCTAAAAATAGGCACTGTTAGGGCTCTTTCACACGGGGCGGTCTGATCAGATCCGCCTGTCAGTTTTTTAGGCATGTCTGATCGGATGCCCCATTCAGCCCTATGGAGCAGCGGATGTCAGCAGTGACATGTCCGCTGACACCCGCTGCCATCCGCATCCGATCCTGTCCGTGAAATCCGGACGGATGGAAATCCTATTTTCCATCCGTCCTGGGGATCGGATCGGATGGGATCGAATGGGATCGGATGAGAGCGGACAGGCGGTCCGCTCTCATCCGATCCCCCATAGAGAACAGTGGGGGCTGTGACACCTCCCTCTCCGCACTGCAAGCAGAGACGGAGCTGTCATCCACCGGCTCAGCGGGGATCGCGGATCGATCCCCGCTGAGCAGCACGGATCCGCCTACGGAGGCGAAACCGTGTAAAAGAGCCCTTACTGTAATAATGACACTGGCAGGGAAGGGGGTAACACCAATTATGATCAAAGGGTAAAATGTGAGCCTAGGGGTATTTTCTAACTGTGAGGGGGATGCGCCTGTGGAATCAACACAGGGACCTGTGTTTCTAAATAGGAGGAACACAGGAGCCCTGTGTTGATAGCAGAGATGACAATGGTCTGCTGTGTTTACATCAGCAGACCGCCTTTCTCTCTCCACACAGAGCGATCGCGGGTGCCCGGCGTGCATCAGCTTCCCCTTTGGTGAATGGGGGCAGGCACGTGTCTCCAGTGGTGCGTGCGCACACCCAGGATCGCTCCTGCGAACCACTGTACAGGTACGGTGATTTGCGGGGATACGGCGGCGGCTGGTTGGCAAGTGGTTAAACAATGTAGTGCAAGGGCCTACCTAATTGGATACAATTGAAAGTTGTTTACTTTTGACCTCATATTATATGGTTTTTAGTAAATCTAAAGGAAAATTGTACAAGGGAATTAAACATGTATGGCCAGCCTTAAGCATCCTTGCTCATTGACTGCTGAGAAAAGCTCAGTTAGCCTAGGGCTAACAATTAATCTGTTTCCTACTGAGATATTTAGCTACTTATTGCACATCATCTGTTTAGCAGTACAGTGAAATCAATATAATTCTAAAGAGATAACTACCAGAAAACTTCATAGTAGAAAGGGATCTAGTCACCACTGTAGCCCCGGAATTACAGAGCCTGATATACAGTATGAAAACTAGAAGGAATTTTTTTGAAGGACAATCACTGTAAAGCTCTATTAGTTATGAAGCAGAGCATGCATATATTATGAGAAAATATGGTTTGTATATAAAGATTTATCAGCCATACCCAGAAGCAAGGTTTTTAAAACCAATTTCCAATTTTATAACAATAATTACCTGAAGTGGACCTAGAATCCCATATATTTGGTTATATTAGGCCCCTTTCGCACATGTGGACCGTTCATGTCATCAGTTCGGTCACGTCAAAATGGATGAAGTATTTATCCGTTTTTCATCAGTGATCATCAGTTTTTCATCTGCTTTTCATCAGTGATCATCAGTTTCCTATCCGTTTTTCATCAGTGATCATCAGTTTCACATCCATTTTTCATCAGTGATCATCAGTTTCCCAATCCGTTTTTCATCAGTGATCATCAGTTTCCCATCCATTTTTCTTCAGTGATTATGGGCTCTTTCACACGGTCCACCTCCGTAGGCGGATCCGTGCTGCTCAGCGGGGATTGATCCGCGATCCCCGCTGAGCCGGCAGATGAAAGCTCCGTCTCCGCTTGCAGTGCGGAGAGGGAGGTGTCACAGCCCCCGCTGCTCTCTATGGGGGATCGGATGAGGCGGTCCGCTCTCATCCGATCCCATCCGATCCGATCCCCAGGATGGATGGAAAATAGGGTTTCCGTCCGTCCGGATTTCACAGACAGGATCGGATGCGGATGGCAGCGGGTGTCAGCGGACATGTCACCGAAGACATCCGCTGCTTCATAGGGCTGAATGGGGCATGCGATCAGATCCGCCTAAAAAACTGACAGGCAGATGTGATCGGACCGCCCGTGTGAAAGAGCCCTATCAGTTTCACATCCGTTTTTCATCAGTGATCATCAGTTTCCTATCCGTTTTTCATCAGTGATCATCAGTTTCCTATCTGTTTTTCATCACTGATCATCAGTTTCCTATGGGCTCTTTCACACGGCCGCTCCATGTGAGAGCTCCGCTGCGGTCCTTTTTTTTTTTTTTCCACGGAGCGGATGACATTTCTGTCATCCGCTCTGTATGCCCGCATATCATCCCATCCGTTTGCGGATGATATGCGGACATAATGTAAGTCTATGGGGGTTTGCGGATGTCAGCGGATGACACCGCTGACATCCGATTTTCCTTCCTTTCCGTTTTTTGAACGGAACAAAAATAGGGTTTTGTTCAGTTCCAAAAAACGGAACAGAACTGACAGGAAGAAAATCGGATGTCAGCGGATGGTATTCCGCTAACATCCGCAATGCCATTGACTTACATTATGTCCGCAAATCATCCGCAAAAAAATAGGATGATTTGCGGACATACGGAGCGCCCGTGTGAAAGGGCCCTATCTGTTTTTCATCAGAGACCATCAGTTTCCTATCCGTTTTTCATCAGTGATCATCAGTTTCACATCCGTTTTTCATTAGTGATCATCAGTTTCCCATCCGTTTTTCATCAGTGATCATCAGTTTCCTATCCATTTTTCATCAGTGATCATCAATTTCACATCCGTTTTTCATCAGTGATCATCAGTTTCCTATCCGTTTTTCATCAGTGATCATCAGTTTCATATACATTTTTCATCAGTTTCACATCCATTTTTAATCAGTGATCCTCAGTTTCCCAATCCGTTTTTTATCAGTGATCATCAGTTTCCCATCCATTTTTCATCAGTGATTATGGCTTCTTTCACACGGTCCGCCTCCGCAGGCGGATCCGTTTTGCTCAGCGGGGATCGATCCGCGATCCCCGCTGAGCCGGGCGGATGACAGCTCCGTCTCCGCTTGCAGAGCGGAGAGGGAGGTGTCTCAGCACCCGCTGCCCTCTATGGGGGATCGGAGGAGAGCGGACCGCTTGTCCGCTCTCATCAGATCCGCTCCGATTACTGAACGGATGGAAAAATAGGGTTTCCATCCATCCAGATTTCAGCACAGGATCGGATGCGGATGGCAGCGGGTGTCAGCGGAGGTGACCTCCGCTGACACCCGCTGCCCCATAGAGCTGCATGGAGGATCAGATCCGCTTAAAAAACTGACAGGCGGATCTGATCGGACCGCCCGTGTGAAAGAGCCCTATCAGTTTCACATCCGTTTTTTTAATCGGTGATTATCAGTTTCCTATCCGTTTTTCATCAGTGATCATCAGTTTCCTATCCGTTTTTCATCAGTGATCATCAGTTTCACATCCGTTTTTCATCAGTGATCATCAGTTTCCTATCCGTTTTTCATCAGTGATCATCAGTTTCATATACATTTTTCATCAGTTTCACATCCATTTTTAATCAGTGATCATCAGTTTCCTATCCATTTTTCATCAGTGATCATCAGTTTCACATCCGTTTTTCATCAGTGATCATTAGTTTCCTATCCATTTTTCATCAGTGATCATCAGTTTCACATCCGTTTTTCATCAGTGATCATCAGTTTCCTATCCGTTTTTCATCAGTGATCATCAGTTTCATATACATTTTTCATCAGTTTGACATCCATTTTTAATCAGTGATCCTCAGTTTCCCAATCCGTTTTTTATCAGTGATCATCAGTTTCCCATCCGTTTTTCATCAGTGATTATGGCTTCTTTCACACGGTCCGCCTCCGCAGGCGGATCCGTGTTGCTCAGCGGGGATCGATCCGCGATCCCCGCTGAGCCGGGCGGATGACAGCTCCGTCTCCGCTTGCAGAGCGGAGAGGGAGGTGTCTCAGCACCCGCTGCCCTCTATGGGGGATCGGAGGAGAGCGGACCGCTTGTCCGCTCTCATCAGATCCGCTCCAATTACTGAACGGATGGAAAAATAGGGTTTCCCTCCGTCCAGATTTCAGCACAGGATCGGATGCGGATGGCAGCGGGTGTCAGCGGAGGTCACCTCCGCTGACACCCGCTGCCCCATAGAGCTGCATGGAGGATCCGATCAGATCCGCCTAAAAAACTGACAGGCGGATCTGATCGGACCGCCCGTGTGAAAGAGCCCTATCAGTTTCACATCCGTTTTTTTAATCGGTGATTATCAGTTTCACATCTGTTTTTCATCAGTTATCATCAGTTTTTCATCCGTTTTTCATCAGTGATCATCAGTTTCCTATCCGTTTTTCATCAGTGATCATCAGTTTCCTATCCGTTTTTCATCAGTGATCATCAGTTTCACATCCATTTTTCATCAGTGATCATCAGTTTCCCAATCCGTTTTTCATCAGTGATCATCAGTTTCCTATCCGTTTTTCATTAGTGATCATCAGTTTCCTATGGGCTCTTTCACACGGGCAGTCTGATCAGATCCGCCTGTCAGTTTTTTAGGCGGATCTGATCGGATGCCCCATTCAGCCCTATGGAGCAGCGGATGTCCTCGGTGACATGTCCGCTGACACCCGCTGCCATCCGCATCCGATCCTGTCCGTGTAATCAGGACGGATGGAAACCCTATTTTCCATCCATCCTGGGGATCGGATCGGATGGGATTGGATGAGAGCGGACAGGCGGTCCGCTCTCATCCGATTCCCCATAGAGAGCAGCGGGGGCTGTGACACCTCCCTCTCCGCACTGCAAGCGGAGACGGAGCTGTCATCCGCCGGCTCAGCGGGGATCGCGGATCGATCCCCGCTGAGCAGCACGGATCCGCCTACGGAGGCGGACCGCGTGAAAGAGCCCTATCTGTTTTTCATCAGTGATCATCAGTTTCCTATCTGTTTTTCATCAGTGATCATCAGTTTACTATCCATTTTTCATCAGTGATCATCAGTTTCACATCCGTTTTTCATCAGTGATCATCAGTTTCCCATCTGTTTTTCATCAGTGATCATCAGTTTCCTATCCGTTTTTTCATCAGTGATCATCAGTTTCCTATCCGTTTTTTCATCAGTGATCATCAGTTTCACATCTGTTTTTCGTCGGTGATCATCAGTTTCCTATCCGTTTTTCATCAGTGATCATCAGTTTCCTATCCGTTTTTCATCAGTGATCATCAGTTTCCTATCCGTTTTTCATCAGTGATCATCAGTTTCCTATCCGTTTTACATCAGTGATCATCAGTTTGCTATCCATTTTTTATCAGTGATCATCAGTTTTTCATCGGTGATCGTCAGTTTCCTATCCATTTTTCATCAGTGATCATCAGTTTTTCATCAGTGATCGTCAGTTTCCCATCCATTTTTCATCAGTTTGTTTTTTTTTTTTTTTTTTTTTTACATCCACTACCAATGCAAAAACAGATGAAAAACTGACCATTTGTCACTTTACATCCATTTTTCATCTGATTTGTTTTTTATAATGGAACAAAATAGAGCTTTGATCAGTTTCAAAAAACAGATGATGACTGATGTAAATAGATGATCATCCATTTACTTCATTTTTTCCATAGCGATGCATTGATGTCTGTTTTTCATCCATCAACAGATGGATGAAAAAAGGACAAAGGGACAGCATGTGTGAAAGGGGGCCTAGGTGTGTACGTGCTAAGTAAAGTGTGACATGCACAGATACTTATCACCCCTCACAGAAATCCCAGTAGTCTTCCTGACAATGGCCTCATCTGCTTTTCCACTAGAAGGATGAGGCTATCTTTGTTCGGGAACTATCCATGGTCAGTAGCTACTTCCCGGAATGAGACGCTGGATCAGGGCTTTGCAGTTTTTGGCTGAACTAGATTAGCCCCACAGCTTCTTAGCCTGTGACTTGCTACAAAATTACAATGTACAGTCTGATCACTGTGAGAGAAGAGAATGAGGAAATGCTTCCTCCTGCCTGCTATAGACTGATGATATATTTTCAGCCTAGGCAAAGTCACTGGACTGAAGCACAGGGATGGCTATTTAATGATGAAGGGTACAGCTTTTTCTGAAAAAGGATATACTGTTACTGTATATAGTGACATATCTGGAATTTATGCATGCAGACTTCTCCTTTTTATCGACCTTAAATACTTTTCATGTGTGCGTCACAATTATCCAACATAACCATTGAATAGATTTGATTAAGAGGATGCACCAGTACACACATTTCTACTTTGTCTAACTACTTGTGTCATTTGACCTCTAGCTGCTGGCTTTCTCTGGAAGGAGGGTTACTCTACGCCTTTGTTGGCCCGGCAGCTGTCATTGTTCTGGTAAGCACTGTGACTGTCATCACCTTTGTCTTCTTTTGAATTCTGCAGATATAAAATGTGATGCCAGCTCGGAGGTAGCACTTTCCCTCAGTCTGCTCTTTCTATATGTTGCTTGCTGGATGTAGAGCTTCAGTTTTAGACAGGAACCTCTCTCACTATTATTATTTTTATTGTTATTATCTACCACTGCTGTGTGACCTTGAGTACCTATGTACAATGGGTCTGATTATCACGGCGAAAAGAGAAGCAGACCAAATCATGTGAAGAAGACAATTAATTCTCCAGTACATGATTGGCTGTTTGAAGGGCACACAGGTTCACCTAAGCTCTTTCCATTATAGAAAATTAAATACCTTGTGTGTAATTTTTGCAAATGACGCAGAAACCGACAAAAACATAGCACAATGTTAATTCCATACAACTTAAAGCGGTAGTATACCGCTGTTTTTTTTTTTTTTTTTTGTTTGTTTGTTTTTTTGTAATCCTGCAAGTTAAAGCCATAATGTGCTAGTCTGTATCGCAAACTAGCACATTATGTTAAACTTATCTTAGAACTAAGCCATCCAGCGGCACGCTGTCACCGCTGAAGGCGCTTCCATCTTCAACCGGTCTTCCTTCCGGGTTCGTGGACTCCAGATGTCTGAGTGGCCAGAGCCTCGAAGACGTCACTCCTGTCCTTTCATGGCACAGGACTCTGAAGGAATGGCATGATATGCTGTTCCTTTAGAGTGCATTCGCCATTGACTTTACTGGCTGCATCAAAGTAAATATCTCCTAAGCAGTGCACATTAGGAGATATTTACTTTATCTATACTGTAAGTACTGTATTTTTCACTCCATAAGACGCACTTCACCCCCCCCCCCCCAAAAAAAAATGGGGGGAAATGTATGTGCATCTCATGGAGCGAATACTGACTAAATCCCAGCGGGCGAGTCTCCTGCGGTGCCCCCGAGTCTCCCCAAGTCTCGGCTCAGCTGTCATTTACTGAACGGAGCTGCTACTTCCTGTATAGCACCGGCTAACCAGCAGGGTGATATCAGATGCACTGTGACAAGAGGAGCCATATACAGGAAGAAGCAGCTTTGCTCTATACTGCAGCCGCATGCTTCCTCCCAGGCTCAGCCACAGAATGGCTACAAGCAAATCTCTGCAAGTACCCACTACTATTGCTATTACCTTATACTGTGTCTGTGTGTGTGTGTGTATATATATATATATATATATATATATATATATATATATATAATATTTATACATTATATATATATATATATATATATATAATATTTATACATTATATATATATATATATGTATATATATATATATATATATATATATATATATATATATATATATATATATACTATTGCTATTACTGTATACTGTGTGTTTTCCTCCTCTAAAACCTAGGTGCGTCTTATGGAGCGAAAAATACGGTAAGCCTTACTTAGGCTTACCTATAGGTAAAAGTCATGCATTAGAGATTGCTCCCACTTATTAGCTACAGATAAATGTAACTTTTATTGAAATAGAATTGTTGGCAGATAAAATACCTTCTAAATATAGTAAAAATGTACCTTAAGTCTGCCTAGTGTTTTATACATAGAAGTACATTTTTGTATATGCATTATAAAGAAACAGCTGATATTTAAAAAAAGTTGCTTGGAAAAGTGTTTGTCAAGGAGTTACTGGCAATCAGTTCACTAGAGTTTGAGGTACATATTTGCTTTTACTATGCGTATCTCTTATATTAAAGCTGAGAAACACTTAAAGGAGGAGTACAGCTAAAGCTCATTTGGCTGTACTTCTGTGGATCACAGGAGTGCAGTTCGTTCTCCACACCTGTGACTCATTTTCAGCAGACATCGGGCTGCAGCCCGTTGTCAGCTGATGTCACAGAGCTAGTCCAGGCTGGGGTAAGATCAGGGAAGATCGGGGCAAGATCGCGACAATATAATTGGGATCTGCACCACAACCCAGCGCTCCAGTGAGTGCATGGGGGGCAGAGCAGAGAGCTGGTGACTGACAGTTCAATGGTGTTTGATTGCTCCGTTCTCAGTCTTAGAGCCGGCGGGGGACAGATGCAGCATCGGACCAATACTGCATCCACCTAGGCATGTATGATTCTTAAAAAAAAAAAAAAAAGAGGAAACTTATTTTTTAGACTCCATGCACATCAAACTAAAAAAAACGCTGGAAATAAAAGCTGGATAAAAAAAGGTGGTAAAAGTTTTTCATATTAGTAGCGTTTAGGAGCGTTTATGCTGGAAAAGCACTCAAAGAAGCTCTACAAAAACTGCTCCTAGATGCTGTAACTAAAAACCCGATAATAGCCTAAAGTAGTGTGCATGGACAGTTAGGATAACAATATTTAGCTTCTAGGAGCGGAAAAAGAAATGCTAATAACAGCTTCTAGGAGCTAAACCACTTGCCGACCGCCTGAAACAGATTTACTGCGGCAGGGCTGCTCGGTTGCACATAATCAATTAGATCTATGTGATTATGTACACGACGGAGCCACACTCCTACTGTGATTAGACACAGTGAGAGCCAGACCTCCCATGAGCTTCGGGGAAACTGACAGGAGTGCCGCCTGCCTATGTAAACAAAGCATGTTGCTCTTCTGTCAGACAGGCACAGTGAGATCACGTGTCTCAGCTTAGCTGAAACACCAATCTCTGTATGCCTTTCACAGAGCCCTCCCCCCTCCCCACAGTTAGCAAGCACAATTAGGCTTACATTTAACCCCTTGAACACCCCCCGTATTAACCCTTCCATGCCAGTATCATTTATACAGTAACAGTGCATATTATTTAGCACTGATTACTGAACGAATGTCACTGGTCCCCAAAAAGTATCACTTAGTGTCAGATTTGTCCGCCGCAATGTCGCAGTCCCGCTAAAAATCACTGATCGCCGCCATTACTAATAAATAGAAAAGAAAAGTCCAAAAATCTATCCCATAGTTTGTAAACGCTATAACTTTTGCGCAAACCAATTAAAATACACTGTTTGGGATTTTTATTACCAAAAATATGTAGCAGAATACAAATTTGCCTATACTGATAAAATATTTAGATTTTTGAAAATAATTTTATTGGGAATGTTTTGTAGCAGAAAGTAAAAAAATGTGTGTTTTTTTCAAAATTGTTGCTCTTTTTTTGTTTATAGCGCAAAATCTAAAAAACACTAAATACCACCAAAAGAAAGATCTATTTGTTGGTAAAAAAGGACATCAAATGTATTTGGATACAGCGTCGCATGACCGTGCAATTGTTAATTAAAATAACGCAATGCCGAATTGCAAAACAATATCCTGGTCATTTTTTTTTTTCTTCTTTCTTTCTCCCTTCTCTATATTATTATAGATTATAGAATATAGATTTTGATATTGCGACTATTCTTTTTTTTTTTTTTTTTATGTTTGTATGACTTGTTGGTTACAAAAAAATTTAATAAAAAGAGATTTAAAAAAAAGGGGGTAAAACCTTCCGAAGCTGAAGTGGTTAAAAAACGCTAGTGTTTTTTCATAAGCTCAAAAAAAAATTTGAAAAAAAAAGCGCTGAATGAGAAATGCTGATAATAGCGCTTTTAGTAGCATTTTAGTAGCTTTTGGAAGCTTATAGGAGCATTAGCATGTTACTAGCATTTTTGCAATACATTAAAAGAAAAAAGAAGCTGTTTTTAATAGCATTTAGAAGCAGTTAGGAGCATTTAGGAGCATTTAGAAGTATTCAGGATTTTTTTTCTGCTGGAAAAACCTCTACAAAAACAATTCTTCCACTCCTAGATGCAGAAGCTGAAAATATACAAAAAAAAAAATCTTTTAGTAGAGTTTTTCAGAGCTTTTTTTTATAGCTGAATGCTCCTAAATGCTCCTAACTGCTTCTAAAATGTTCCCAACAGCTTTTTTTTTTGTTTTTTTGTTTTTCGTACTTTTTTTTCATGTATTGCAAAAACAAATACAATGCTAGTGTTCATAAATGCTCCTAAAATCTTCTAAATGCTTCTAAATTCTAATAAAATTCTACTAGAAGCTGGCACAAAATGCTATTATCAAAATTTTTTATCCAGCGTTTTGTTCTAGCTTTTTTGAGCTTATGAAAAACGCTGGTGTAAAAGTGATACTAAACACACAGGGGATTCCACCTTATAATGATATTCATTTTTGGGTGAGTAGTTCTCAAAATGACCTGTGCTTGCAGCATGCTGGAAATCAGGACTGCTGATCAACATAGAACATTTGCTAAGCAAGTCTGTTGATTGGAGCACTCTGCAGGGGTGTATCAGACTACTGGACCCAGAGAAATGCACTTTATGTTAAGCAATGGTTTGGATCTCCAACTTTCTGCCACCACAGGGCATTCCAAACCTAGAAAATAAAAATGATGTCCACATTTATTGCAGCTTGGCTTTGACAAAATGAATTTTTGTTTGCGGACTACATTGATATTTATTTAATCAGTTTAAATATCTTTTAATCTTTGCTATAGGTTAACATGCTCATTGGCATAATTGTATTCAACAAATTGATGTCTCGGGATGGTATATCTGACAAGTCCAAAAAACAGCGGGCTGGGTGAGTGCTCTCCTCTTCTTAGGCTGCCAAGATACATTGGATGTGTTTTTGCATCATTTAATCAGTGTTGCACCAGTGTGGATTCGTGTCTGTATGCTTCCGATGTTTGACATGCAATATGTACAATGTTGTATAGTGCGTGGAGTTTTTTATTTTTTACATTATTAATGTTTATCTGTAATGTGGATGTAATCCTTTCCTAAATGGCATCATACTCTAGCCATTTGGCTTGTTTTCCTGTAAAAAAAAAAGTAGGTAGTACAGTCTAAAATGAACTGCTAGAAGCAAAATAAAAAACAACCCCAATTAAAATAAATATGAGGGCACACATTCTAGATGCCTGGCTATCACGCTGACCCCCTGTCTTTAAAGGATAACTTCACTTTCGCGGGGAAAAAAATATTAAATAAAGAAAAAATAATATAGCGTATACAATTGCGACATAAGTCTTATTGTAATTGAACATTATTAAAAATGACCTTTCCTTTTCAATCTGCAGCCGCTGTAATTTTCTGAAAATGCCATGCAATATGCTACCTGGAGGTGTTCTGTACACAGAATGTGTACTGACCACACCCCAGAAACATCATTTCCTGCTTGTGTGATTGGCTCAATAATTCTCCCAGAAGTCTGCACTAACATACAATTCAGATTTCAGGCATCTCCTGCAACAAAAAATTCATTTTTGGTGAGATACTCCCAATAGGAACAGGTCTGAAGGGATGCAGGCCCAGCAGATTTCCACATTAGTGCTCTGCAACTGCACAGCTGATTAATAATTATGAAAACACTCCCGTTAGGCCCACTCAGCACAGAGGAACAAACAGTGATTTCTCCAGAATAAAAAAAGGTAGAAATCTGTAACAAAGTTTGTTATAATCCTTGCAATGTACAGAGATCACAGAGAGGGTGTTTTTTTCTCAACAAAAGTGGAGTTACGCTTTAATACTCACTGACCTGAAACATGTATGCAAATCAAAAGAGTCAGTGTGGTCAGAAGTAATTATCTGCATACTTGTTCTGGGTCAGTAACTCAAACTACAGTTATGTTCTCCATAAAGGAAAAAAAAAAATGTGTGCTCCAATGACATGGGTTAGGTAGTAAGAGAACACTAAGGGATGTGAAAGATTCTGACCCAGGAGAGTTAAGTGCACCCTAGAGACATGATTCTGTTCTGAAGTGTGTCAATGTGCATCTGGGAAAGCTTACTGAACCTTTGCTGCAGTTCATCTGAATAAAACATGGCATTTGGGTACATTTAGAGAAAGTTAAAAAAGAATAACTTGATCCAATCAAAAACTTTTCAATAGCTTTTAATGACAGGCCACTTTGGATCTTAGCCTGTTGACAAATGTCTTTGTTCTGGAGCTCTAGGTTTCTGGAGTTAAGATGATTGCCAAGATGTAAATCATTTGATATCTGAAACAAACAGAAAAATAGTCGTTTGTGGCTTCCACTAATCATTAAATTGGATCTTCACTCATGGGCATCCGCAGGTAGGGGCAAGGGGGGGCAAATGCCCCCCCCCTGGAATCTTAACTTCCCCTTTCAAGTGGTTGTTAAGCCACTTTATACCATCCTGTCTGGTCTGTTTAACAATCCTGTGCGTCTGTGTATGTGTTTTAAAAAATAAGCCGTTCTTTACCAGTTTTCAGAGGGCCGCGCGCCACTCACGTGACCCGTCGGCTCTCTTCTCTTCCCGTCTGACAGCTGCCTGCAGCGAGCGGGGCCGAGGATTCCTCACTGATATCAGTTGAGAGAGGAGGAGGAGGGGAGGGGGAGAGGAGGAGAGAGGCAGCGGGTCACATGAGCGGCGAGTGGCGCACTGAAAACTTGTAAAGGTTGCCTTATTTTTCTAAAATACAGGCAAACAGGATTATTAAACAGACTGTAGACAGGATATGAAACTTTAAGTGAAACTACAGCAGCAGGAGGGGAGGGGGGAGGGTGCACTGACACAGGAGCAGATAGGCAGGGAGAGAGGGGGGAGGACAGAGGAGGACAGGAGGGCTGTGGATGACGGAGGCACGTAAACTGACCACAGTGTCAGGGCTCAGCAGCCATGGTATACCATGGTCAGTTTACAGAGGGGAGGACAAAGCCAGGCAGGATCAGCCAGGTATTTTAGGTGATAGAAGGGGCCAAATTACACAGCAAAGCACTGTGCTGTATGACATGCTTTAAGGGAACGGGATCAATTTTTTAATTTTTTTAGATTAACAAATGCTTTAAAAATAAATGCTGCTGTTTGCTCTTTAAAAATAAATACTCAAAATAAGTATAATGACTAAGCCCCTCCCCTTTATGGCATTGTTGAGAAGGGTCGAAGCATGGGTGACCTAAAATGATGCCCCCCCCCCCTGAAAAAAGTTCTGCGGATGCCCATGTCTTCACTGTATCTGAGAACCACAAACCAAAAACCTCACCCATCCTTGTCTCCATGCTTTATTTTGTTGAAAATCACTTTGAAAAAACAACCCCTTAGCATTTCTTGCCATGGGCAGCTTGAGTAAGGGCAAATGATTCATGTAGCCTTTACTTCCTGGAATACATCTGCCCTTAGCTCAAGCATGCATGCAGGTGAGTTTGCTTAGCAAAGTAAACCCCTCCTCCTCTACTCCCTTCATGACAACTCCTGGATTACTTAAAAAGAAACCCAGTTGTTGGCCCTCCTGAAGACTCCTGGGATGTATGACATCACTTACCTAAGCAAGAAACCAGGAAGTAACAATAAATGTAAAAAAAAAAAAAGTAAATATGATATAATAATGTGATATATTTCCTACCTATTTACTAATACTAGCAGCATGATGATTAAAAATAATCAATGCTGACCGCTTTAACCATGTTCTACAAAATCATTGGGAGTCAGTGTCTGTACACAACTACACCACTGACCTCTACATCATTTAAAAAATAATCATTTATTGTCTCTGCCTTCCCCTTAAAGCAAAACTAAAGACAATAGTTTTTTTCAGATTTACTAGGAAAGGAATTAGAACACCTGTCATAATTGTATTGCTGTCTGGACCCTGGTTGGGAGATTCACCCTTTCTATTTGTCCTGTTTACCACTACCACAGAGAGTGAAAGCGAAGGGAAAATCTCACATTTTTGGGTTGTCACCAAAACTGAAATAGAGGGGAAATCTTCCAATGGTGACACCAGTTCTGCTGACCCTGGTGACCACCAAAGCATTTCTTACTTTGAAATGATTTCCCCTCATATTCCATTTTGGCTTTAGGACAAGACATGAAGGGTAATTTCCCCAATTGAAAAAAATAAAAAAACTGACATGGTTATAATCCTTCCGTACACGGTCCAAAATAAAAAAAAATAAGAATTAGTTATTGCTTTACTTAAGGCAAATAGACTGTGCACTTCTCAAAGTGCAGTTGCATGCTGCAAGTGCAATTGTTCCTGATAAGTAAAGAATACCCAATCCCATGCAAGGACAATTAAAAAAACAGTATGTTTGCTTGCACGTGATTAGATGATGGAAGTCAGCAGAGCTTCTGCGCATTTCCTAAGCTCTGGAGCAAATGCAATTTCAGAGTGCAACTCCAGTTTGCAAAGTGCACAGTCTATTTAGTAAACCAACACCTAAGTGTCTGTACAAGCACCACCATTAATAACTTTTACATGCTGAAGAGGATTTGTCACATTGCAGAATTTTGTGTGTTTTTTTTCCCACTCCTTAATATCACTGGGAGTCCCCCCCAACCTGCACACAGGGGTTGATTTACTAAAGGCAAATAGACTGTGCGCTTTGCAGTTGCACTCTGCAAGACCATTTGCCCCAGAGATTAGTAAATGAGGGTAAGCTCTTCTGGCTTCCATCATCCATTTTTTATTTTCTTTGCACGTGATTGGGTACTCTTTGCAAAGTGAAGCTTTACCTAAGCTATGGAGCAACTGCACCTGCAGAGGGCAACTGCACTTTGCAAAGTGCACAGTCTATTTTCCTTTAGTAAGTCAATCCCACAGACAATTGACACGTAACACCATATTGAAAAAGGAGTGACCATATTCCAGAATCATATGTTGTCTGATCCCACCCCTTAAGATTACTGGGAGTCAATGAGGTTGATTTACTAAGGGCAAACAGGCTGATCCAGAGCTTAGTGAATTGGGGGAAGCTCTGCTAATGTCAATCATCCAATCACTACAAAATATGTCAACCAGGTGTCTATAAGCTAGATGCACCAAAACCTCTAATTGCCCCCTAACCAGGTGTCTATAAGCTAGATGCACCAAAACCCCTAATTGAAAATCAATGTATTGGGAAGCAAGAAAGATGGAATTTTTAAGGTGCCAAAAATATTTCAAAGTTAATCAAAATTTAAGAAAAATATTTTTTATTGAAAACCTCACAAATTTAAAAATGTACATGGATTAAAACCATTGCACAATATTCATACGATTGATGTGTGTATGCGGTAACTCCAGCTCTACATGTTTCACCAACCATTGGCTTCCTCAGGAGACTTTAATGAGTCCAGCATACAAACTAGCTAAAAATACAAAATCAAAGCCAGCATATTGAAAGGGTGATCCGGGAGAAGATATCAGTAAACCGCAGGGGGGCAAATTAGAGGATCCATATAAAGGACAAAATAGCACAAGAAAAGCCCGTGAATACACGATGTACACCCAAAAATGGGAACGGGAACAGAAGCCCAAAAAGGGATCAGTTAGATGACTGCCAGAACGTGTATAAATCAGTTCATTCCCCAAATATGTGCTTCAACAAATGCCTAAAAGCCAGCAAGTGGACTTCAGGATAAGTATCTCAATATCTCAGATATATGTTCCAAAAGGCGGTCTCTCCTGGATAGCAATTTTTTTACATTTGTGATGTTTTCAATAAAAACTTTGCTATTTTTCTTAAATTTTGATTAGATTTGAATTAGTTTTGGAACCTTAAAAATCCCATCTTTCACTCTTCCCAATACATTGATTTTCCATCAACCAGTCATTTTCAAGCAAAAAAACTGCATTTGTTTTTCTTGCATGTAATTGGGTATTCTCTGTAAAGTGAAATTTAACCACATTCACTTAGCTCTAGGGGAAACCCCTTTGCACAGTGAATGGCTTATTTGTCCTTAGTAAATTAACCCCAGGGTCTGTGCACTCCCCACCATTGTAACCTACATTATGTTGAAAAGGACTGGCCACGTTTCCGAATAGGTTGTTTGAGCCGACCCTTTAAGATCACTGGGAGTCAGTGAATGTAAAGGCCCCCACCATTGACACCTTCATTGTACTGAAAAGGTCACATTCCTCTACATGTGTTTCCCAGCATTAGAGGCATGGAGGCTCCATATGCAGATAAGAGATAAAAAAAGGGTTCTCTGAAACTGCATGTGTGTTATCTCATGCAGCCAGCTTAAAAGTGAAGTGTCATTAGTGAAGTTCATTGAAAATGGCAAGTAGTGTTTGCTGCAACTGCTTTCAAAGTGGACGATAATCACCTCTGATGTGGCCTGCAGGGGATATATGGCAAGCATGCCCAAACAAATGCTAACATTTCAGGAACTAGTGTGCACTTACCTTACCGCTGACCTGACACAGCCAGTCTTTGATTTGTCAGATCAACATCATTAATCAATAACTGCATAATTGTTATGATGAGCCGGAGATCAGCTGTATTGGGTTATTGCTTGAAGGTGACAGCAAGTCCTTCCTTGCCTTTCAACCTGTTGAAAAAATGGCCATGCATCTTAGGCAATCTCTCCCTGTTCTTAATGATAAATGGTGGCAGGTACCAGCACTACACATGACAGGCTGATGCCTGGGGGGATTTCTCTAGCTAGTTATCTCCAGCTGCTTTTAGACAGGCTGATTACTCAGGGAAGCCTTGCTTCTTCATTACCTAAAGAGTCACAATGGGTAACCAAGCCATATCATTCTACTTAGTGATCAGTCAATGTCTGAGCTGCAGAGATGTGATGGAACCAGAGCACATACCTACTGACCTGTGGAATAACACTAGATCATAGAAAGATATGTGAAACTGGATAAATACACTTCAAAGTGAAATAGGTGCACCATTAAATAAAAACAGGATTTCCTTCTCTGTGCAACAAATTAGGTAAATGGTTCTTGTTACAAAAAACATAAGCTTTACTCTGCCTTGCCTACCTGTGGCTGGAACATCGGATCCACCCAGATGCTGATAAGCTCCTTTGGCATGTGCCAGGCCAATGACTGGGTCTGGTCATAGCAAATAAAATGATCTGCCTTGTACAGTAGCTGATCCAAGGATGCTAGTTGGCATCATCATCATGATCTGCCCCTGAACACAGCAGCATGGTAAAAAAAAAAGCGGGAGCAATGGACATGGTATACGCTGCAATGGCCCTTGGCAGTTTAAGGCCTCATGCACACAGGGCATTTAAAAAACGCCAGCGCTTCTGCCAGGAAAAAGCAGCTGTAAAAATGTGCCTTTAGCTGCGTTTTTGACTAGCATTTATGGGCGTTTAAAGGGGTTAGCGTTTTTGGGCATTTTTATAGTAAAAACACTCCCTATAATGTAAAAACATCTAAAAATGGCAAAAGTGGCTAACAGCTTGTTACAGCGTTTGGCATCTTTTGGTAGCCAAAAAAATGTCAGATGCCCCAAACCGCAGTAGTAAAAATATCCTGTGTAGATGAGCCCTTAAGCTGATTCTCTTGTCAACAAAGGTATTTTTTATTTACAGGTGCACTTGTCCACTTATCTGTTATATAAGCTATACAGTCTATTGGCCTAATGCATATTTGATTATCCAAGAAACATTATCATACTGATTAATTCATTAACTATTAATGCATGGAGCATTATAATACAGTATATACAGTATAATATACTGTATGTATATATCATTTTTGATTACATGTATCACTAATAAACTCAAAACACGCTTTAGAGTTCAGATTTTTTTACATCAAGACAGTCCCTGATTTATGGTTGAGGTTGTCATGTGTTAGGTGTCTTTGTGATTGTACGTTAGTATAATGTCAGCGTGTTTCTGTATGTGGTGGTTTTGTATACCTCCTTCTGTCATGAGTGGCTATACCATGTTTCAGAGTTCCCAGGTTACTGTGTGCTCTCCTGACAGTACCTCTGCTCCCCAGTTTTAGCAATACCTGGGGGACTAGGGTTCTGCAGTTGTTGTTGATTGACAAGATCAAATGTGACTGAAAGTTCAGCAACATCTGCAGGGCCACAGGTTAGCTAAAGGCGGCCATACACGATGAGAGGTGTTTGTTAAGTCTGATTGCTTTTCAAAATATCATAATATCATCTTTTCATTACATCTATGATAGCACATCCTACACAAGTACTACATATACCTTCATCTGTACATACTAGGGGAAAGAGTACAGTGATACAGGACTTTAGCTCCACTCTATAGCAATAGGGATTCTTAAGTCAAAGGGGAAAGTAAGCAAGCCACTTGATGGTGTCCTATGGAAAGTTCTGCATTATCCATGTTTTATTAGGCTTAAGGTAGAGAAAGACCTGATAGTTGTTCAAGAAATGCACAAGGACACCAAAGGATAAACTCAAGACATCTAAGTTAGATAAAAAAAATGAAAAATAAACCAATCAGGCTGAAATTACTGGAGAAACAAGAATGGCAGTACCTGGCACTAAAGCACTGTGTCTGGCACTGAAGGTAACAAACAGCACGTGGTAGGGCAACAGCCCTATCACATTGGTGGTAGGACAATAGCCCTTTCGCATTAATCGGGGATAAATATGATTCATGCAGGTTGTAAGGCTAGCTCCTATGTAGTTTTAGATTCATTGCTTAGCTTATAAAAGAGAATTCCTATAGATCCCCATCCTAAGGGTGGCTTGACAATATGTCTGATTTATGAGAAGTATAGAAGAACAAGTTGCCTTGCCTTCTAATAGTAAGACATTTTTTCTTGATGTGCAATGTTATGAATTAATGCTGTAAGGTCATATATGCATTCTTTTTAGCCAGTGGTAGAACCTTGTAACTTGGCTTACTGGTGGGACATGCATGGTAAAGTCTCTTACTGCTGGTTGGCTTTAGGTGAGGTGTGAGGTTCAACTACCCATCTCACCTGTTCAAAATCAGCCTATGTAAATTATATGTGTCCCTGATGAATAAATGTATAAGAAAAATGAGATGGTCAGTCATGCTGCTGTGGGTGTATAGTACTATAGTATTATAGCACATGTTGGGTGGGAGGGAGATGTTTCTTTTTGGTTAGATATACTCCAAACAGTCCTCTGTGTATGGCCAGCCTTAACCGGAAAAAGGGGTGATGGTGATGGAGGTTCCCTTTCCTTGTATCCATCTCATGCTAACCAGGTGCTGCCTTCCTGCTAGTCCGGAGCTGATCTAACACACTGCCTTTTATTTCTCTCTCCCATCTTCACTCTTATTATCTCTCTCATTCGCCCTACACTCCTCTGTGGCTTCTACCTTCTGTCTCTATATTCCTCTTATCTGCTCCTTCCGGTCTCACCCCTGCCAACCCAACCTCCTTCATTCCCCATGTACTCTTATTCTGTATAATGGGTTTTATATTGATGTGTAAATTTGTCTTCTTTTATGCATGCATTAAACTGTATGTGCTCTTTTGCATGAAATCACACACAATATATGATCTGTGCCTTTCTTTTTTTTATTATTTTGTATCACCCTTTTAATTTGTAATATTTAAATATATATTTATCCATAAATCTATCAACATCTGTAAATGTATTTTGGACCTGGCTATCTGTATTTTTTATCTTGCTGTTAAAATATACCTGATCCTCTTTGTCTTATTTCTGTTCTCCTAATGAACTGCCACTACTTTGCATGCTCTGTGCTTGTTGTGATGTGCTCTTGCAGAATTGAGATTTCCTGCAGGAACCTGCCTCTAATTTGTTCCACATGTGGAGTGCTGCCCAGTGCAAAGCTATCCGCAGCTACTGCCAGCAACGCTGTGTTAGTGTCCTGTGTGCTGCCTTTGCCCCACACTATTTGCACACATTGCAGTAGGACAAACACTCATTTACTTATTACTATGCAGATGACCCTATTTAGACTGCAAATGTCACCAATATCAACCATTTACACAGTGTACATTTTTAAAGGAATATATAGGGATTCTTTCCTTCTGCATTTTATACATATTTCCACTAAAGTGTAATTCTATCTTTGTGAAAAATGTAATAATTTTAACCACAAAATGAAGCCGTCCAATGTATATATAGTATGTATCACTTATAGTATTCCCCTTTTATCTATGCTTGATTTTGAAGTATCCATTGTGCTCAGCGGAACGTTTTCACATAGTGGGGTTGATTTACTTGAACTGGTGCACTCAGAATCTGGTGCAGCTGTGCCTGGTAGCCAATCAGCTTCTGACTTCTGCTTGTTCAGTTAAGCTTTGACAATAAAACATGGAGGCTGATTGGTTTATATGCAGAGCTGCACCAGACTTTGAACGCTCCAGTTTTAATAAATAACCCCCCGTGTGTCTATATATATGTAGAATGTAACTGTGTCTATAGCAGGGGGAAAAGCAGAAGATTAAAATGGAACTCCAACCAAAAGGTTTGCTCTGATTGTGTGTACAGTGGGGACGGGCTAGAACATCTGTCTGTTTTCCTGATGTCTATGTCCTCACTGGAGAGGTGTCTTCTCACTTCTTCTTTCAGAAACACAAGTGAGAGAAAAGCTCCCAAAACCTAGGAAACATTTCAACAGTTGTCACTGGGAGATTGTATTCTACTTCTGTTCCAGTGTTAACTGTTATTTTAGATTTCACCTTACTTTCTGCCCTGATGACAAAGAATCTCCCCATCATAGTCACAGAGAGAATTAAAAACCCAACTGAGGTGTTACCCCTTCCTACTAGTTAAGTTGGAGATTCACTTTAAGGACCCTACATCTCTCCTAATCGCTGAATCCAGAGGCAACACATAACAGCAGGCAAGCCGTGATTATTTCTGCTAGAACACAATGGATATGTCAAGAGCCCATGTGTGCACAAAAATAATAAATACTATTTTCAAACCTGATGACTACTGCCTCAACCCAAATTTGTTAGAAAAGTGAATGTTGAATTTAATTGACAGGCAAGGGAGGTTGTGCAAGAGGTCACTGTGTGTTAGTTGTCACCTGCACAGTGTGGTGTCTTCTCTGTACAAGTCCTGAGTAGTGTGCCTGTCACCGGTCTCTTCTATTGTCTCCGAAGCCACATTTACCCTCTAATTAGAAGAGCTCCGTTACAGATCCTTTTCCAGTCTTTTCATGTGCATGACACCCATAGAGGCATCTAATGCTTCTGTCACTTTCCTGAGGCTAGGAGAGGTAACCCATACCAGCATTACCCAGCACACCTTACTGAAGTCAGGGGAAACTGCCACAAGCAGAAATTTGTCAGCACTGCGACTGCACACACCTAACCTGGGATTCTTGATCTTTTATCTCTCCTCACCCACACCTCTGGCATTTCTGTTCATGTCGCTGTGCATTTTATTGTGTTGCCTACCACTCGCTTGCTCTTCATGGCTCTCCATCTCTGTTAACCTTTCTCTCCTTTCTAATTACTCTTCCTGTTTCAACAACATTTCAAAATCCTTTTAATTTTTTTACCACTTTGTCTGTTCTTTTATTCATTTTCCCCTTTTCACATTATTTGCTGGGTTTCTGAAATTTTTTTATTCCATATCTTATTTTTTTATTTTCTCTTACTTTTTTTTGCTTTAATTATGTTATTTTTTTCTTTTGTCCACATCTTTTCTCGCACTTCCCATTATCATTCTGTTTTTCTCTTCTCCCCTCTTTCTCTTGCTCAATATCCCTCCTATATGCACCGTGTCTCCACTCCCTTATCACAGGGCATCTCTCTGGAGCTCCTGCGTGGTACTTCCTCTCCTTGCCCTTACGTGGATGTCTGCAGTTCTAGCTATGACCGACCGTCGATCCATTCTCTTCCAAGTTCTGTTTGCAGTATTCAATTCTGTACAAGGCTGCGTGATCATCACTGTTCACTGCTTCCTGCGTCGAGAGGTAAAAACCTGCCTACACTACTTATGGTCTGTATTTCTCCCACTTAGGTGGATAGCTGTTTACATGACTACAAGATGACAGTTGTCTAACCTTGCTGCTTTTAGTCTCATTAAGCAACAAGCCTATTTTTATGAATGTATGAATAGAAAAGCCTCAAGTAGACACTTTTTTGTGGGGAACAAAACGTATGACAGATAGAAAACCTTGTCCAATCACTCATTTTTTCCTCCAAGGTAAGACAGGAGATAACTTCATCAACCTCTTTATTTACAACTTTCTAGACCTCCTTGACTAGGCATAAGCATGGAGGGTTAGTCAAGCCTAACACTTTGAGTATATGTAACAATGGTGTTTTCTGATGGCAGATGCACATTTGAGTAACCTCTAGTATCTGTGGGCAAATAAAAGTTAACCTGTGCATAGACTATGCACATCCAAGTATTTATATATTCCAAACAAGCTGTAAAAGTACTGCAGACAAAGCCCTCACTCAACTCTGTAGCTATAGGCATTGTGGATAGATTCATCTTCTAACGTCACACCAGAGGCACTGGAATCACAGATGCAAGTGTTAGAAACAACTAAGCCCTAGTTTTAAGCTTTTGACTTTGGGGGAAAGGTGGGGGTGGTGTAAATTGGCAATTGAGCAGCAGCTTTACTGCCTCCCTACATTAAGCTGCAAAGACAGCTGGGGCACTGGACACATGCCCCGGCAAACGTTATTCCCCTATCGCATTCAGGTGGGCAGTGCTGCAACCTATTCAATTGTGCTGCACCACAACCTGCAACTATATGCAGGGTCAGAGTCAGCAGTGATGAGGTGAGATAACCTCCTTACCTGTCAAAACTCTTCAGAAGGCAACACAAGTGTGAGCAAGCCCTAAATACAGACTTTGGAGTCTTTGTCATGACCTTTGAGTATAAATTAATTCACAGTACAAGCAGCTAGAGAGGTCATTGGGGGTTTATTCTAAAACTCTTTTACCACTTGTTAATTATATGTATATACTTTATTGTCCATAACTTGGGCTTCGTTTTAAGTTTTGTCATATAGTATACTGTTTGTCACTAATGTCACTAATAATGTTATGTTATTATTTTTGCTTTATGAATAAGTGCCGTATAAGCAAATTGTTTTTATTAGTAGAATAACAAATCCTACTGGCTAAAAAAGGAAGCTGTTTTCATGAAAACTGTACTATTTTATAACTGGAACAGTTATAAAATATTTACTGATCTGGGCTGATTATACTATTGACCAGTGTAAAGCCATTCAGCCATTAGTGACACCTAGTACCCAAATCCCCCCCATCACATGCAGTAGTTAGAAAAATAGAAATGTGATGGCAGAAAAAAGAGGTCTATTGAGTATAACCCATTTTGTTTTTTAATCTATACATGTTTTTGTAGAGTAAAGATCTATTTTTGTCCCAAGCATGTTTAAATCCATTTACTGTTGACTGGCTGACTACCTCTTCTTAAAGTCTATTCAAAGCATCAACTACCATTTGGTTAAATAATACTTTCTAAGATTTGCTTTTAATTTTCCTCCAGTTAGTTTGAGGTCGTGTCCTTGTATTCTCGATCTTGGCTTCATGTTGAAAATACCGTGCTTCTAAACTTTATTAACCCTCTTGATGTATTTAAAGGTTTCAGTCACGTCTCTCCTTTCCCTTCTTTCCTCCACACTGTACATATTAAGTTCCTGAGGTCTTTTTTATCCCTCAGACCCCTCACTCACTCTTTTTTTGTTGCCCATATCTGAACTAGTTCTATCTTATCAATATCTTTTTATAAGTAAGGTCTCTAGAACTGGACACAGTATTCTAAATTACATCTCACTAAAGATCTATATAGGGGAATCAGGGCCTCCTTCCTCCTGCTGTTGACCCCTCTAGTGATGCATCCTAGAATTCTATTCGCTTTTCTAACGAAAGGCAAACAGATTGTTCACTTTGATTTACTGAAGGCAAATAGACTGTTCACTTTGCACGCACAGATGCACTCTGCAGGGGAATTGTACCTAGAGCTTAGTGGATGAGATGAAGCTCAGCTGACTTCAATCATGCATCACGTGCAAGCAAAATGGCTATTTTTTTATTTTCCTTGCGCATGATTGGGTATGCTTTGCAAAGTAAGGTTTCACCACATTCACTAAGCATCCATGGATCGTGAAATTTCAATTGTAGAGGGAACGGTGTATTTGCCTTTAGTAAATCAATCTTTGTGTGTCATACCGCTAGTAGACAACACTCATTAGGATAAGGACAAATTTAGGCCATTATATGGAGCAGTCCCTTGAGAACATTATGTGAAGTTGTCACATTGAACATCTAAGAGACCTTTCTTTATGCTGCTTTGGTCTTTCTAATCTTACTGCCAAAAATCTGTAATGTTAAATCATTTATGCTAATGTGATAAAAGTACTGCAAAAAAGCAGGAAATTATTTGGCCATAAATGAAGTGTGACCACATAAAAAATAAGGTGGCTCCATTAACATTTCATAAATACCTTGTGAGTGCCGGGAAAGGTTGCAGTGGCCACCATGCCCGTGATTAAGGATCGTTACTCTAGATGAACTGACTTGATAGAAGACTTTTTATCCCTCTTTCTTTTGTGCTTCATCGCCCAACAGATTGGTTGATGTATGAATGTGTTTAGTCATGCAAACTAGAAACTAAAACACTAGCAGAAGTACTCAATCGAGTCTAGATAATTTTAAAAAATCAGGAGTCGGCATTCATCTAGTATCTACTAATTCACTTTGTCTTTCTTTGGGCAGATTCAAGAAGTGGTGAAGTGCCAAATGGGTGGGTGCCGCAGTGATGAAAATGAAGATTCTCCAAACTCCTGTAAGAACGGGCAGCTTCAGATAATGGTAGGTATTCCATTAGCACAATGTATTATCTAGATATTTGCTAGTATACAGCCAATAATAGAGAAGAAATTCAATCATAATATATTGGATAATGATACCCCTTATACATACAGTAGATCAGCATTGATCAAGCATTTGGAATATTACTACACAAAGCAATGGATTGAATGGTCCTGAAATTACAAAGTAAATCCTAATATCTAAATATTTTAGTAGAGGGGATACTTTCTGTTTTTTATAAGAGTACATCAAAGCTCACATTTATTAAGCAGCAAACAGTAATGAACACAGGCAGTGACATACCGTCACAGAACAGACAAGGATGAACCTCGACTGTGATGAATAGACACAAGCTTACAAATACTGTTAGACAAAAGACAAGGATGGATTAACACAGACTGACTGAGGCTGGTTTACTTGGGCAAACTCAGGAAATGTGGCACTGTCAGCAGCACAGAGAGGCATGCCCTCCCTAAAAAGCTCAGATGAATGATCATTCAAAAGAAAGCAAGGTTTCAGTTGGATTGGGAAGGAGTTTACGAAGAGGGTGGGTGGGAGATAATTTGTAATCTACAAATGTGGCAGGTTATGCTTAGCAAGGAAAAACTATTTTCTGAAATCTGAGCTCTCTTCCGTATATAAAATGATCCATCAGAAGACTAAAAGATGTGTTATAAAAAAAATTGCAAAGCTATTTGTCCTGAAAAACTTCCTGTACATTTGTTTTGTGTGAACAGGGGAAAAATTGAAGATTATTAAGCAATTTTCTCTCCAGGTTGGATGCCCTTCATTTATTAACAATAGCATGGATCAGGAAAATACCACATTATTGCCACTAGATGGTCATAGAAATAAATACTTATTTACTATGATCCTCATCACCATCTAGTGGCCATAATGCAGTCATTTTATGGTTCATGCTATTCTTATTAACTAAGAACATCTGCCCTGGAGAAGAAAATAGCCTAGTAGAGTGATGGCAAACCTTGGCACTCCAGATGTTTTGGAACTACATTTCCCATGATGCTCAACTAAACTGCAGAGTGTGTGAGCATCATGGGAAATGTAGTTCTAAAAAATCTGGGGTGCCAAGGTTGGCTATCACTGGCCTAGTACCATTCAGTTTTGCAGAATTCACATAGAATGAATATAAATGCAGTTTTTCAGGATGAATTTGTGTGAATCTGTGAATTTCTTATAAATACATCCTTTAATGAAGTCCTTCACATATACATTTTTTGCTCTGCTTGCCTTTTATTTGCATGTGGCAACTATACAATTCATATACAGCAAATAAACAGTAAAAACTTCTCAACAGTTGCTCTAGCTGTAATTGTTTACGTTAACATTTCACATTCATAATTTCGGAATCCTACTGCTTTCCTCAGAAAGACAATAACCCCCTGAAAAAAATCAGATGTACAACTTAACAAAAAAAAATTCATAAGAAGCCATTTGCCTGCACAAAGTTATTTCTAGTGAGCCTGGACAAATCCCAAGACTGAAATGGAAAAGGAAAATAACTGCCAAGAGAGAGAGAGACTGGCAGATTTGCTCCAGAAAGAGCAAAACATGTGATTTTGGCTTCCTGGTCCTGGTGATGTCCTAGTACTAGTAGTGTTCAGCACAGGATTGCATTGATTTTGTGTTTATACTTCCATCCCCCTATGTAGCTTTTGGAAAAAATATAGTGTTAGGGTTTAGGTTCAGGACAGCAGGACAAATAATTTGCTTTATGCTCCATCAACACTGGTTTATAATGCAAATATAGCTTGATGTTAAAGAACCAATTCCAAATTGCATATAGTGGTTTCAGGCTCTTGGCTATCATTAGTACACCATATGGAAACCGGGTCTTCAATGTGCTCATAGGGAATAAAGAAAATTATTTTTATAGCTTTACCAATTGTCCTGAAATGAAGAATGATCCTTTTATTTTTGGGATGTGATGAAATGAGAGCCGGTTCACACTGAGGCGATCCGACTTCGGGGGGCGACCTGTGAAGTCGCGTGCACCGCGACTTCGGCGCGACTTGCAGGGACTTCACATAATGGAAGTCTATGCAAGTCGCTCCCAGGTCGCCCCAAAGTAGTACAGGACCCTTTTTCTAAGTCGGAGCGACTTTTGTTGCTCCTATTAGAACGGTTCCTGTACTACTCAATGGACCGCGACCGACCGCGACTTGTCAGGCTGACAAGTCGCCTGACAAGTCGCGCTAGTCTGAATGGGCTCTTAGACATGTGATTACCTTTAAATAATAAAATAATAAATAAACAATAATGCATTGTAAGCATCTGAATTTGATATGTTTTGACCCTCTGTACAGCAGAGCTCTAGTGTGAGCAAAATAAGAAGCCAGTCAGTTCATATGTTAACAAGGAGCATGATAATAGGACGAAGGAGGAGAATAACAGAGAGATGATCTCATCTCTATGCTGCTTCTCCTTTCACTGTCCAGTCAAAGACAGGGCAGATCCATGACGGTCTGGGCTCAGGGGAGGTGGGTTGAATAATGTTTTCCATCATTCAACCTGGGAAACTGAGGGCATCTAGTGATGAAAAAGCAGTACTGTGAGGGCAGCTTTAGATTAAATGTGAATATTACAAAGGTTGTTTTTATGGACTGTTAATTAGTGTATTTTTATTTTTGCCTGGAGATCTCCCTTAAGCATTGAGTCTAGAGTTAGGGGATGCTCCTACACATTTCTGCCCTGTAAGACCACACTTCAAACTGCCAGCACAAGGCTCCCTGCCTCGAAATCGAAGGTACTTCAAAAAGAGTATGCGTCTCTCCAACCACATATAAATGGTGTCAAATGTTCTGTACGTCCTGAAAATGAATTTTATCAAAGAATTGCTCCCAAGGTTATTCAATTTAGTTGTTTAGTGAAGCTTTTCATAGATAGGATTACAACTTCATTATCCGTGTTTAAAGAATAAGTAGGTCCTTTCATCCACAGCGCCTTTTACTTTTCCTAATTCTGCCATGTTCTGCTTTTTTTTTAAACGCCCTTCTACCGTCTCATTGTCTGTTCTTCTCATATGTTGTGCTACCTCTTGTTATTTTATTTATATATTTTTCCTTTTTAATTCTACAAAGTGTAAAATGTATGTGTACGTGAATGGGTTCTGAGCAGCAGGGCCATCTTATCGCACCAGGTAGATAAGGGGCCCCTGTAGTCCCCCCTATCAAGGGAATCATATGTGGACAGAGTAGCTGAGCAGTGTGCAGGTGAGGGAAATAACTGGAACTGATCTTTTATAGCTCTCACTGCAGTAGCTAAAAGCCAGCATCCCCTCCTTCCTCCCAACAGCTTTTAGCTTTCAGCTGGTGCAGGGTGAGCCATAGAAGATTAGTTCCAGTTATTCCTCCCACCTATGCACTGATCAACCACTCATGTCCACTATTGAAATTCCCTCCCTGCCTGGGCCCCCTTGTGTAACTCCCCCACCAGTGCTGCCAGCTTCCCTCTTCTTCTCTCCCATCGGCAGCAGGTGCAGGCGTACAGGAGGATCTGCGCCACAAACAAACAATTTAAGGAAAAAACAGAGGGTTTTCTTTGCACACATTTGCAAATATATGCATAAGCCACAGTGCCTATGTCAAGGCTCCTCTGTACTGCAGTCCTAACTTTTCACAGTTTCCCAAGTTGGAGCACATATAACAGTGGATAGATTAAAGGTAGGTTTGCCAGTAGGGAGCCCACCCCTCCATAAAGGCACAGGAATGCATGGGAATCCCAGCAAAAGCACAATTGTAGCTAAAGCCATGCAGTGTGACACTGCATTAAATTCAAAAAACTGTACAAAATAGTGGGAGGATCTTAAGGATGGAGAGCAGGGGAAGGGGCCAGTAAATATCTCATTTACCAGCCCCTTCCTTTTCTAAATGAACACAGTGAGTAATCAGTGCCGATCACTTACTGTGTTCATAGTAAACTGTGTCTCTGTCTCCTGTTCATTCATCTGCAGTGAAGCTGAGGCTGCAGAAATAACTGGGGAATTGTGTTTTCTTAGTCCTTTTATGTCTTTATGTCTCAAAAGTGAGAATTCAGGGGTCTATTATGACCCCTGATATCTCACCAAAGACTCCTTAACCACTTGCCGACCGCCGCACGACTATCTACGGCGGCGGTCAGCCCCTCACAGGCAAAGTGACGTAGGTCTACGTCGCTCGCCTGTGAGGGTTTAGGGAGCGAGCGCGCGCCACCGGAGGCGCGCTCCCGCTCCCGCGTGGTCACGGACCCCCCCGCGCGTGTGACCGGCGGACCCGATCGCCGCCGGCCACTATGCGATCGGCGGGGGAGAGGGAGAAAGTCAGGCAGCTTGTGTAAACAAGCTGCCTGTCATTCTCCCCTCTGTATGAGAGCTGATCATATGGATCTACTATGTAGATCCATTGATCACTCTGCATACAGTTGAAGCCACAGACAATCACAGTTAGAATCACGCCCCTAGGGACACACACAGCCCCTCCCTCTCAAATAAAGTTAACCCCTTCACTACCAGTGTATTTTTACAGTAACAGTGCATATATATAGCACTGATTACTGTAGAAATGTCACTGGTAACCCCAAAAGTGTCAAAAATGTCAGTCAAGGGTCCGATCTGTCCACCGCAATGTCGCAGTACCGCAAAAAAAATCGCAGATCGCCGCCATTACGCGTTAAAAAAAAAAACAACAAAAATGACAAAAATCTTTCCCTTTGTTAGTAAACGCAATAACTTTTGCGCAAACCAATCAAAATACGCTTTTTGCGATTTTTTTTACCAAACATAGGTAGCATAAAACAAATTGGCCGAAAATATAAAAAAATTTTGATTTTTACATTTTTTTTGGGGGGAATTTCATATAAAAAAAGGGAAAAATATTGCTATTTTTGCAAAATTTACGCTCTTTTTTTGTTTATAGCGCGTGATCAAAAAATCGCACAGGTGATCAAATACCGCCAAAAGAAAGCTCTGTTTGTGGGAAAAAAAGGACGCCAAATTCGTTTAGGTACAGCGTCGCACGACCGCGCAATTGTTCGTTAAAGTCACGCAGTGCCGAATCGCAAAATACCCTCTGGTCGTTTAGCAGCCAAATCCTCCGGGGCTTAAGTGGTTAAAGGCATTGTGAAAAAATTTTAAAATGTATTTTAACCACTTTACTACCAGTCACGTAACCTCTACGTCGGCTGACTTTGAGTGGTTATACCGGGATGATGCCTCTAGCTAGAGGCATCATCCCGGTACCGTTGTTTGAAGCCGACGGTCGGCTTTCCGTCGGTAACGATCGATGCGGCTCGGGAGCCGCTCGATCGTTACCCGGGGGGGCGGGAGGGGACGTCCCCCCCCTCCCGCCGCCTTCCGCGGCTTTGCTCGGGGGGCTACCGTCCCACCGGGAGCCCCGAGCACCCAGCCGGCACGTCCGCCGGCTGGATGGAGTCCCGATGAATGCCGGAAACGGCATCGATCGGGTCTCCGATGACGTAACCCGGAGGCGGCGTCCATGACGTCACTTCCGAGTTACTGTGCTGCAAAAGGCGGCAGATTTGAAAAACGGCTGTATGCAAAAATGCCGTTTTCGGCGTTTTGCATACAGGGAAGTGTAGTGGAGGGGTCTAGGGTCTTTTAGACCCTCGATCCCTCCATAAAGTGTACCTGTCACGACATATTGCTGTCACCAGGGATGTTTACATTGCTTGTGACAGCAATAAAAGTGATCAGATTTTTTTTTTTTTAAAAAAACCTGTAATAAAGTTTAAAAAAAAAGAAAAAATAAATAGGAAAAAAAAAAAAAAAAAAAAATTTAGCCGTCCCCGTCACCGTTAGCTCGCGCACAAAAAAAAACGTATACGCAAGTCGAGCCGCAAATGAAATCGCTGTTCAAACCACACATGTGAGGTATCGCCGCGATCGCCAGAGCGTGGGCAATAATTAAAAAAAAAGAGCTACACTCTAACTCTAAACTGGTAACCGTTAAATAAATTTAAAGCGTCGCAGATTGAGATCTCTATTGACCGTAGTTTGTCGCCATCCCACGGGGGGGGCGCAATTTTAAACCGTAACATGTTTTGTATCTATTTACTCGGCGTGACATCATCTTTCACAATATACAAAAAAAATGGGCTAACTTTACTGTTTAGTATTTTTTAAATGCAGTGAAATGTGATTTTTCAAATTTTTTCCAAAAAAATGGCGTTTTAAAGACCTATGCGCAAATACCGCGTGACAAAAAATTTTGCAATGACCGACATTTTATTCTCCAGAGTCTTTGCTAAAAAAATATATATAATGTTTGGGGGTTCTAAGTAGTTTTCTAGGAAAAAATACTGGTTTTAACTTGTGAACAAAAAGTGTCCGAAATAGGGCTGGGGCTAAAGTGGTTAAAAAATTGTAAAAAAAATTATATATATTTTTTTTATAATCAGACTAAAAAGCCACGCCCAATAAATAGCTTAATTTAGCCACACCCACTGTTTGCCGCCACACCTGGTAAGGGCCCCAGTGCATTACTTTGCTCAGGGCCCATGATGCTATTAAGATGAATCTGCTGAACAGAGGATCTACAGTCAGGTCCATAAATATTGGGACATCGACACAATTCTAATCTTTTTGGCTCTATACACCACCACAATGGATTTGAAATGAAACAAGCAAGATGTGCTTTAACTGTCAGCTTTAATTTGAGGGTATTTACATCCAATACAGGTGAACAGTGTAGGAATTACAACAGTTTGTATATGTGCCTCCCACTTTTTTAAGGGACCAAAAGTAATGGGACAGATTAACAATCATAAATCAAACTTTCACTTTTAATACTTGGTTGCAAATCCTTTGCAGTCAATTACAACCTGAAGTCTGGAATGCGTAGACATCACCAGATGCTGGGTTTCATCCCTGGTGATGCTCTGCCAGGCCTCTACTGCAACTGTCTTCAGTTCCTGCTTGTTCTTGGGGCATTTTCCCTTCAGTTTTGTCTTCAGCAAGTGAAATGCATGCTCAATCGGATTCAGGTCAGGTGATTGACTTGGCCATTGCATAAAATTCCACTTCTTTCACTTAAAAAACTCTTTGGTTGCTTTTGCGGTATGCTTCAGGTCATTGTCCATCTGAACTGCGAAGCGCGGTCCAATGAGTTCTGAAGCATTTCGCTGAATATGAGCAGATAATATTGCCGAAAACACTTCATAATTCATCCTGCTGCTTTTGTCACCAGTCACATCATCAATAAATACAAGAGAACCAGTTCCATTGGCAGCCATACATGCCCACGCCATGACACTACCACCACCATGCTTCACTGATGAGGTGGTATGCTTTGGATCATGAGCAGTTCCTTTCCTTCTCCATATTCTTCTCTTCCCATCACTCTAGTACAAGTTGATCTTGGTCTCATCTGTCCATAGGATGTTGTTCCAGAACTGTGAAGGCTTTTTTAGATGTTGTTTGGCAAACTCTAATCTGGCCTTCCTGTTTTTGAGGCTCACCAATGGTTTACATCTTGTGGTGAACCCTCTGTATTCACTGGTGAAGTCTTCTCTTGATTGTTGACTTTGACACACATACACCTACTTCCTGGAGAGTGTTCTTGATCTGGCCAACTGTTGTGAAGGGTGTTTTCTTCACCAGGGAAAGAATTCTTCGCTCATCCACCACAGTTGTTTTCCATGGTCTTCCAGGTCTTTTGGTGTTGCTGAGCTCACCGGTGCGTTCTTTCTTTTTAAGGATGTTCCAAACAGTGGATTTGGCCACACCTAATGCTTTTGATATCTCTCTGATGGGTTTGTTTTGTTTTTTCAGCCTAATGATGGCTTGCTTCACTGATAGTGACAGCTCTTGGATCTCATATTGAGAGTTGACAGCAACAGATTCCAAATGCAAATAGCACACTTGAAATGAACTCTGGACCTTTTATCTGCTCCTTGTAAATGGGATAATGAGGGAAGGATATAGATACTCTAGAGAGAGTTCAGAGAAGAGCTACTAAACTAGTACATGGATTGCAGGAAAAAACTTACCAGGAAAGGTTAAAGGACCTTAACATGTATAGCTTGGAAGAAAGAAGAGAAAGAGGGGATATGATAGAAACTTTTAAATACATAAAGGGAATCAACTCGGTAAAGTTTTAAATACATAAAGGGAATCAACTCGGTAAAGGAGGAGAGCATATTTAAAAGAAGAAAAACTACCACAAGAGGACACAGTTTTAAATTAGAGGGGCAAAGGTTTAAAAGTAATATGAGGAAGTATTACTTTACTGAGAGAGTAGTGGATGCATGGAATAACCTTCCTGCAGAAGTGGTAGCTGCAAATACAGTGAAGGAGTTTAAGCATGCATGGGATAGGCATAAGGCTATCCTTCATATAAGATAGGGCCAGGGACTATTCATAGGATTCAGATATATTGGGCAGACTAGATGGGCCAAATGGTTCTTATCTGCCGACACATTCTATGTTTCTATGTTTAATAACACACACCTGGCCATGGAACAGCTGAGCAGCCAATTCTCCCATTACTTTTGTAGGCACATATACAAACTGTTGTAATTCCTACACCTTTCATCTGATTTGGATGTAAATACCCTCAAATTAAAGCTGAAAGTCTGCAGTTAAAGCACATCTTGTTTGTTTCATGTCAAATCCATTGTGGTGGTGTATAGAGCCAAAAAGATTAGAATTGTGTTGATGTCTCAATATTTATGGACCTGACTGAAAATTTTTAGGAAGCTCAGATATGTATTTCTTTGGTCCCTGCAGTAGTTGCTGCTTAAAATAAGCATGCATAGTTTTCAAAAGAGAAAGGCCAGTTTAAAAAAAAAAAAGGATCTTTGTACCAGATTTATTGATGTGAACTTTTTCACTTAATGAATTGCTTATCTGACCTTTAGTCAATCTAGTATAACATTGTAAAGGGAGAGGGGCTTTAGCTCTGCATTCATTTCAAGTGCCATATTTGCAGTTTTGTGATTTAATTATGCTAATTTATGTGGTTTTGTAAATGCTTCAACACAGATCAAAAGAGGTCCTGCTAGATGGCCACCATCAAAGCTATGTTAGCTTTAAATGTACTTTCAGAGTGGCTCTATACTGAGGCGCTTGAAAGCTGAATCATGTACATAACAGAATCAGAAGAGATCTGCAGCATTATTCCGAATATTCTGCATTTCCTGGCAGGGATTTAAGGCAGATTCTGCATTACTCTATGAACATACTAGCCAAATTCAGTTATCTTCTTCTACAAATATTTGCTCATCCTGCAAATAAACAGCATCATACAGATTTTTTTTAGACCTAATCTAGTTTACACACAAATTACACATGTACATACACACACAGGCACACCCGTGCACGATGCAGAGCCTAACTTTTCATGTCGGAACATGTTTACCTTCCCCAAAGAGAATAAGGACCTATAAAACTTGACCTACAGTGCAAAGCGGAAGCTTTTGCAACACTGTAGACAGCTCTACCATGAAGAACTGCAATAAACTCGTGAAAAGGTACTGTTTTTAAGAACCCACATTTAAACCTCATCTTTGATTATTTAACCCCATTTTGCCCCTCGTGTTTTTTTTTTAATTCTCTTTAAACATACCTTTTCTTACACTAAAAACTAGCATATCCATTTAAGGTAGAGATACATTTCTATGCATGACATATTAGGATGGCATTAAAATATACTTGTATGTCCCTGCAGACAGATTTTGAAAAAGATGTGGACTTAGCATGTCAGTCAGATGAGAAGGCCTCCTGGTACACAGCACACGGGGAAACTGGTAAGTGGAATGACTAAAAGTATAATCTTTGTGTTAAAAGTAAACCATGATTCCAGAGCACTTAGAAGATTCATTCAGTAGTACCCCTTTTTTAATGTTTCTTCAGTTACTTCCTAGTTTCCAGGCCTAGATAAATTATGCCATACATTCCAGGAGTCTTCAGGTGGGAAGGAGGGGAGGATGTTTTTTCTCAGTTAAGCAGACCCTCCTGCCTGCATGCCAGAGCTAAGGGCAGATGGATTTCAGAAGGTAAATGCTACAAGAATCATCTGCCCTTAATAAAAATAGTCATTGCCATAAATGCTAGGAGGTGTTTTTCAAAGTGATTTCTCAGCAACATAAAGCATGGAAATTGGATGGATGGGTTAGTTTGCTTTGAAAATTAAAAATGTATTAAATATATTTTTTCATTTGGGCTGCTCAGATGCAGTGTTCTTTTTCTTTAAATGTAAAGGGTAGCCTGCACTGTATTGGTAAAAATGTAAAACCTGCAACTTCAGCCAAAATATGTCTACATAAAAACACCCACATAACACTTCAACCAACAAACAGTTGAGATTGTGATAAGTAAAACATGTTATCCCAAGTGAAAGCATTAAAAGTGACAACAACATTGGGGTTTCCATGAAACAAGCACTTGTTTGGTAGCAATAGTATATGACCAATGTGGAACATTGTGGAGGGTTCATTGAACCCTGGTTGAAACTCATGAAACCCCAACTTAGACTAGAATCCTGATAATAAACTTTGGCCATTTTTAAGACTAATAAGAAAACTACTGCCAAAGGACATGGTGAGTTATTAGGCCTCTTTCACATTTAGGCGGTGCACCTGACAGACTCCGTTTTGCTCAGCGGGGATCGGTCCACCGATCCCTGCTGAGCAGGCGGATGACAGCTCCGTTTCCGCTCTGTGTGCAAAGACGAAGCTGTCAGATTCCCGCTCTCCTCTATGGGGAGATGGGATGAGAACGGACCTCCGTGTCCGTTTTCATCCTATCTTATCTGATCCGATCCTCCAGACGGATGGAAAATAGGATTTCCATCCATCCAGATTTCACGGACAGGATTGGATAGCAGTGGGCGTCAGCGGTGATGTCTCCGCTGACATCCGCCACTCCATAGGGCTGCATGGAGCACCCTATCAGGTCCGCTTGAAAAACTGAAAGTTAGACTGGATCGGAAAGCCCGTGTGAAAGGGGTCTTATACAGTGCCATAGGGTTTATTTACCAAAGGAAAAAAAATGTAAACAAATACAGTACAGCAAGGAGAGGGTCTTTTTATTGCAACTCTGAGAATAACATGAGAAAAACACCAATCTTTTAAATTATATTTTTGGAAGCTTTCATGGACAGTCTCAGACACCATATTCTGGCATCATGTTTTTGTAGTAGATTTTTTTATATTTACATTTAGCTTGGCTTACACAGCAGCAGCACCACAATTTCATTTGCTCAACTTATTAAAAAAAATACTTTTTGTTGTAGTTTTGTCTGAAAAACTATTGGAAAATGTACTGTTAAAAATAAAGCTAAATCCCTCAAGCTCATACACATTGGCCAATGTCCAATGGCACAACAGTTTATGAGTATAGCTTGTGGGCTTATTTTTTGTGCAGTACCCTACTGTACTGTCCTAAAAGTTTATGAAATTGTCAATACTGAGTGCACAAAAACACTTAAAAATCACAACTGCCCATTCCATGAACCTTCTTCCATTCCCCTTTTCACAATTATTTCCAAAAAGATAAAAATATAGACTTCAGGCAAATGTTTGGTAAAAAATAGTCAGGACAGTAGATGATCACTTGAAACAGCAGCAACAAGAAAAAGTGTATTATCTGGAGACAATAGACACAAATTATGTTCAATGGTTAGACAGTATGCAAGCAGTTTGGTTAAGCCACAGTAGAAGAGGGAGGGTGGGAGGAGGGAAGTTTTATTTCAAAATAAAAATGAGAGTGTATTATCTGGGAGAAAATAGCCACAGTTATTGTTCAATGACTAGACAGTATGTAAGCAGTTTGGTTAAATCACAATATAAGATGGAGAGAGGAGTCAAGTTTTATTTTGAAATAAAAATTAGAGTGTATTATCTGGGAGACAATAGCCACAGTTGTTGTTCAATGACTAGACAGTATGCAAGCAGTTTGGTTAGGCCACAATATAAGAGGGAGAGAAGAGGCAGGCTTTATCTTGAAATAAACATTAGAATGTATTATTTGAGATACATTAGCAACAAGTATTATACAATGACTAGACAGGATGTGTGCAGCTTAATGGGGGGGGGGGGGGGGTGTACTGTAAGAGGGAGCGATGAGACAGGTTTTATTGTGAAACAAACATTAGGGTATATTATCTGAGAGGATATAGATAAAAATATTTTTAAAGAGGAACTATAATCACCTCCCCTCCAGCGAACCCCCTGCTCGCTTCAACAAATAGACCGTTAAAGTAACACAGTGCCGAATCGCAAAATATGGCCTGGTCAGGAATGGGGTAAAACCTTCCGGTCATAAAGCGGTTAAAAATACGCTCATTGAGAATTTTTTTTGTCAAAGACATGTAGCTAAATACATTTTGGCCTAAATATATGACAAAAATTGAATATATTGGATATTTTTTAACTGTCAAAGTAGAAAAATATTGTTATTTTTTCAAAATTGTCGCATTTTTTAATTAATATCGCAAAAAATGAAAATTGCACAGGTGATCAAATACCACCAAAAGAAAGCTGTGTTTGTGGGAAAAAAAGGACGTAAATTTTGTTTGGGTATGTCGTTGCATGACCGCGCAATTGTCAGTTAAAGTCGCACAGTGCCGAATCGCAAAAAGTGGCCTGGACGTAAGACAGCAAAATCCTCCGGTGGTAAAGTGGTTAAAAAATACATTTTTTTAAATCTTTGCTTACAGCAAAGATTAATTGACCTAAATGTAATCTCCCTTAAACAGAGCTAGTAAATATATCTACCTTATATAAAATAATAACATATATGCTCCACATAAATAAACTTGCACAATTTTCAATGTAAGTTGAATACAAAAGGCAAGGAGACACTCTTTGCTCCTGAAGAAAAAGAAAAAAAAAAAACTCTGCATACAGAAAGGGTTTTTTACACTAAGAGCTGTAAAAATGTGAAATAGTCTTCCACAGGAGCTTGTACCAGCCATCTCAGTAGATTTCTTTGGTAAGGAGCTCGATGTGTTTCTAATGCACCAACTAAAACTGGTTATTAATATTACAAGAAATAAAATGGTAGATTGTTGATCCAAGGTTTTTTTTTTTTTTTGCTTTCCTCTGGATTAGCTATAGGTTTAGAGTTTAAAGTAATTTTTAAACATGTTATACTTACCGTATTTATTCGAGTATAACGCGCAAAATTTTCTACCAAAAAAAAGAAATCAAAGTTTGGGTGCGCGTTATAAACGAGTTCGCACTGCGCCTTTTCCGGGCTGCAGCCGCTCACTGTACGCGAGGGCGAAGAAAAAAAAAAATGTCCCCTCGTCGCGTACAGTGGGCGGCCCGAACTGGGGGTGAGAATTCTTATTATCCGCTGTATGGTCGCCGCTTCATTTCCTCGCCTCGCCCACACGTTACGGTAAGCATTGCTTTTGTACAATTCAGTGTTTTGCGTACCGTAATTCAGTGTTCTTCATATTTTAATTGATATACTGGTACCCGTTAGGTGGCAACTCAGGGTATCAAGAGAAAACGTTCTGCATATGATTATTGTCAATAAATGATTTTTATCATGGCCGCACGTGTTCAACAACGTTTTTTTGTCAATTACAATGCTTGGTGTGAAACAAAATTTTATACCAATTTTTAATCGAAAATTAGGGGTGTGCGTTATACACGTGTGCACGTTATACTCGAATAAATACGGTACCTGCTCTTTGCAGTGGTTTTGCACAGAGTAGCCCCATTTTTCCTATTTTCAGGTCACCCACCGGCAAATTCCCCATGCCCAATAACAAACCGCTTGCTCTGAGGGCATTGATTTTTGCTTGCTTCCGAGCCCCGCTCTATGTGTCCATAAGACCGCCGCACAACCCTCCCCCTGCTCTCTCCTCATTGGCTCACTGGCTGTGATTGACAGTAGCAGGAGCCAATTGCTCCCGCTGCTGTCCTAGCCAATGAAGAATGAGAGACCCTGGAGAAGCTTAGCTCTTGTGCACATTGCTGGATCAAGAGGGAGCTCAGGTGAGTATTTGAAGGGGGCAGGGGCCTACACACAGGTTTTTTTACCTGCATGCATGGAAGGTAAAAAAAAAAAAATCTTGAGCCTTTGAAACCACTTTAAGGATGCATTATTTTTCTCTTTTGCTTGAAATTGAAGGACATATATCTTTTTTCATCCTGACTATGTAATTAAATGAAAGGTTATGTGATAACTGACGAGTGCTGTAAAAGTTCTGTATGTCATTACATTATATTAGATGTTTTTTTTTTTATTTCCAATTTTTTTTTAGTTTTATTTAAGGAACTGAACACATGTCATCCTTCTAGCGTGACTGGAGCTCTATCCCGTATTTCTTTAGATGATGAAGATGATCTAAAACTACATAAGGGGAGCGAAGGCCTCAGCTTTTCCCACCTTCCTGGGAATCTCTCTTCTCAAGGCGGAATTCTGCTCCAGGTGCCCAAAATAACCCATAACCCAGTAAACGAGCTCAATGATCCGCTGCCAAAAAAAGAAATCAATGTGGATCGTGGACCCCTCTATCTGTGCCCTGAAGGAAACATGTGGCCCTTGGACTTTGGTGATGCACATCAAGAACAATCGTTAGAAAGTGAATATATGGTGTTGCCCAGAAGGACTCTGAGTCTCAAGCCATTCAATCGTGATCAAGGAAAACATAACATGAGGCTGGCAGATCTGAGCAAAGGGCGCCAGCAAGGGGACACAGATAGTTACCCAAATTTTCTGTCAGTGGACCACATCAATCTTAATTTAACCCCACCCTATGTACCTGCTCAGCACCAGTTTGGGTTGCCATTTAAACAGCCACCCTCTGTCCGGCAGATCCTGGCATCAGAGATGAATGAGCGGAGTCGCACAATGCCCCGCACGGTGCCTGGTGCATCTCTGAGCGCTGGATCTCTCGAGGTGAGAGGTGGAAGACACCTCTTTGTTTGTGTATGCAATTTTTGTAGAATGCTGCCTCGTTCACGCCATGTCTCTCATTCTCACTATCATTACCCCCGTCTCTTTTCACTGGTTCCTCTCCCTAATGGTGTTCATTACAGTGTACCCCCCAGCTTGCTCTGCTTCTGTTAAAAACGCCTATTTTTGGTTTGTCCCAAACTGTCCGTATTGCACTTTTCCGTCATTGTGTTTATATGTACACCTTTCACCCTTCTCTCAATCCATATTCCTCCCTTCCTCCCTTTCTCTTTTCCTCCTCACATAGAAACCACACCAACCTGTCCCTGTGTTTCTCCCTCAGCGGAAGCGATTGAGATACTCAGATATGGACTTTGAGGTGAGCACTTTTACCCACACTTAAGGCCTACATCTGCATGGTAGCACTGGGATTTGAGATGCATGATACTTTTTCATGAAATAAGCTACAAGGGCTGACAGCACTGGACTGCTGTATGTTAATGCTATAGTTGACTTTTTGCAGAAAGTGATGCACACAAGAAAAAGACACTCAGAGCTTTATCATGAATTGAACCGCAAGTTCCATACATTGGAAAGGTACCGGGATGCCAGTGCAAAGGTGCGCAAACACTCTCTTCACGCTATTTGTCTCCCAGCAAAAAATGTACACTAAAAGACAAGTTTTTTTTTTTTAATTTTCTTTAGCAGAGATTGAGTCATTTTAATCAAAACCGAAATATGAAATAAATGCTTAATGCAAAGATAGACTCTTTGTAAAGAACCTCCATTTATTAGTCTTAACTTCAGTTTCCTTACAGGAATCCACAGTGAGATACAGAAGAGAATTGGGACAATACGATACCCAGAAATTGATAGAAAAACTTTAGAGGGAAATAGAGCATAAAAGAATAATGTTATAAATGTAAAAAAATATAAAGTTTATTCAGACATTCGTTAAAACACCTCAAATGAGAAAACACAGATTAACGACCAAATAAAACATCAGATTACATAAAGTACCAACATAGCAATGTATAGACGATGGACCTTAATACATATAAGATGATGCTGGCATAGGTGGACACATAGACAACAGTGTGTTTCAGCAAAAGGTCTTCTTCAGGGGGTAAGAATGTCCACCCCCAGAAGAAGACCTTTTGTTGAAACGCGTTGGAGTCTATGTGTCCACCTATTTTAGCATCATCTTATATGTATTAAGGTCCATCTTCTATGCATTAGTGTTTTCTGGTCTATTTCCCTCTAAAGTTTTTCTATCAATGTCTGGGTATCATATAGTCCCAATGCCCTTCTATATCCTGCCATGGATTCCTGTATTGTCCTATAGAGATAGATACCCCCTATACATTTTTTAGTTCTGAAACCTAGCTGCATTCACAACTTCAGTTTCCTGTTACAGCAATTGTGCAGGGAGTCTAAATAGAACTGCACAGGCCAACAAGCACAAGAGTTAGGCCCACTGCTCTCAGCAACGTAATATAGCTGGTCAGACAAGCTCCTCCCCTTCTTTGCAGCACAAGCCTGTGTGAGTTTAATTGTTCTGATGGGCGTTTCTTTTACTCCTGTTAGCACAGACCACTGCAATGTGAGGCCTAAAAGGTGTTCTACCCTTTTACTGCTGCCAGAGCTTTTTTGCATTTTTAGTACACATTTTTAACAAATAATTTTAGGCCTAAAGATTACATAAAACCCCCAAAACAATATATAGTTTCTGAAAGCAGACACCCTAGAAAAAAAATAGTAGTTACAATTATGTCATTTTTGAGCTATGGATAAAATATTACCCAGTTTTTTTTGTAAAATATAAAATATGTGGTTGCACCAAGTAAATACATACCCAATATACCAACCCTTAAAACTGCATATGCCCTTGAAACAGTGACAAGCCTTGGTACCCTATATTATTCATAGGCAATGCTTTAAAAGCCCCCCCACGGGTCATCAGTTTAAATTACTGCTCTCACTTCACCGTACATGGTGATAGGTAAAATGTTAATGTTTTTGCGCATAGGGCATCCCCGACTAATGCATTTATGATCGTATGTATGTGTATGTAGGGGTGGGGGACACTCCAAAAAATTTGAGAGGGATTTTAAATTCGTGGGTGTACCTTTAATTTTTGACACTTTTTAACTTTTTTTTACTAAACTCTTTTGTGCCGATTGGACCATGCTCCTGGCTCAGTAACAGGAAGGGGAGATCAGCAAACGGAAGTTCACTGATCTCCCGCACCCACCCTGCCGATCTTAAGTTACCAGATAAGCGTGTGAATCCCAATAAACTTTTTTTTTTTCCATTTGATAGGGGGCCCTATGTGATGCATTTTTGGTGACAGGTTCTCTTTAATGAGACATCATGGGTCTATGAGACTGTAGATCAGCCCACGCGTCACTTCAAGCTCAGTAACCGGAAAGGGAGATCAGCAAACCGACGTTCACTGATCTCCCTCCCCCCTACACAGCAGAATCTGCCCTGCTGGTCCTGGGTCAGTAGATAGACATGTGGAACCTAGGAAGCAAAGCAGGGGCATGCAAAGGGAGGGGAGCAGCAGTTATGGTAATGTCTGCAAATGATCCGGCTGCTGCATAGCCACTAGATCATTCCATCTGATCTGGCCTGTCAGATGTAAAATCCCAAAGAGCCACCGAGGTACTACATACATCGGTGGCAGTAAACCAGTTAGGACATTTCCTAGGGACAATACGTGACATATCAAAACACAGATACAGATTATAAAGGGTTAAAAAAAAGTGTAGAACTTCAATTCACCTATCAGCGTCTCACATAATGCTGAACTTTAGTTATCAGGCCTTCTAGACCATTACAGCAGTGTCTCACTTTCAATGTTGCATTTTTTAATTTGTTTCACATTATGCAAAATGCAGCAGAAGAAATTAGACTTCTACTGCAGCGGCCTGGTGGAGTTATGGAGGATATGCTGGGGTCCACCACAACTCAAATTTAAATTTTTCTTAGGCAAGTTGACCTTTTTTCAGTATGTTTTATACAAAGACTCTTGACATTTACAGATTAAACTGCTTTGCAATAGTGCTTGCTCTGATATGGGTAGCAAAGCCTCATCCATATAAATCAATAAAACATGGGTATCCAGTGGTTAATTTAGCATGAAAAACATCACAAATTGCATGCAAAATCTTCAAGACATAGGAGAACATTTTTTTTTTTTACTCAGGAAAGAGAACTACCAGATATCAAATATAATGTTTATTAGTATAATTTCAGTTTATAATACTTGAAGCCATTTAGACCCCTTTGGACAGTCTCCGGCTCTCCTTATGTCTACCTATTGCCCCTGCTCCCTTTTCATTATATCATATTACGTCCTGATTTGATACCCCTGAACATGATTCAGTAGGCAGGCATGCTGCTCTTAGCATGCTTGTTGCTCTAACTACTACCTCATTGGCCATTCTACTACTGCTGTTGACTTGGTACCATTACTGTTTTATCTGACAACGCTGCCATGTCACTCTTCTGCTATGTTTGTAATTCAGAGAGACAAACGCTGGAGCATATCCTCCGGAGGAGCAGTGGAAAGAACCTCAGCCAGTGTGAGTAACATTATTTACTATGTCACAAATGAAAGAAACATATGTGCTTCCCATTTTGTTCTTCTTGCATACCCTGCGGGCCCCTGGTCTTGCAAGTTTTCAGTGATAGCTTGTTTACTCCTTTCACAACCAATAAAGTGAACTTGACATTATAAATGCAACTGTGAGTGACAGAATATGGTAGTCAAGCGACTGTCACTACTAGGATGAACATACGTAATTACTTCAATCTATTGTTGCTGACAAGTTGTTTGAATACAAAACTTGTTTTTCCTTAAGCAGTAAGCTCAAAATCAGCCTTTGTAGGTGATGTTAATCAATCAGTTGTACTAAACCAACTACATAGCTTCTAACACTAACCTCATGTATGAGATAGACACCCTATGGCACATTTCTAATGTATGAAGTTGAACCTAAAGAATAATGGTTTTGTACTCAAGCCAGTGGCTTTGTTTAATTTCTGTCTCCTGAAGATAATAAAATATTAATGCAAATCAGAGATTACTTTAATTAAAAAGAAAAGAGCAATTACAGAATACCCACTGCCGTGTGATTTACTGCAGCATTATTTTTTCATGTCTCTTTGCTGTGTTAGTGTTAAACCTTTGTAATGGCATTTATTAGTTACCGGCTACATAAATACAAAGTGTAAATTACCAAAAAATGATATGGCAGGTGTAGATAAACTCCACTCCCTTGGCCTCCGTGACTCTGCTTTTTCCTGGTTCTCCTCCTACCTATCCCAGTGCAATTTCAGTGTTACATATAACATCCCCCTCACTCCTCTTCCTCTTTCTGTTGAGGTACCCCAAGGCTCTGTCCTTATGTCCCTCCTATTCTCTCTCTATACCTCTTCCCTGAACCAGTTGATAACTTCCAATGACTTCCAATACCACCTCTATGCTGACGCACCCAGATCTAACTCTCGACTCCTCAACTCACCCCCTCACTCTCCTCATGCATCACAAACATACTGAGCGACATATCAATATGGATGTCACACCACTTCCTCAAACTCAATCTTTCTAAAAATGAGCTTGTAATTTTTCCTCCTCCATGATCCCCTCCCCATGGCTTTACTTTTGAAAGCAACGGAACAACCACTGGACCCTCCACACAGGCCAGGGTGCTGGGTGTAATCCTAGACTCTCAACTTTCCTTCAGCCCACGCATCCAATCACTGGCTAAATCTTGCCACCTTAATCTCCACAACATTTCCATAATTCACCCCTTTCTAACCAACGACACTATAAAACAACCCTCTTCACTCCTGGGTTATTTGCCGCCTTGACTACTGCAACTCCCTCCTCACTGGCCTACCTTTACACAGGCTATCCCCCTTCAGTCTATTATGAATTATGCTGCCAAACTAATACACCTTACTAACCGATCCATGACTGCTGGTACTCTCTGCCAATCTCACTGGCTTCCCCTACACCACCGTAGAAAATTAAAAATACTAACCACAACATACAAGGCCATCTACAACATCGCCCCCCAGCTACATCACCAATCTTATCTACAGATATTGCCCAAATTGTCCTCCCCACTCTTCCCAGGACCTCCTGCTCTTTAGCTCCCTTGTTGCCTCCTCCAATCCTTGCCTCCAGGAGTTCTCCAGAGTCTCTCCCATCCTCCGGAACTTCCTGCCCCAGTATGTCCGGTCAGCTCCTACCCTGTCTGTCTTTAGGGGATCCTTGACAACTCACTTATTCAGGGAAGCCTACACTACCTCCACCTAAGAACTGTACTTAAGTCACCTATATCAGATCATCCCCTGCAGCTATTGGCTTTTGTACCACCTCCCCCTCCGCTCAGATTGTGAGCTCCATGAGCAGGGCCCTCCTATTTTCTAAATTGCTGTATTGAACTGTATTTTAGTTGTAGTGTCCCCTTTTTTTATTCTAAAGTGCTGTGTAAACTGTTGGAACTATATAAACCCTGTATAACAATAATATAATAAATGGACCCCAGTTAACTTAACCACTTCTGGACTGGAAGGATTTGCCCCCTTAACCACTTGCCGACTGCCGCACGACTATTTACATCGGCAGTCAGCCCCTCACAGGCAGAGCGACGTAGTACTACATAGCTAGCCTGTGACGGTCTAGGGAGCGAGCGCGTGCTCGTGCTCCCGCTCCCGCGCGGTCACGGACCCCCCCCCCCCCGCGCGTGTTACCGGCGGACCCGATGTCCGCCGGTCACTCGGCGATCGTCGGTGCAGAGGGAGAAAGGCAGGCGGCTAATGTAAACAAGCCGCCTGTCATTCTCCCCTGTGTAGGAATAGTGATCATACGGTTCTATTATGTAGGACCGTTGATCACTGTTCCTACACCTCAAGCCACAGCCAATCACAGTTAGAATCACGCCCCAGGGGACACACATAACCCCTCGCTCTCAAAAAAATGTTAATCCCTTCACTGCCAGTGTAATTTTACAGTAACAGTGCATATGTATAGCACTGATTACTGTAGAAATGTCACTGGTAACCCCAAAAGTGTCAAAAATGTCAGTCAAGGGTCCGATCTGTCCGCCGCAATGTCGCAGTACCGCCAAAAAAATCGCAGATTGCCGCCATTACGCGTTAAAAAAAAACCAACAAAAATGACAAAAATCTTTCCCTTTGTTAGTAAACGCGATAACTTTTGTGCAAACCAATCAAAATACGCTTTTTGCGATTTTTTTTTTACCAAACATATGTAGCATAAAACAAATTGGTCGAAAATGTTAAAAAATTTGGATTTTTACATTTTTTTGGGGGGAATTTCATATAAAAAAATGTGAAAAATATTGTTATTTTTGCAAAATTTACACTCTTTTTTTGTTTATAGCGCATGATCAAAAAATCGCACAGGTGATCAAATACCACCAAAAGAAAGCTCTGTGGGAAAAAAAAGGACATCAATTTCATTTGGGTACAGCGTCGCACGACCGCGCAATTGTCCGTTAAATTCACACAGTGCCGAATCGCAAAATAGGCCCTGGTCAGGAAGGGGGTAAAATCTTCCGGGGCTTAAGTGGTTAATGACCAGGCCATTTTTTGCGATTCTGCACTGTGTTACTTTAACTGACAATTGCATGGTCGTGTGATGCTATACCCAAAAAAAAATTGATGTTCTTTTTTTCCCCACTAATAGAGCTTTCTTTTGGTGGTAAATGATCACCTGTGCCATTTTCATTTTTTGTGCTATAACAAAAAAAGTGCGACAATTTTGAAAAAAAAAAACAATATTTTTCACTTTCTGCTATAAAACATTCCCAAAAAAAATGTAAAAAGCTAATTTTTTAACATTTTAGGCCAATTTGTTTTCTGCTACATATTTTTGGTAAAAAAAAAATCACAAAAAGCGTATTTTGATTTGCGCAAAAGTTATCGCGTCTACTAACTACAGGAAAGATTTATGTAACTCTTATTGTTTTTTTTTACTAGTAATGGTAGCGATCTGCAATTTTTAGCGAGACTGCGACATTGCAGAGGACAGATCGGACCCCAAACTGACATTTTTGACACTTTTTGGGGGACCAGTGACATTACTACAGTAATGAATGCTCAAAATATGCACTGTTAATGTAATAATGACACTGGCAGGGAAGGGGTTCACACTGTGGGTGATCAAGGGGTTAAATGTGAGCCTAGGGGAGTGATTCTAACTGTATGGGGCGGGGCTTATGGAATGACCATAGAGACCTGTGATCCTATATAGAAGGATCACAGGCACTCAGTGATCATTCCAGAGAGAAGAACGATCAGCTGTGTTTACAACAGCTGACCGTTCTTCTCTCTCAGCGGGGAACGATCGCGGGTGCCAGACGGCAATTGGAGCCACCTGCCCTGTGCATCGGAGTCCCCGCTGCTGAGTGGGGGCAGGAGCGCTGCACGGGTGGCACGCATTCGCCCCCTAGCAGCAGGTGTGCGACCGACGTAGCCCTACCTTGGTTCGCGCAGGAGTGCCAGCCTGCTGTAGTATATCTGCGGTGGGTGGTCCAGAAGCGGTTAATCAACCACAACCACTTGCTTCTGAATTAAAGTGACACTAAACTGCTATAAAAAGGAGAAAAAAAATCTCTACAAGTATTTGTTTATAGCTTGAAAAAAAGAGTCTTCTATGGCTCTCAGCCTCATCCAAGTCTCTAAATTCCTTTGAGTTTGCTACTGTAATCTGACTTCCTGTTAGAGGGTGTCTGTGTTCATTCTACTTTGTCCCACCAGGGAAGATTCACTAAAACTGGTGTACATAGAATCTGGTGCAGCGGTGCATACTAACCAATCAGCTTCTAACTTCAGCTTGTTTAATGAAAGGATACATCCACCTTTTTACAAAAAAATCTTAAATGCACACTTATTTTGCAGGTAAAAAAATGTGCATTTACTATTTTTTTTTTGTTATATGAACCTGTAAAACGTTGCACCAGTGATCAGCAGATCACTGATGTCATGCAGGACTCCTCCAGACCTGTCAGTGTGTCTGCTTGATCGTACCTCATACGGGAAAGCCGATACACTCTGACAGAAAGAACCAATGCTCACAGTAGATTTCCATTCATAGAACACTGTGAATGAGTGACATGGATGGGCGGGCAAAGCCCCGACTGGCCACATTTTTAAATAAAAGAATTTGACAGCAGGCGCGGCGAGAAGATCCCTGCTAGCTTTCAGAGCGGGGGATCAGGGGGAGCAGGGGCCAGTCCTTCATAACTAGGGATGATCGAACGGTTCGGGTCGACCATCGGTTCGGCCCGAACATTGGGTGTTCGAGGTTCGGCCGAATTTAGAACTTTTTGCCCAAAAAGTTCGGAATTCGTCAACCAGAACCGCCCAAAATGCAATGCTTCAGGAAAGGGGCTTTAAAAGCCTGTGATTGGACCAGAACTATTAGCAAAAGCCAATTGAGGGGGCAGGAGAATGCTAGGAATGTGATTGGAGTGACTAGGGGGTCCCTAGACCAATCATTAGTGAATACGCCCCCCAGTATATAAGATCGCCCCCGCCATATTCCTAGCATTGTTATACTGGACATGGAAGAGAATGGAAGCAGTTCTGTTAATTTTACTTTAAAAGTGTCATTTAGCTATTTTTAGTGTGAGGAAAGGGATATCTAGTGTAGTTAGAGTGCTCCTTTACACTTAAGTTAGCTTCAAAAATTCAGTTTCTGTAGGGAAAGTGTTAAGTGTCAGGTGACCGTAGTGTAGTGTAGGGTTAACTGGCAGTGACTGCTATGGCAGGGTGACAAAACCCTTCCATAGCAGGGTGACCGCTATAGAGAAATGATCATTTCTCTGAATAGCTTTGGCACACCCATATGGCTTCTCACCAGCCAAGCATTTTTTTATGCTGCAGGGGTTGCCACTGCCAGTGCTTTTTTGAGGACATGTTTGATGTCAGACATGACATCTGAACATGTGTATAGGGGGTATATATAGACATATATGTCTGAATATATACCCCTAGACATATATAGGTGTGATAGTAGCAGAAATAAATGCTTGCGCTAATGAAATCATTTACAGTAATATATTTCTGCTACTATCACACCTATATATGTCTAGGGGTATATATTCAGACATATATGTGTATATATACCCCCTATACACATGTTCAGATGTTTTGCCTGCCTCAAAAGAACCCAAAAAAATGCCAAAAAAACGCTAGCGTCAAAAAAAAATGCCCAGGTGTGTTTTTGCTGGCATTTTTTGGGGGGTTTTGGAGGCAGGCAAAACATCTGAACTTGTGTATAGTGGTGTATATACACACATCCATATATTTATATACACACCTAGACATATATAGGTGTGATAGTAGCAGAAATATATGCTTGCGCTAATGAAATCATTTACAGTAATATATTTCTGCTACTATCACACCTATATATGTCTAGGTGTGTATATAAATATATGTGTGTATATATACCACTATACACAAGTTCAGATGTTTTGCCTGCCTCAAAAGAACCCAAAAAAATGCCAAAAAAACGCTAGCGTCAAAAAAAAAAAAAAATGCCCAGGTGTGTTTTTGCTGGCATTTTTTGGGGGGTTTTGGAGGCAGGCAAAACATCTGAACTTGTGCACAGTATCACTATACACAAGTTCAGATGTTTTTCCTGACTGCAAAGAACCCAAAAAAATGCCTGCTTTGAAACCGGCAAGGTATGGAGAGAAGCTAACCCCCTGAGCTGAAAGTTTTCTAATACATACAATTCTTTTTTTTTCTGGTTCTGGACATGCTACAGAGCTGAAACTTCACAGGTACACCTTTTAGACCCCCCCAGACACAAAATCACACAAAAAAGTTCTTAAAAATTGTCATTTTTGATAAAAAAGCCAATTATTGAAAAAATTACAAAAAAAAAGAGATTTTTTGATTTTTACTTTGGATTTCAGATCTGGGGGGGGGGGGGGGGGTCTAAAAAGTGTACATGTGAAGTTTCAGCTCTGTAGCATGTCCAGAACCATAAAAAAAAGATTGTTTGTATTAGAAAACTTTCAGACAGGGGGTTGGCTTCGCTGCTGTAACACCTTGCCGGTTTAATAGAAGGCATTTTTTTGGGTTCTTTGCAGTCAGGAAAAACATCTCAACTTGTGTATAGTGGTACTGTGCACAAGTTCTGATGTTTTGCCTGCCTCCAAAACCCCCCAAAAAATGCCAGCAAAAACACACCTGAGCATTTTTTTGGCATTTTTTGGGGTTCTTTTGAGGCAGGCAAAACATCTGAACTTGTGTATAGTGGTATATATACACACATACATATATTTATATACACACCTAGACATATATAGGTGTGATAGTAGCAGAAATATATTACTGTAAATGATTTCATTAGCGCAAGCATATATTTCTGCTACTATCACACCTATATACCTGGGCTTCCAGATTACGATAAGCCTCCCCCCGCAGACTCCCACAACCACAGCCCATGGTTGACCAGAGGAGACCCTGTCCCCATCAACATGGGGGCAAGGTGCTTTGGGGTGGGGGGGGCAGAGCCCCCCTGCCCCAATGCACCCACCCCCCATGTTGAGGGCATGTGGCCTGGTATGTTTCAGGGGGGCACTCGCTCGCCCCCACCCCCATCCTGGCCAGCCAGACTGTGTGCTCGGATAAAGGTCTGGCATTGATTTTTCGGGGGAACCCCACACCGTTTTTTTTTTTTTTTAATTGGTGCCGTTTTTTTCAGCAATACTGACATAGACTGATAAAAACTGAAGTCCCTATATATATATATATATATATATATATATATATATATATATAAATAAAACCTTGTAGTATACACTGCACTATCTAATCTCAGCAAACTGTAAAAAGCAAAAATCTCTCTCCCTGCCAGCAAAATATTATTAACTAACTATACTGCACTGCACTATCTGTTAAACTCACTAAGCTCTCCCTGAAGGACTTTTACTTATAAATCACCCGCTGGCCAAGGGATTCGAACCCACAACCTCTCAAGCCTGGTATTCTACCACCTACGCCACCATCAAGCCTGCTTAGGTCGAAACACACTCTCCCTGCCTAACTTCTATCTCGCCCTACACACAGTGTACGGCAGCTGCCCCTGAGCCATGATTGGCTAAAGGCACCTGCCTTTGGCCAATCATGGCACAGATGATTTGATTGGCCAAAGCATGGAGGTCAGAGTCCAAGCTTTGGCCAATTACAGTGCGCAGTGCATTATGGATGCGGGAGCTTGAAGTTCCTGCGAAGAAGCCCATTTGTTCGCCATTCGGTGAACGGGTGAACAGGCTGTGTTCGAGTCTAACTTAGGTTCAACTTGAACACAAAGCCCATCCCTAATCCTGAATATCGGTGTTCACAGCCTAATGCATTAGGGTGTGCACCCTGAAGTTCCAACACACATGGCTTTCTCTGCAGCCTCAGCTGGACTGGACAGTGAATGAATGGGAAGTGCTCTGTCTTGAGTGGTTGCCTATTCATTAACACACAGAAGCAAAAGTAAACACTGTTTACTATGCTACCGTTATGAATGAGCAACATGAGTAAGTATGTTCACTATGCTCATTTACAAAAGGAGGGTGCCGATAAATGACTTTTTTACTAGCCCCTTCCCCCACTCTCCATCCTAAAACATACCCCACAGCAGCGGGGGGGGGGGGGAATCCAGCAGTTCTGCGGGGTGACCAACAGGGAAAAGTCTCAGGCAATAGGGGGAATCGGCACCACATTTAGTAATTAGGGTTGGCCCTGGCACACCCCCTGCGCACGCCTATGGGTGTAACATCCTATAAAAGGTGAACTTATCCTTTAAACTTTGCCAATAAATCCTAGAAGCTGATGGGTTACTATGCAGAGCTGCACCAGACTCTGTACACAACAGTTTTAGTACATCCCCCACACTGTGTGTAAGAACATAGTCACCATTGCTTGCGCACATCCCAAAATGAACTAGAGACTATAGATTATTGAATATGGGATGTGTTGTGTACATAAAGCAGTACACATGACCACAACTAATGTACACTACTCCTACAAAACAAACAAAAGTGATGGGGAAAAGAAAAGGTTTAAGAGTACATCAAGGTTAATACAAGGAGGCAGACCAAATCAGTAATAAATAATTTCTTAAAAAAATAGATTACAAGGCTATTAAGTAGTAAATTATTTTTTTGGAAAATAAGGATATTGTTTAGTGTTTTTTTTTTAAGCCAAGAAATCTCCCTGCCATAGTTCTTTCTACTCCTTACACTGTGGAGCCTTATTGGCTTTATTAACCTCATTCTGCTAAATAAGGAGGGGTGTAATGCTCTCTAATTGAAAATGAATACCTTATCCAAGAGAGAATAATATGGTCTTGTAATGACTGCTACAGTTAGGTGGACCTAGGAAATTAGACACAGAAATTGCCAAAAAGAGAATGATCAGTGATTCTTTCCACCATTGTTAGGGCCAACTGACTTGGATGATCGTTCAGATCTTTAGGTTACTTTGTATATTCAGTTATACAAATAATGAGTACATTCATCCTTTAAAAGACTTAGGGGTTGATTTACCAAAGGTGAATACACTGTGCACTTTGGAAATGCAGTTGCACTCATTTTTCCCCAGAGCTCAGTAAATGTGGTAAAGCTCTGTTGATTTCCATTATCCAATCATGTGCAAACAAAAGTAATTTTCCTTACACCTGATTGGGTATTCTTTACAAAAGTGAAGTTTTACCACATCTACATTTACTATGTATATATATATATATATATATATATATATATATATATATATATATATATATATATATATATATATATATATATATATATATAAAAAATGATCGCAACTGCACTTGCAGAGAGTCTATTTGTCTTTTGTAAATCAACCCTTGTGTCTCACAGCTAATTTCAAACTGGTGTTAATAGAATAGGCTTCATGCATTTTCTTTCAAGAGTTACATTGATTTGTTATATGCAGACATTGCTTCCTGATCAAAGTCGCCACACACAGATGTCTTTAACTATCCAGTGTGTATTTTTACATTAATAGTGTAAATATATATATATATATATATATATATATATATATATATATATATATATATATATATATATATATATACTTAACCACTTGATCTCCAGAAGATTTACCCCCCCCCCCCTCCTGACCAGGCTTTTTTTTTTGCGACTCGGCACTGTGTTATTTTAACTAAAATTTGTGCGGTCATGCGACACTGTACCCAAAACAAATTTTTGTCATTTTTTTCCCACATAGAGCTTTCTTTTGGTGGTATTTGATCACCGCTGCAGTTTTTTTTTTTTTTTTTTGTGCTATAAACAAAAAAAGACCTTGAATTTTGAAAAATAAAAAACAATATTTTTAACTTTCTGCTATAAAACATATTCAATAAAAAAAAAAAAAAAAATTCTTCAAAAATGTAGGCCAATATGTATTTTGCTACATGTTTTTAGTAAAAAAATCCCATCTATTGATTGGTTTACGCAAAAAAAGCATATATTGATTGGTTTACGCTAACATTATAGTGTCTACAAACTATACAATAGGATATATTTATGGAATTTAAAAAAATATATATTTATACAAGTAATAGCAGCGATCAGTGACTTATTGTGCGATTGCTATATTGCAGCACACATTCTGACACTTTTGACATTTTGCCTGGAACCAGTTACACTAATACAGTGATCAGTGCTAAGAATATGCACTGTCACTGTACTAATGAACAATGGCTGGGAAGTGGTTAAACATCTAGGGCGATCAAGGGGTTAACAGTGGGCCTAGCTAGTGTTTGTGTGTTAACTGTGTGCTGCTTTTCAGGAACACAGAATCCATCCCTCTCTCCCTGTCAGAACTAAGATAAGCCTTGTTTATATAGGCAGATCACAGTTCTCTGTGTATTGCGAAAGACATCAAATGCCCAGCATCCGCAGATCAGCTTTTGCTGTGCATTATTACACCAAAAGCAGCACGCCCCTACAGGCAAAAGTCCGGAATCACCTATACCGTGTTTCCCCAAAAAAAAGACCAGGTCTTTTGGCAACAAATTATACAGTAGGGATTATTTTCAGGGTAGGTCTTATCATAAGATATGTATTTTCCAGTTCCTGTGCTCCCTGTCTTCTCTCCCTCCCTGCCTGTCAGGAATCCCCAGTGCAAACAAAGTTAAAAGGTTTGTAAAATCCTATATTCCACTCTATTACAGTATAAGATAATGTACAATGTGTGTGTTTCTGTAATATTATTGTGCCAAATACCTTTGTTACAGCGCCGCTAGGCGCTTACGATAAGTGGGATTTTTTTTAACCAAAAACATGTAGCAGAATACATATTGGCCTAAACTGTTGAAGAAATTTGATTTTTTTCAATTTTTTAATTGGGTGTGTTTTATAGCAGAAAGTGAAAAATATTTTTTTGTTAATACCGCTAAACAATAAAAACCACAGTGGTGGTAACCTACCACAAAAATAAAGCTCTATTTGTAGGAAAAAAGGACATACATTTTATTTTGGTACAGCGCTGCACGACCGCGCAATTGTCAGTTAAAATAATGCAGTGCCGTATCGCAAAAAATGGCCTGGTCGTTAAGGGGGATAAACCTTCCGGAGCTGAAGTGGTTAAAGAAAATAAAAATCTAAACCTATGGACACTATCTGAAAGAACTGCTAATGTGAACATTAGCAAATGTTCTAATCCAGACATCCAGATAACCCTGTTGTCTGTACTTGTCATGATTTACATTGTTAGTAGTTAGATAGAGCTACTGTATGCCCTGTCTGTGCCTTCTCTCATCATTGACAGCTGTGAATGCTGGAAAGTAGGTTTGTAATACTTTGAATTTTTACACATGTGTATGGCTAATAGAGGCATAGTAACCACTTCCTGCCCGCCCGCCCTATAGGCGATTGACAGTGAGAAAGTGGTTGCATTATCCTGACCGGACGTCATATGATGGCGGCAGGATAATGCGCTCTGCGCGCCCCCCGGGGGGGGGGGCGCGCAGAGCGGCGATCGGTGATGCGGCATGTCACTCTGACACACTGCATCTCCGATCTCGGTAAAGAGCCTACTGACGTAGGCTCTTTACCATGTGACCAGCTGTGTCCAATCACAGCTGGTCACATAGTACACAGGAAGAGCCGTTGATCGGCTTTCCTTAGTTCGTGCCTGACAGACACGAATAAATGGAGAGCCGACCTACGGCTCTCCTGACAGGGGGGTCTGTACTGGTGATCAGATCATTGCTTACCAGTGCAGACCCTCGGGGGGGGGGGAGGGTGCCACTAGAACCACCAGGGATGCCCACCCATGACCCCAGGGATGCCCACCAGTGCCCTCCCCATCAGTGCTGCCCGCCAGTGCCCTCCCCATCAGTGCTGTCCACCAGTGCCCATCATTGCCATCTATCAGTGCTGCCCACCAGTGCCCATTATTGCCCACCAGTGCTGCCTATCAGTGCCCATTAGTGCCCATCAGTGCGGCCCATCAGTGCAGATCAGTGCCACCTATCATTGCCCATCAGTGCCACCTATCAGTGCCCATCAGTGCCGCCTATCAGTGCCCATCAGTGCCACCTATCAGGGCCCATCAATGCCACCTATCAGTGCCCAGCAGTGCCGCCTATCAGTGCCCACCAATGCTGCATATCAGTGCTACCTATCAGTGCCACCATTGCTGCCTATCAATGCTGCATATTAGTGCCACCCCATCAATGCTACCCCATCAGTGCCACCCCATCAGTGCCTCCTCATCAGTGCCTGTCAGTGCAGCCTCATCAGTGCAGGAAAAAACTTATCTATTTACAAAATTGTATAACATAAGCAAAAAACTTTTTTTTTTCAGTCTTTTTTTTATTTGTTTAGCAAAAAAAGAAAAAACCTTGCAGTGATCAAATACCACCAAAAGAAAGCTCTATTTGTGGGAAAAAAATGACATAAATTTGGTTTAGGTACAGTGTAGCATGACTGCGCAATTGTCATTCAAAATGCAACAGCGCAAAAAGCTGAAAATTGGCCTGGGCAGGAAGGGGGTGAAAGTGCCCTGTATTGAAGTGGTTAAAGTTATATATTTACTTACAGAAATAGAAAACGGCTATGGATATTGGAAGTAATTATTGGTTTGACAAGATATTTTTCTTTTTTTTGCATATCAAAACTCTTGCGGCCCACAGTTCATTTAAAGTTTTGCCATATGACTTTACACTCTAAGCATGCTTGGTTAAAATGAATTGTCAAAATCTTACATTTTGATTCATGTACAGAAAGTGCTACCATCTTCATCCTGGCATCCTTGGAAATACACGTATCATTTTTCAATGTATTTGTGCTATAACATTTTCCGTTTTCTTCATACCTAATACACTCATCAACGTCATCTGGTTCAGATATAACCATCAAGATTTTAGAATTAGATATGTCTATTAATGCTGTTGGAGAAAGATACATTGAATAACTTCTCCAAATTTAGACCGACCTATCATTTTACTAAGGTCAGACACATCTATCTGAAAACTAGTTTCATTCATTGATTTTTTTGCAGTTTCATTTATCAGCAGATTAATCTATTGACTGATTCATTAATTCATCTATTGATGTTCCCTCAGTTGAAGCTCACAGAGATGTATTAATATCATGGTGTGCAGATAGCCCATTTTTCCACTGCTAGGAACGTCACCCATATGGACCACGCATGGAAATTCAAATAAGCTAATTGATCTAATGATCTCCACAGGTGCATTTCATTCTATATTGGCAGGTCATATTATTAAGATTCATGGCGGTGTATTAATGGCATCCATACTGAAATAATACACAGTATAAAGAAAACAATATATACATCTTTCAATGCCCTAAATAGAAATGAAGAAAACCAAATTGTAAATATAATGAATGCATTGTAATACTGTTGGCAATGATCTCTTGCCTGACCTTTGATATTAACTTCCCAGGAGAAGACAAGTCCAGCTGGCCCCCATCAGAAGGTTTGGGATAGTTACAGAGCACGCTCATCACAGATCAATGACCGCTTGGGCCTACGCTGTGTAGACTGGGAACAGCCTCCACGTATATCTATGGATATGTCAGATGGCGACTATCAGACTGAAGTATAAGGCAATCTGTCCCTTTACCTGTGAATTTATCAACCTCTAGGACAGTTAATTGCCCTCGTATACCAGGGAAGTGGTATCGGGGTTTTAAGCCACAGAGGATTACATTTGCTAATGGAGTGCCCATTGAAAAATGCACTGGAACCTCATGATACAACAGCAGAGTCAAAAGAGAGCAAAAAGGGAGAATGATGGTCGATAAACGGAAGAAGTGGCCTTCTGGAAGAGAAAATCTCTGATTTTAAGATGGTATATCCAGGATCACTATTCCTCTTTGATCTCTAGAGGAGCCAAGCAGCAACAAGCTGTGATTTCTCTTTAAATGCACACATATGTTGTCCTGTCACACAACTTCCTCTGTTCTGCTTCCTGGACATTGCTTGTCAAGTGACCACTTTCTTCCAGTTTTTTCACCTCCCCCCTCTCCTGCCCTCTGCCATTTTCAGGTAGGGATGAGGAGCTTAGTCTTGTCATCACGAACTTCTAAAGAAGATCAGCCCAAATAGACTAAACTGATATCTCCAATTCCTTACTGATATTTCTAGGCAATTGGGCAGTGGAAAGGGGGTCAGGTGGCACTGGGTTTTAAAAATGCCTAGACTTTGTTTAAAATGAGATAAAAAAATAAAAAAAAAAACCTTTTGAAACATGATTTGAGGTAAGTTGTTGACTTTTTTTAGTGTCTACAAATACTTTACAATGATATATTTAGGTGGTCTTTTGCACATAGAAGATGCTGATAACATTTAGAGGACACCACTGCAAAAACAATAAAATATTTGTAAAGGGCAGCGATGATCAAGGTCGGTCAAGCATTCTCCATGGGGTAGTTACTCATAGTTACCTATAGCTTGCTCCATTCACACTTGTTCGACTTGCCATTCGACTTTGGAAACTAAAGTCACATGACAAGTTGCTTCCCAAGCCTTCTAATGACTACCATTCAAATATGCACGACTTAATGTCGCAGAGACTTTAAAAAGATTACAGCATTATTTTGGTCTGACTTTCATGGACTTATGCCATATACTGCAACGTAAACCCTTAAAATTTGCATTAAAGTCGCAACTGAATGCCACATTTGTGCGACAGTTGTCCGACTTTGTAGAGCCCACACAGTTAAATGTCTGCGCTTTGACCCCTGTGCTGGTCCATCCCTGCTACTGAGAAGCCACGCCCGATCACATAGTCCATCCAACTGTGTTAATTGTGCAGACAAATAATCGCTAGAAGAGCTCAGTGAAAAAGGGATATTCTAGACATATAGACAATGAGAGCTGACCAGACTTGTGCGTGTGCACCTGGCTAACTATGATCTGCGCTACCCAATTTATAAAGATACAGCTAAGCGGGATCGAGCATGGGTAGAGGTTGCCCGGATCTACCATCAAGATTAGGATGCATTATTCATCAGAGAACAGTCAGCAGAACCCTTTCATAACAAGAAGTCATTGATACCTAGATGCCCAGGCCCAGTTTAGCAGTATCATTACACATTGGGTAAATTGACAATAACTCTATGACTTATTTTTTCATAAATTTTTTTGTGACATACTGGGCTTGTGTTTGGTAAGCCAGTTTAATAAAACTCCTGCTCTGTTTTTTATTATTAAACACTGATAAATCTGAAAAATTATAACTCATTTATCATTTTTAATATTGCAGTTTCATCAGTAAAAAGCTAATGGCATTGCAAATGCCTTTGCAGCCAAAAGGTGATAGATAGTGTTTGTCTGCAGGCAGAAAATGTATGTTTTTTTTTTTTTTCAAATTTTCCAACCTGCATGTGTTATAGCTGATAGCTGACATAGTGATCATATGAATGAAAACCACCCTAATTGGATCCTAATTGTCAGTGGGGACCTGAGCTGTTAGCGACAGCCGAGATTTAGAGCCAGCAGTGCTCAGTATTGGCTTCTCGCTCTCAAAGCGGAAAAAGTTTATTCATGTATACTTTTTTTTCCTCAAAAATTTTTTATGGTCAAATAACAAAAGAGCGATACAAAATGTCAACTCTATTCCAAAACAATTAACTGTTACATCATGTTAGGATTACAAGTAGAAAGAAGAAGAAAGAAAACCTATCTAGTTTCTAGGTATCTTGCATGGTAAGTAACCATAAAAACATCAAGGTAAGTAAACCTAGAAACTTCAAACACGATTTCCAAATACAGTTCTGGCTTTGTCATGAAAGATATAGACTACCGATAACATATTCATGTATACTTAACACAAGGGCATCTTGGTTGGGGATGCTTGTTTGGTAATTGTATACACTGTAGCAATCATTGGTTTGATTGCAGTCTGTCTGTGTAGTAACATTTAGGGGTACCCCCAATGAAGACTCCCATCCTATTGTTGTATGAAATGCTGGAAGGACTGAAGCCTCACAACAATAACAGAAAATTGTATCAATTACGTACCATAATTTTCCTTTCCTGATGCCAATCCATGCCAGCATACATATGATGTCTTCCATGTTGGCGTTAAGAAAGCTGCCATGTTGGCGTTAAGAAAGCGGAAAATTGTATCAAATATTTACTGTAATTCTCCTTTCCTGACGCCAATCCATGGCAATATACGTGTGCCTATGGAGACATCACATGTATGCTGCCATGTTGGCAACAGGAAAATATGATTTCAAACTACCGAAAAAAACTGAAATCTGTAACAATCTCCATTCTAAGAAAAGCCTGAGGAGGAATACAGGTTTAAAAAGGCCATGTTACTACAACAATGTATTTTCAACAGGTACTAGTTCACATTGTAATCCTCTTTAAACCTAACTTTGTGTGAGCACCACACACTAATAATGTCATTTAATTCATGTCTAATGTTTAAAGACCACTCATCCATCCATGTCTCTATGCTTTATTCTATTGAGAAATCACTTTGAAAGACCCCCTTAGCATTTCTAGCCACAGTCATCTTGAGTAAGGGCAGATGATTCCTGTAACATTTCCTTCCTGGAATCCATGCACCCTTAGCTCAGCCATGCAGGCAGGAGGATGTGCTTAGCTTAGAAAGCCCCACCTCCAGATGAAAGAAAAAATACTCCTGGGATGTATGATATAATTTTTGCTTAGGCCATAAACCAGGAAGCAACTGGAGAAATGTTAAAACATAAATGAGTAAAAAAGTTAAAGTAAATACATTATATTATATCTTATGATCTATTTATAAAAGCTAGCAGCATAAGGATTAAAAATGGTTAATATAGATTGAGAGAGTAATACTGCTTTAAGAAAATAGTATGAAAATAACTAGAAGGAGAAGTACTGTATTTATATTCAGCATATTTATTTCTTTTAAATTCACTGAAATGTACTTTTAAATGTAGTCATATTAATATATTAACGTATAGCTCCTTGTGCTTCAAAATTACATAATTCAAGTAGATGACAGAAATGTGAGATTAAAGTGCATGGGTGAGAAACTGGGGCCCATAGCAGGGTGGGTCCATGGAGAATATCAGATCCGGTACAAAATAGAACCCACTGCCAAACATCTGTCTTAGTACGAAAAAAGGTAAGATTGAATGTACAATGAAGTTTTCAAAGGGAATTCTGTCTGTCTTAGCATATGGCAATAATTCAATTAATAATATTGCAGGCAAAGACAAAGTTGAATAGATCTGGTTGTTTCAACTAGTCTCTTCTAATAGTGTACTTAGAAACGTATTCACTATTTACATATTTTATTTTTCAGGGTTTTGTAATGATCAAGCGCATCAACCCACTGTTTTACATGCATTTTTTTTTTTTTTAACTAATGTCATGTCACCTTAAGGTATACATAACCGGCTGGAGTTTATGGAAAGGCCAAAAAAGCTAACATATAGAACAGAAACATTATGAAAGATTGCCAGTCTGATCGCCAGTCTGTCTCTTTTATTTTTTATTACAATTACTCATCTTTTCGTTTGGAAAAATTAGAGGGTTTACATTAAATATAAAAAAAGTGCATAGAACAGTATGACTACGGGAGTCTAAAGGAACAGAAAAATTACCCAGAGAAGCACACAGTCAAATGCCCTCCATGTCTGCAAACCTTTTTTTTTTTTTTGTAGATGGTCATTTTGGTCTTGTCATTCTAAGGCTTTGTTAAAGCGTTTGTTACCTTAAAAAAAAAAAAAAAAATCTTGTTTCCTTAACCACTTCTGGACCGGAAGGATTTGCCCCCTTAACCACTTAAGCCCCGGAAGATTTTACCCCCTTCCTGACCAGGGGGTATTTTGCGATTCGGCACTGCGTGACTTTAACGGACAATTGCGCGGTCGTGCGACGCTGTATCTAAACGAATTTGGCGTCCTTTTTTTCCCACAAACAGAGCTTTCTTTTGGTGGTATTTGATCACCTGTGCGATTTTTTGATCATGCGCTATAAACAAAAAAAGAGCGTAAATTTTGCAAAAATAGCAATATTTTTCACATTTTTTATATGAAATTCCCCCCCCAAAAAAATGTAAAAATCAAAATTTTTTAACATTTTCGGCCAATTTGTTTTATGCTTCCTATGTTTGGTAAAAAAAATCGCAAAAAGAGTATTTTGATTGGTTTGCGCAAAAGTTATCGCGTTTACTAACTAAGGGAAAGATTTTTGTCATTTTTGTTGTTTTTTTTTTAACGCGTAAAGGCGGCGATCTGCGATTTTTTTTGCGGTACTGCGACATTGCGGCGGACAGATCGGACCCTTGACTGACATTTTTGACACTTTTGGGGTTACCAGTGACATTTCTACAGTAATCAGTGCTATACATATGCACTGTTACTGTAAAAATACACTAGCAGTGAAGGGGTTAACTTTTTTTGAAAGGGAGGGGCTACGTGTGTACCTAGGGGCGTGCTTTCTACTGTGATTGACTGTGGCTTCAGATGTATGAACAGTGATCAACGGTTCTACATAGTAGAACCGTATGATCATCCTTCATACACAGGGGAGAATGACAGGCAGCTTGTTTACACAAGCCGCCTGACTTTCTCCCTCTCCCCCGATGATCACAGAGTGACCGGCGGACATCGGGTCCGCCGGTCAAACGCGCGCGGGGGGGATGTGTGACCGCGCGGGAGCGCGCCTCCGGCGGCGCGCGCTCGCACTCCCTAGACCCTCACATGCTAGCGACGTAGACCTACGTCGCTTTGCCTGTGAGGGGCTGACTGCCGACGTAGATCTGCGTTAGGCAGTCGGCAAGTGGTTAATGACCAGACCCTAATTTGCAATTTGGCACTTCATAATTTTTAACGGACAATTGCGCAGACGTGCGATGCTGTACCCAAACAAAATTTACATCCTTTTTTTTCCACAAATAGAGCTTTCTTTTGGTGGTATTTGATCCCCTGTGCGATACTTTATTTTTTGCGTTATAAACAAAAAAAGAGTGACAATTTTGAAAAAAAAAAACCCACTATATTTTTCACTTTCTGCTATATAACATACCCCCCCCCCCCCCCAAAAAAAATGTAAAAATCTAATTTTTTTAACATTTTAGGCCAATTTGTTTTTTGCTACATATTTTTGGTATAAAAAATCGCAATAAGCGTATTTTGTTTGGTTTGCACAAAAGTTATTTTATCTACTAACTACGGGAAAGATTTGTCATTTTTATTGTTTTTTTTTTTTTACTAGTAATGGCAGTGATCTGCGATTTTTTTTCCAAGACTGCGACAGAGGCGGACAGATCGAAACCCTAACTGACATTTTTTACACTTTTTGGGGTACCAGGGACATTACTACAGTAATCAGTGCTAAAAATATGCACTGTTACTGTAATAATGACACTGGCAGGGAAGGGGTTAACAGTATAGGTGATCAAGGGGTTAAATGTGACCCTAGGGGAGTGAATCTAACTGGGGGGCGTGGCTTCTGAGATGACAACAGAGACGTGATCCTATATAGCAGGATCACTTGAGCTCTGTGATCATTTCAGGGAGAAGGACGGTCTGCTGTGTTTACAACAGCCGACAGTCCTTCTCTCTCAGCGGGGAACAATCGCGGGTGTCAGGCGACAATCAAAGCCACCTGACCCATGCATCGGCTTCCCCGCTGACGATCGGGGGTGGGAGTGCATGCTTGCCCCCAGCTGCTCCCAGGCGAGCGACGTAGATCTATGTCCTTTTGCCTGTACAAGCCACCCTGCCACAGTAAAAAGGTGGCGGGTGGTCGGGAACTGGTTAAAGCATGTTATACGGCACAGTGCTGTGTCATTTGGCCTCCTGTAATACTTAAAGAACCTGGCTGAATCTGGCTGATCCTGTCAGTTTCTACCCTCCCCTCTGTACATTGACCACGGTTTATCATGGCTGCTGAGCCCTGACACCGTGGTCAGTTTACGTGCCTCCATCATCTGCTACCCTGCACTGTCCTCCCCTCTGCTCCTCTCCCCTTTCCCCTCCATGCCTGTCTGCTGTGTCAGCGCCCACCTCTCCACTCCTGCTGTCCTCATATTTATTTTAAAATATTCTAATCCCCTCTGAAATATCACACTAAGTGCTCCTGTGCCTGTCTTATAGAAAAAATATGCGATCTGTACCTATATCACAGCAGCTTCCAGCAATCATGTGACTGATCTCTCTCTCCTCTCTTTCCCTCCTCCCCGGCTGACATCAGCTGCAGTGCTCAGGCCCGCCCACTGGAACTGTCAGCCCGGAAGAGAAGAGAGCGGAGGGTTCAGCTGATCGCCGGGAGACGCTCTCATATAGGTACAGATCGCATATTTTTTTCTATAAGACAGGCACAGGAGCACTTAGTGTTATTTTACAGAGGGGATTAGATTATTTTATAGTAGTGGCTTAACAGCCACTTTAACCACTTTACTACCAGCCGCCGCAGATGTACGGCGCTCGCCTGGGAGGAGCTAGGGGGCGATCGCGCATTGCCAGAGGCGCACTCCCGCCCCCGCTCGTCAGTGCGGGTGTCAGGCGGCTCCGATGGCCGCCGGCCACCCGCTATCTCCCGCTGTTGACAGAGAAGGACAGACGGCTGATGTAAACACATCCGTCCGTACTTCTCCCTGAATCCCTGAAGTGATCACAGATGTCATGTGATCCTGCTATATAGGATCACATGTCTCTGTGATTACTTCACAAGCCACGCCCCCCACAAAATAGAGCTTCTTTGGTGGTATTTTTTGGTATTTGATCCACCTAGCGCGACAATTATTGAAAAAAAAAAACAATATTTTTCACACTTACCTTTAAACCCTTCATCACCCCAAAACACCAGGGATTTACCCATGTATGCCGCAATGTCGCAGTCCTGCAAAAAATCGCAGATTGCCGCCATTACTAGTAAAAAATAAATAAATAAATAAAAATGACATAACTCTTTCCCGTAGTTAGTAAACGCAATAACTTTTGCGCAAACCAATTAAAATACGCTTATTGCTAATTTTTTTTTACCAAAAATATATAGCAAAAAAAAAATTGTCCTAAAATGTTAAAAAGTTTAGATTTTTTAATTTTTTTTTGAGAATTTTTCATATAAAAGAATGTGAAAAATATTGTTTTTTTTTTTTCAAAATTGTCGCGCTTTTTTGTTGATAGTGTAAAAAATAAATATCGCACAGGTGATCAAATACCACCAAAAGAAAGCTCTATTTGTGGGGGGGGGGGGGGGGGGGGGAAGACATAAATTTCGTTTGGGTACAGCGTCGCACGACCATGCAATTGTCGGTTAAAATCACGCATTGCCGAATCGCAAAATAGGGCCTGGTCATTGAGCAGCCAAATCCTCCGGTCTGAAAGTGGTTAAATTCATTGTTATATGTACAATAATTTAGGTTTTATCATTACGGGCTACAGAAAAGCTGTTTATTATCTGTTCATGTGCAATGAGCAAAACACATAAAAACGTTAATGTAAGTAAAAAAGGTTTTAGCAATATTCACACGTACATATCTCTATCTATCTATCTATCTATCTATCTATCTATCTATCTATCTATCTATCTATCTATCTATCTATCTATCTATCTATCTATCTATCTATCTATCTATCTATCTATCTATCTATCTATCTATCTATCTATCTATCTATCTATCTATCTATCTATCTATCTATCTATCTATCTATCTATCTATCTATCTATCTATCTATCTATCTATCTATCTATCTATCTATCTATCTATCTATCTATCTATCTATCTATCTATCTATCTATCTATCTATCTATCTATCTATCTATCTATCTATCTATCTGTTATGTAACAAGAAGTATTGGGCCGCCTGCCTTTACACGCACATTGACTTTAATGGCATCCCAGTCTTAGTCCGTAGGGTTCAGTATTGAGTTTGCCCACCCTTTGCAGCTTTAACAGCTTCATCTCTTTTGCTGTCCACAAGGTTTAGGAGTGTGTCTATGGGAATGTTTGACTATTCTTCCAAAAGCACATTTGTAAGGTTAGGCACTGATGTGGAGGAGAAGGCCTGGCTTGCAGTCTCCGCTCTAATTCATCCCAAAGGTGTTCTATCAGGTTGGGATCAGGACTCTGTGCAGGCCAGTCAAGTTCCTCCACCCCAAACTCACTCACCCATGTCTTTATGGACCTTGCTTTGTGCACTGGTGCGCATTCATGTTGGAACAGGAAGGGGCCATCCCAAACTGTTAGACATAACCAGACATAACCACTTACCCACTGGGCACTTAAACCCCCTTCCTAACCAGACCAATTTTCAGCTTTTAGTGCTCTCATCATACTTGAGTATTGCCAGCCTATCTCATTTCTTGAGACACTAACAAGCCAGGAAAGTTCAAATACCCCCCTAGTGATCCCTTTTTGGAAAGTACACATTCCGAGGTATTTAGTAGAGGCATGGTGAGTTTTTTTGAAGTTGTAATTTTTCCCACAATTCTTTGCAAAATTAAGATTTTTACATTTTTTTTTTTCACAAAATTGTCATATTACCAAGTTACTCCTCCCGAGTATGGCGATACTACAAGTGTGAGACTTTTACACAGCCTGGCCACATACAGAGGCCCAACATGCAAAGAGCACTGTCAGGTGTTCTACGTAGGAGCATAAATTACACATATCGTTCTCTGACAACCTATCACATTTTTGAAGGCCCTGGAGCACCAGAACAATGGAAATGCCCACAAAATGACCCCATTTTGGAAAGCAAACACACCAACACATAATCTAGGAGGCATTATAAGTCTTTTGAACATGTCACTTTTTTTCCACAAGTTTTTGGAAAATGTGGAAAGAAAATTAAAACTGATTTTTTTTTCACAAAGTTGCCGATTTATAAGATATTTCTAACACATAGCATGTACATAGCAAAAATTGCACCCCAAAATACATTCTGCTACTCTTCCTGAGTTTGGCCATACCACATGTGTGAGGCTTTTTCACATACTGGCCAAATACAGAGGCCCAGCACACAGGGAGCACCGTCAGGTGTTCTAGGGACATAAAATTACCAATCTAATTTCCTGACTACGCATTACACTTTTGTGAGGCACTGTAGTGCACTGATGTGGCACGGATAAGCACTGATGTGGCATGGATGAGCACTGATGTTACATGGATGTGGCACAGATGAGCACTGATGTTGCATGGATGTGGCATGGATGAGCACTGATGTGGAAATAATGTGGGACAGATGAGCACTAATGTGGCACAGATGAGCACTGATGTGCCATGGATGTGGCACAGATGAGCACTGATGTGGCATGGATGTGGCATGGATGAGCACTGATGTGGCATGGATGAGCACTGATGTGACATGGATGTGTCATGGATGAGCACAGATATGGCACAGATGAGAACTGATGAGGCATGGGTGGGCACAGATGAGGCATTGATGTGGCACGGATGGGCATGACTGAGGCACATATTGGCATGGTTGAGGCACGAATGGGCATGTTTGAGGCACGGATGGGCATGATTGAGGCACAGATGGGCATGGTTGAGGCACAAATTGGCATGATTGAGGCACACAGTCATTGGCCCTTTATCACGATCTGTGATGCACGGGACCCAGCGAGCATTGGACACTTTCATGTTGGTGCCCCAGGGGGCGCACGGGAAGCGCAATTCTGGGGGTCATTGTACCCCCTCCCAGAATAAGCCTTTCTCATCCTTCCTAAAAGAAAACATATGGATTACTGACATTTGAAAGCTTCTTACAGCTTTTAAAAAATGGCTTACAATTTGCAGCAACAGGCTAGCAACTATAGATTCCAACACCAGAACTTTGGCATTGGTATTATTTTTCTCAAGCACTTCTAGCATTTGGTTCAGGAAGTGCTGCCCAGAGCATAAGGGGTGAGTGTTCAAACACCCTAAAATCACAGCTCCTTTTATTTTATTTTCTATGGCAGCAGAAACTTGGCAGCATGCCACTCTTCTAATGTAAATGATTACAAGGTGTTAACAAATTGTTAGAATCTGACTAAAACCGGATGCTTTTAAGATGCATTACAAGCAGCTAGAAAGGTCAGTGATGGCTCTTTTATACTTTTGTAGAATATGTACTGTACACTAACCTTTAAGTCTCTTTCACACATTTGCCATCTGATGCAGCGTGTTAATTACATGTTAACGTACCTTGCATTAATGGAGACCATTCAATGAACTGCCAGCATACCACATGGATCTTAAATCAGACTTGCACTATTTTCGCTCACACAGCTCCCCACAATCCTTGGTATGATAATGAGCCTTGTAGTGTGCTGTAACTGTGCACCGATTTAGCGCGTTGGGGTGCCATTGGAAATAAATGGCACTGCAATGCACCAGCATGTGTTTTTTTTTTTTTTTTAACATGTATTTTTGCCTTTTGTTGGTCTCAAGGGGCTGATAATGTCAATAGCCTGGACAAAGGTTTACTTTCAGTAACAATTTCTATTTTTACAATTTACAGGTCCTAAGCTTTACAACTACCCTACAGAAGAATCATCAGTTCAAGGTTCTAAGTTTTCTCAGGATTTATTTTTCTTTTTTTATTGGTTAAACATAATACATACAGTAATTGTAGCTACAATTACTGTGGTCCCTGGAAGCCTGGGTGGAAAAGTTAGCATAAACCAAGGACAAATTACCATCTCTACTTTTCCGCTGTCATTTCAGATTCTCTTCATTGAATTATCTTGGCACTGTCTCTGACAAGTATAATAGCAGACCACGTGTATTTCTACAGCAGGAGATGTTAAGCAGTGGCAGCTAAAGCAAGCCGAATATCATCAAGTATAGAATATATGATTATGTTATTTATCATGTATAGTACAGAATCCCACAATAAAAGTAAACTCTTTGTTGGAACAAACCTGCAGTGTGTGGCTTGCTCTGGTCACAAGTTCAAACAAAATTACAAAAAAATGGCATACCTAAAAGCATGGCACTGGATCAGCACAGTTAGCTGGCTTTCAGTACTTCTAGTTAGCTCGATTATTTTTTACTTTTTTCTAAACATATGAATGTGCATGCCTATCTGTACATGATAAGAATCTCTTTGACTTTGCACATGTTCTAGATGTCGTGTTTTTATTGGTTTTGTGGGGTTTATTTACTAAAGGCAAATAGACTGTGCACTTTGCAAGGGAAGTTGCACTTTGTAAGGGAGAAGTTTCATTTTGCAAAAATACCCAATCATGTGTGAAGGAAATAAAAAAAAATATATATTTTTTTGCTTGCACATGATATGATGAGGTTCATAGAGCTTCACTAAGCACTGGGGAAAATTCCAATACAAAGTTCAACTCTACTTGTAAAGTGAATAGTCTATCTATCTTTATCAGGGCTTTTTTTCTTAGAAACTAGGTAACGAAACCCAACCAAGAACCCCCCCCCCCCACACACACACACACTCTCCCTTCAAACCACATCAAAAAGTGAGCGTGGTCAAATTTCAATAACAGTGGAAGGGTCCTTATGGGACATTAAATACCAGAAGTGCACTACGTACAGAGTGCAGAGTTCAGGGGAGAGGTGTTACATGCAAAGCTCAAGGGTGGAGTGAAGAGTTCAACCTTCTTCCACAGCTACTTACCTCTGTATCCCCATCCACATCTCACTTTCACCCCTCTTTAGCCCTGACCCCCCCCCCCACACACACACACAGTTCCTATCTTCTCCCCCAAAGTTCCACCATCTTCCATATGTCTTACTTTTGTTGTTGTATTAAGTTGAAGCACCCAGCCGGTTCTAGTTCCTCCTCACACACTCTGTCTCTCTCACTTGCAGGTAGTGATGTCGCGAACCTAAAATTCGCCGTTCGCGAACGGCGAATGCGAACATCGGCAAATGTTCGCGAACCGGCGAACCGGGCGAACCGCCATAGACTTCAATAGGCAGGCGAATTTTAAAACACACAGGGACTCTTTCTGGCCACAATAGTGATGGAAAAGTTGTTTCAAGGGGACTAACACCTGGACTGTGGCATGCCGGAGAGGGATCACGCAAAAAAAAGAATTATAATTTTTTGATAGAGAGACAATTATTGGAAAAATTAAAAAAAAAATAAAAATAAAAAATTTCTTTGGATTTAGCATCTGGGGGGTCTAAAAAGTGTACCTGTCAAGTTTCAGCTCTGTAGCATGTCCAGAACCCCTAAAAAACAGCATTTTTCTTATATTTTCAGGAATACGGCTTCTCTGCGGCTGGCTTTTTCTCTTGCAGGCATTTAGCGGGCATTTTTTTAGGCAGGCATGTCATTTTTTGTATTTAGTGTCTGGGGGGTCTAAAAAGTGTACCTGTCAAGTTTCAGCTCTGTAGCATGTCCAGAACCCCTAAAAAACAGCATTTTTCTTATATTTTCAGGAATACGGCTTCTCTGCGGCTGGCTTTTACTCTTGCAGGCATTTAGCGGGCATTTTTTTAGGCAGGCATGTCATTTTTTGTATTTAGTGTCTGGGGGGTCTAAAAAGTGTACCTGTCAAGTTTCAGCTCTGTAGCATGTCCAGAACCCCTAAAAAACAGCATTTTTCTTATATTTTCAGGAATATGGCTTCTCTGCGGCTGGCTTTTTTTCTTGCAGGCATTTAGCGGGCATTTTTTTAGGCAGGCATGTCATTTTTTGTATTCAGTGTCTGGGGGGTCTAAAAAGTGTACCTGTCAAGTTTCAGCTCTGTAGCATGTTCAGAACCCCTAAAAAACAGCATTTATCTTATATTTTCAGGAATACGGCTTCTCTGCGGCTGGCTTTTTCTCTTGCAGGCATTTAGCGGGCATTTTTTAGGCAGGCATGTCATTTTTTGTATTTAGTGTCTGGGGGGTCTAAAAAGTGTACCTGTCAAGTTTCAGCTCTGTAGCATGTCCAGAACCCCTAAAAAACAGCATTTTTCTTATATTTTCAGGAATACGGCTTCTCTGCGGCTGGCTTTTTCTCTTGCAGGCATTTAGCGGGCATTTTTTTAGGCAGGCATGTCATTTTTTGTATTTAGTGTCTGGGGGGTCTAAAAAGTGTACCTGTCAAGTTTCAGCTCTGTAGCATATCCAGAACCCCTAAAAAACAGCATTTTTCTTATATTTTCAGGAATATGGCTTCTCTGCGGCTGGCTTTTTTTCTTGCAGGCATTTAGCGGGCATTTTTTTAGGCAGGCATGTCATTTTTTTTATTCAGTGTCTGGGGGGTCTAAAAAGTGTACCTGTCAAGTTTCAGCTCTGTAGCATGTCCAGAACCCCTAAAAAACAGCATTTTTCTTATATTTTCAGGAATACGGCTTCTCTGCGGCTGGCTTTTTCTCTTGCAGGCATTTAGCGGGCATTTTTTTAGGCAGGCATGTCATTTTTTGTATTTAGTGTCTGGGGGGTCTAAAAAGTGTACCTGTCAAGTTTCAGCTCTGTAGCATGTCCAGAACCCCTAAAAAACAGCATTTTTCTTATATTTTCAGGAATACGGCTTCTCTGCGGCTGGCTTTTTCTCTTGCAGGCATATATATCAGTGGTGGGTGGGCAGTGGCACAGTACACTCTCTGTGGACCTGACAGCAGTCACTGGCACCCAGGCAACTGCAATTTAAAAATATATATATATTTTTTACTTTGCAAGCTGCTGTGCCACCTTATATATCAGTGGTGGGTGGGCAGTGGGCACAGTACACTCTCTGTGGACCTGACAGCAGTCACTGGCACCCAGGCAACTGCAATTTAAAAAAATATATATATTTTTTTTTTACTTTGCAAGCTGCTGTGCCACCTTATATATCAGTGGTGGGTGGGCAGTGGCACAGTACACTCTCTGTGGACCTGACAGCAGTCACTGGCACCCAGGCAACTGCAATTTAAAAAAATATATATTTTTTTTTACTTTGCAAGCTGCTGTGCCACCTTATATATCAGTGGTGGGTGGGCAGTGGCACAGTACACTCTCTGTGGACCTGACAGCAGTCACTGGCACCCAGGCAACTGCAATTTAAAAAAAATATATATTTTTTTTTACTTTGCAAGCTGCTGTGCCACCTTATATATCAGTGGTGGGTGGGCAGTGGCACAGTACACTCTCTGTGGACCTGACAGCAGTCACTGGCACCCAGGCAACTGCAATTTAAAAAAATATATATTTTTTTTACTTTGCAAGCTGCTGTGCCACCTTATATATCAGTGGTGGGTGGGCAGTGGCACAGTACACTCTCTGTGGACCTGACAGCAGTCACTGGCACCCAGGCAACTGCAATTTAAAAAAAATATATATTTTTTTTTACTTTGCAAGCTGCTGTGCCACCTTATATATCAGTGGTGGGTGGGCACACAGTGACACTGCAGTGGGCACAGTACACTCTGTGGACCTGACAGTCACTGGCAGCCCAGGCAACTGCAATAATAAAAAATATTTTTTTTTTTCAATTTATTGCAACAAGATGCTGTGCCACCGTATATATATCAGTGGTGGGCAGTGCACTGCAGTGGGTACAGTGCACTCTGTGGACCTGACACAGCACTCACTGCAATTATGACAGAGGAAAAAAAAAATATTTTTTAAAATGCCAGGTACTGTGCCTGTGCCACCCGAAATGAGTGTGGTGTGCACACAGTACAGTCTGTGGTAGGTCTGTGGCCTCTCACACACAGCGGGCAGGCAACTGCAGTGTACAATAGATATATAGGAAAAACTCTATTACCAGTTACCAGCCCTTAAAAGGGCTTTTGGGGACACTAAATATATATATATGTATATATATAAATAAAAAAAAAAACCTCAATTACCAGCCCTTAAAAGGGCTTTTGGGGACACTAGATAGATAGATAGATATATATATAAGAAGAAACAACTCAATTACCAGCCCTTAAAAGGGCTTTTGGGGACGCTAGATATATATATATATATATATATTTATATATATATATATATATATATAAAAGAAAAAAAAATTACACAAATACCAGCCCTTAGAAGGGCTTTTTGGGGTGCTGTCCTTACAGCAGTAGTGGACCAAGAACACTGCAAGACCAGGAACACTGACTAACTGTCCCTAGCTTAACAGCAGCAGCAGCAGCAGCAGCTCTTTCCCTACTCTCACTACACACACTGCTTCAGAATGATCTAAGATGGATGCTGCCCTTGCTTATTTATAGGAGGTGGGAGGGTGTGGGAGGGAGGTATGCTGATTGGCTGGAAATGTGTCTGCTGACTGTGAGGTTCAGGGTCAAAGTTTGCCTCAATGATGTATTATGGGGGGCGGACCGAACATCGCATATGTTCGCCCGCAGCGGCGAACGCGAACATGCGAAGTTCGCCGGGAACTGTTCGCCGGCGAACAGTTCTATACATCTCTACTTGCAGGGAGATCATCCAGTGTAGGTGTCAACATCTGCACTGCACCCCATTCACGCATCTCCCTTGTCCCCATCTTGCACTCAGTGGGAGCTGTTTAGGAGATCATATCTGTGGGAGTCGTTGGGAGACTAGGTGTCATTTGTAAACACAAAAGGCGGACTTCTGTGTTTACAAGTGATAGTGGTGAGCAGGAAGCAGAGGTCATGGGCCAGAGGTGGTGGAACTCCAGCTGAAAAAAGCCCTGGTCTTTAGTAAATCAAAGCCTGTCTATGGATGAAACAGCCTGATTGTGTGCTGACAAATCAAACCATCTAGGGCTAAAAAAATCAGAGCTTTATCAACAGTAAAGAGACAAAAGCCCAGATGGCCTTTTAACAGATATTTATAGATCTCCTTGTCTGGATACATGGCAAAGCTATACTACCCTTTGTTTTAAATAAGACAAATGAGGAGGTACACCACTGGCTACATGCAGTGTTTGTTCTAGATCAATGGTGTAACAGCTTGTTTAAATAATTTTACTCATCTGTCCATGATCTAGTAAGATATTGTACAAGAGGCCACACAAAAGGTGTCAAAATCTTCACCACTGAGCCTGCACATGCACTGTGCACTCTCATGCATTTATATTGGAGAGTTAAGCTGGCCATAGATGGATTGAATCTTGGCCAGTTCAGCAGAGACCAAACCAGATTTTATCTATCTATGGACAGGCTGATTGTACTCAAGTCAATCCATCAATCAACTTGAGTCCAGCCAGCCTGTTGGATTTTTTAAATTCCAGAACTGCAGATGGCTATAGACACTAGCAGTGATCTTTGAGATGGAAAGAACACCATAGCAATGCGGGAGCAATCCTCTCATCAACACTAACTGTCTTGATGGGGGAATCAAGTGTTTTTCTTTCCTTCCAACCTACCTGTGGTAGAAAGGAAGAAAATGCATAATCTTTGGGATGCTTTAGTTAACAGCACAAGTTCATTATCAGAGGCCCCCTATAGGGATTAATTAGAGTTCATTGCACATGCTGAGACCATCCGAGAATACTTTGATAAGTCAATGCGCTTATCACCATAATTAAATCAGAGGGACAGATGAGTATAAGACTGGCAAAGGGAACTAAGGGTGGGAGGGCTGACAATATAAGTGTAGCTACACCAAAGCTACACTTAAAGTCAGGCCTTAAGCCTAGTAGACTATAGAAGTTCTTTTTTTTTTTGTTCAACCCAGCAGGGCTGAATGAAAAAACCTGACAGCTCAGGAGGAGCCACTGTACTAACTATTCAATGTTAGTACAGCGATCTCCCCTGCTGTGCTATTGTGTTCTGACAGGGAATGGCCCCCCACCAGAACACTCTAGTCAGCGCTCTGAGCCATTGACATAGAGCACTGATCAGGAGCCAATCGGCAGAACTTTTTTGGTCACGTCCCTTCCACCCAGGCCGGCTTCTGTTGGACCGACTACAATACACATGGGTCGCATGTCGGCCAGTTTCTATTGAACTGACTGATGCCGTCCAACATTTGGCCCATGTGTACTAGGCTTTAGAAAAGAGTTGACGTTAGAATTACAGAACTTACTTACAACCATTTGAGAAAGAAAAGGGTGCGCTGATTATGTGAAAGGCTGCAACCAGATTATGTGGAGTGTAAATGTTTAAAAGTGATGGTGCGCTTTTCAAACTTAAGAAATATATTAAACATTACTTACAACCATTACATGTAGAGTATTCATTTCTCTATAAACTAAGCAACCATCATTACTGTATGCTAGGTGTTGCTGTCCACTTTTCTTCATTGCCATCTACTTAGTACACCATAGAAGTGCTAGAGCTACAGCCATCCAAGTCATCAGAATCTAACCAGAGCAAAATACAATGCAGAAGACTTATTATTTAATATGTTATTTATGGAGCCAACCAGACAGGCCTAGATGCAGGTGAACAAAACCAAGGTGCTCAGCAGCTGAAATGAAGAAATTCACCACTCTACAGAACACCAAAAATGAAGTCTAACACATGTGCGTATACCATTTAAGAGTCTAAACTATTTGGTTAATTACTGCTCTAAAAAGTGTGAGGGCCTTCGGTGCATTTACTTTATGTTGTGCCCTGTAAAGATTGTAAAATTGGGATGACCAGATCAAAAAGGGAAATACTGCTCATTCTCTCCCTGCCTCCATCCTTTAAGTGAGTTGCAAGTTTTTAGAGGAACTTGGGGGCGTTTTTCTTTTTTTTCAGAACCTACTCCCACTTACTCAAGTCTCGCCTAAGCAATGATGTTATTATTCAGCCCACCCACTTTCCCACCAACCTCCCTACGCCCCATGAATCCATGCACGTGCAGTGGCCAGCCTCTTATGATTCATAAGGAAGTCGCAGGCAGTTCTCAAATCCAAGCAGTGAGAAGAATTAGCTGCAGGAAAATTATGGTAGAAGGTACAGACTGACAAGTACCTGATTTTTGATTAAAAGACCTGCTGACATTTAATTTAAAAAAAACTCAGTAAAGTTCCTCCTAATGCTCCTAAAACTATTACTGATTTATAAGTCAATATTATTAAATGCCCTATTACATAAAAAAAAAAACTTTCAGTTTATGTTTAATTGCAATATTTGAAATACAAAACACCAATGAGTATGTTGTCATCAGCAACTGAAATTGGGCTGCCACCCCGGATCTACAATAAATGTGAGAGATAGTATGGTATTAGCGATTAATGGAAATCTTTTGTTATTGCTCACTTCTGAAATGATTTCATCTCACCATCTCCACTATAAACCACTTTATTGATGTTCTTTTTAATCTCATCCAACCAGTGCTACCCTAAGTAACCACTTTTCCTTTTATACAGCAGCCTATTTTGTTCAAACATCACCTCTATCCTAACCTCAGAGCTTTTCTGGTAGCCCGTTGACATTGTAAAAAGATAATCCAGCAGCCCCCTACCGCTGAGGTTAAATCAATGGAAAGGTGGGAGGTAGAGCTAGTGCAGCCTCTCTCCCCATGCAGTCAGCAGCTGGTAGCAGTTACAGGCTTAGTATCCCTCTGGCTGTGCAGCATACACAGGGCAGTGCTAAGCAAAAAGAGAGGGGAACATTCAGAGCCTAATGGAGGCTCCCATCTGTTTGTATTAGTTCCGGGTCAGTTCCTGTAGTGGTATCCAAAGATGAATGAGATTAGATCTGACGTCTGTGCAGGGCGTTTGTTTTATTTCTGGAAGTACGTTTTTTATATATATAGGACGTGAGAAGGTATTGAATGAGGTACCCTGGGGCAAAGAGAATATAAGCATTAGGTAAGGAGTTGGAAAGGCTGAGAGCTTTGGGATTAAGGGAATAATTTGGGGATGAAAAGAAAACAGAACATTAACTCTTTTCCTAAGTGGATTACATGTACTAAAACTTCAGTAATGTCATAAAAATGTATCCGGGACTAAAAACAGAAGCCAATTTTACGTAGACAAAGTAGCTTTACTCAAATTATATCTATGTGCAGTTTACCTTTTGTGGTATTAAAGCCTCCTCTATTTCCCACATTAACAATATTTATCTTGGTGGTAGATAAAAAAAAAATCCGATTGAATTCGGGTTGGAAAGAAAGTGTTACTGTGTATTACTACTACTGTCGTTAATTAAAGTGTACCTAAATCCAAAGTAATCTAGTAATATATTGCATTTTACCAGTCCTTAGATCTAGTGGCTGCGCTACTGATTTTTTCTTTCAGGCTTTTTCACCAGGTAATCCTGCTATTAACACAATTAACCTACCCCTTCATGGCTACAATAATTTCTCCACTGTATCTATGGCAGGGGCCATGGTTGTCAAAATGTTTCTGCTTTTTTTTTTTTTTTATCTCTAATACATGGGCGTTGATGGTATTCTTTTTTTATTTTTTTTACAAAGGAAATATAAAATTGTTCTTGTTTTTCTCAGCTCAAACCAAATGACAAGAACACTGCATTTCTGGCAAGATCAACATGCATTTAATGTACTTGATGAAAATGTTCTTAATCTTAAAACAAAGCTAATGTAGCCACCACATCTAAGAACTGCAAAATATGAAATGTTTTTTTTTTTTTATTGAGTTAGAGTCAAAATGTTTAAGCTATTTCAAGTGATGAGTAAATCACTTACAGTGGAGGTTTCTGCTTGATATTTTAGGCCCTGTTCACATCTAGGCATTTTTGGGCGACTTTTCTCTAAGCCTCAGCTCTAAAAACGCCCAACAAGACAAATCCTATTCATTTCACTGGCCCCCGTTTACATCTGAGCATTCTACCACCTTAAGCAAAACACCCATCACTCAATAAAGTGCTTGAGCTTCTTTTTTGGCAGATTACAGGCGTTTTTATTTTTTTTTTATTGGTCACTTGTCAACCTAAAGACGCTTGCACAAAGACGCCTATAAAACACCCGAAAAAAAAACGCCTGGAAAAAACACCTGAAAAACGCCTATAAAATGCCTGTACAAATAGCAACGCCTAGAGGTGAACAGAGGTACCTAGAGGTAGCCTTAAAGATTTAGTTTCCTGCAGAATCAACTGGTCATCTGAAGCCAGGCTAGCCCTGATATCTCGTTTTGAAGTGTATGTTAACCTCCACCTTGTAAAATAACCCATTCTGTTTAAAATAGAAATGAAAAACAGCACCTGTAGGTAAACATGGTTGTCTATGCAAGTAACCAGATAGATCCCACAACAACCACCAAAATAATCAATATACTGTATAATGCAAAGGGGGTTACGACACAGTAAGATTACACTTATAACCAGTATTATAGCAACATCAGGCATTACTGCCCTTTAAAGTTACCAACCTGCACCATGCAGTAGAAATGGAGGTATGAATGTTTCGGTCTGAAATAGCTTCATATATACAACACGTGAGATACTAAGGAGGCATTGCCACTTGTAAGTGGGCAGGCGGGTGGTAACTCCTTCATGTTCCCCTCCTTGTTGGGCGCCAAGCAAGGGTCAAAAAGAAGGTCTACCCAAGGGGGTTTTCTTCTGGGCTACGCTAGGCATCTGTGCAGGATCACGTTACTACACATGGGGTACCTTTACTTCTGTGCCATTTTCCCCAATGCCCTGGGACCAGGCTTAGGTTGATGTGGGGGAATACTCAACCTTAAGACTGGCCTCTGTTTTCAGAGATGAACGTGCACAGTGTACACTAGCACCATAACTGTTCTCCAGTTAACTTTTGAGTCCCTGTGTCAATGTACATCTTCACTGTAACTTGCATTTAGGAAGGAAATGCTTAGCCTTGTACACATCCATCCATCCAGGATATCACCGCTACCTCACTCCCAGTAACTGTATAGGGTCCCATCGTGCACCAACGTAGACTTCATGCATGCACTGACTTAACTTGTTCTCTTCCATGTCTGTGCACAGACTGGGGGCCGGGTCTGCTCAGGTTACTATGGGAGATGGACACTCAGGAAGAGAGTACCAACAACAACTACCTCCTGCAATAAGCTATCCCACCTATCACAGGCACATGCTTCATGACAAGCTCCTGGGTAAACCTCTATTAAACACTAGTGTTTTCACACCATACAGACTCCTTGAACTGATGTCTTCATACCCAAAGTGCTTTAGTGACCTGGGCTGTAGAAATATGATGGTTACTTGTATTACACTCCTTGAATAATTTTAGACCGGGCGGGAGCAAGGCTTCAAAAGCTTTACTTGAAAAAGTGCAACATATTACAAAGTCTAACATGCTGGAACAGTCTTTCTCCCTAAATCATTAATCCTAACCCAGGCTATATGCTGCCCCAGCATACCTGCAAAGGTACAGTCCTTGTATAATAAAGGGGGTCAATCAGTGGCATTCCCCAGTGGCTGGTGTCTTCAGGGACAAACCGCAGAATCTAATGGGCTCTCACATCATGATAATTGCGGCAGCAGCAGGCGACATTCCCCCACTTCTCATAAGTGCGGCTCTCCGACTCTCTCCCTCTCTGTTTCTGGCCACTGTCCCTCTCTAATAAAAGAGGATCATTGGGTTGGACCCAATTAAAATCCACCAAAACCAAAGAACCAGAAAAACATTAACCCACACCTTCCTGTCTGGGGCAGCACTGAGGTAGCTCGACTGCAACCTGCCTACTTGATAACCCTTACCTTAAAAAATATATATAAATATTTCCTGTAAAATGGGGATTCTTAGTTACCATATATTGCAATACATGTTCAAGATGGCCAGCTATGTCAAAGCCTATTTAGCCAGTCCCTACTCTATCTTTACAATTTGCCAACTCTTATTTGCTAGAAAAGCTACTTTGAGAGTGTGGACACAGCCCAACTTTTAACAAGTAACCTATGCCTTAACACCTGACCCTAAGCGACCATTCAAACACATTGCTTTAACGTTTTTTTAGCTTGGTAATATGCATTGCATAATGTATGGGCTGCTGAAGCACTAGAATAGAGCAAAAATTGGATATGCAATATTTTTTTCAAATGAATGCAGCTCTGCAATTTATTAATACATCATTAAATGTAAGCAGTGTCAGTACCTGGATTTGACATGGTATCTGGTCCCTTGCAACCTCTGTACAGCAGGGCTGGAGTGTGAGAACAAAAAGCAGTACATGGGCCCAATCATGTGCTAACAATAAGCATGCTAATAGGAAAAAAAAAAAACAAGGACAGATAAAGAGGTGAGCTCATAACTGTGCTTATCAGGATGCCATGTGCTGGCATCATGCAGTGTTAGTGTGACCAGATATGTAAACCACACTCAAGCCTAAACCAAGGAATACAAATTATCATAATTACAAGAACATAAGTAACATAAAACATTCATGCAGCAACCTATATACATGCCAGTGGGCATTAGGATTGGAAAACTAGCTTACTATCTAACTATGTAATAAGCAGAGGAGCGGGGTCAGGTAGGAGTACAAAGTAATAGGAAACAAGACAGGTCAGGAACAGGGGCCAGAATGGATAGCAGGTACAAGTGTCACAGGACAAGAGAATACAGGCACACAGATAAAATACTGAGGCACTGAGTAACCTCTGAGGTGGGGTTAAATAGCCTCGCAGCAGCCAACATCAGGTTGTGAATAATTGCTGGGACCTGCTGGCTGCTGGGAGACACCTGCTAATAGACATTGTAACTACACCACATTAGTTCAGGTGTTCTGACAGTTTCCACCTTTAAGGAGCAGCCTCAGGACTAGGGATAAACATGTGTCTGGGTTCAGTTTGTGGGGTATTTATTTATCCTATCACAAAGTTCAAAATAGCAAGCTTAAATTTTAACCCCACTAAAGTGTATGGGGGGTCAGATTTTGAAAATCAATTCTGCCTATTTTCTCAAGACTAACAGAAAAAAGATTGTCAAACAAGGGGCATTGGTATGGAGCATGGTGAAAACAGCAATACCTTTGCGATGTGAGTACATACTTAGGAGATGCCTTAGGGCTAGGTTCACATATATGCGAATTGGATGCGGGTTTCCCTGCATCCAATTTGCATGACAGGCGAGTGTGACTGGCTCTCAATGGAGCCAGTTCACACAGGTCTAGGGTGGCCGTGGAGTGAATTGAAAAGGGTCCTGTGCATGTTTGGGTCTGGTTCAGGTGCAAATTCAGGCAAAAATTCAGATCTGAATTGCACCTGAACCGGTGAACAGACACGCACAAGACCCCAGGCACGAACCCGGAGCCGCACATATGTAAACCCGGCCTTAAGCTGAATGTGATGTTACTGAAGTATATAATTTGCACAGACAGCATCAGCGACAGTGACTCCATATTCTGGCTTGCCATATTTTGCATGAATGATTTATTTTTAACTTTTTTTTTACATTATTTCTTGGAATAAATGCAACAGCAGCAGCATCACAATCTGATTTATAATAACTTGAAAAAAAAAAGGCTTTTTTAGGTAGTTTTGGCTGTGACACCTGGTTTTTAAGTCAGCACTATAAGGCCTGAATTGAATGCTAAAAGTAAAAGTCACAACAAATCTAAAAGCTATAGGAAAAGTGTAGTCTTAAAAAAAAAGAAAAAAAAAAAAAAAGCCCCCATCTTAGCCAGTGACAAAACAGTTTATAGTATAGTGTATGAACTTCTTTTTTTCACCGTACCACACTGCATTGTGTTAAAAGTTTAATAAAATGTCAAAATAGAGAGCATAAAGCACTTCAAAGCCACAACAACACATTCTCTGAATGCCCTCCCATCCTTACGCTTCCAAATTATTCCCCAAAACATAGACTTCGGTAAAAACTGGCTAGTATCAGAACAGTATGAGAGCACTTGAATAGAAAGCATTTTGAAAGACAAGGCAGGTTTTGTCTTGTAAAATAAATTACAGTGTATTATTCCAGAGGCGAAACCCAAAAATATTTAACGTTCCCTGGAGGTGCTTACTTAGGCTGCAATGTAAGAGGGAGAGACGAGAAGGGTTTTATCTTGAAGCAAACATTAGAATGTATTGTTTTTACAGTAACAAATGGTAGTTTTCCTACGAATGATACGCTGCAGGCAGAAACTGCAATCTACAACTGTGCTGTCTGCAGCAGATATGTGAAAAAAGCCCAGTAATAAAGAAAGGTCTGATAAAGGAGGGAACTGGACATGCTCCGAAATGCGTTACCCTCCCCTGACGTCACTTCCGGCTCCATGCGTTCCAGTGTGGTCCCGGAAGCCAATCAGCCATCCTGCCACCCTGTCTCCTCTCCCTGGATAGCTCCTGGTCGGCACTTTTCCCCAAAAGAGTTGCCAGGATGAAGCAGGAACGTTATGCTGACCAATATTTTGATACCATGGATTCTGTAAGTGTTTTCAACTGTTTGTATTAATTAAACAACAGTGGAATACTGCACTTAGAAGCGCCTTTTTGTCTCCTAGTGAATAAAGCCCAGACTGCAGAGCTATGTGAAGCATCACTTGGAAAAGCAGTTGCCTGCACTAACTTGACAGTGCCTTTCATTGGGAATAGATGGTTGCTCCCTTAAGTTCTTTGTAAGCTGCGCATTGACAAAGTTCTCCCTCACTGATGTTCTGCCTCTCCCTCCTCTCATTTCCTCTTTTCCATTCTCTGGCACAGAGATTCAGAAGCAGGAACATTTGAAATGGCAATTTAGGCTCAAAGTTACTAGAGAAAGATAGCACAGGCAGGGGTTTTAGTTCAACAATGAAGAGATTTCAGATGATGCAGTATTATAAAATGGGCCAGCAGCAGGGCAGTTTTCAATGACCATGCTCAAATGTAGGCATGGGCTCCTTTAACTCCTTTCCTCCCAATTTCAACAAACTCCTGAACATGTCCAGGTGTACATTTTCCTGTTTCCTGCCCTCAGGGGCTCATAGAGACGAGACCACACCTGATGAGGCGGAGGAGGCTGGGCATGTGATCTGCCAGCAGGTGTTCAGCCCTTCCCTGTGTGGACAGCCAGGCTGGAGTGCAATAGCACACAGCTTCCGTGGACACAGCCACTGAAAATTGCTCCAGTTGTTTTCATAGTACTGTGCCTCATGTAGATGTGTGCTGACAGCCTTTGGCCTGTGTTTTCAGCCCAGAGCCTCCTCCAGACACTCACCCTTGGAACTGGTCCCGGGATTCCTCCAATATCTCACCTGGACTACCAGACCCATGCTACCTCACTGTAAGAAAGATGCTGTCCAGGTGCAAAGTGCAAGTTGCTGTTTTCGTATTGTTTACTGAAGTAGAGAACTCTCTATATTCTGTTGCTATAGAGTTTTACAGAGACTGTGCTGTACTGCCCCCTAGTGTCCTTACTGAGTCACTGTTCTTATGAGCTCTTGTCTGCATATCTAAATAATCTTTTTTTTTTTTAACATGGTTCTGTACTGAATGTATACTATTTACCCTTCTGACTCTGCTTGTATTGCTACCCTACTCCTAAAGTCAGCCCTGTCTGATCATTTAGCCAATCCCCCTACATGTCACACAGTTTTAGAGCCAAATAGAAAAGAGCACGCCAGAAGATCCACAGACAGCAACAGTGCAGCTCACCCTGCGGTCCAAGCCTCGGTCTAACTCCACCAATATCATCTCATTTCCTGCTGGACAGGAACCGGAATGACACAGAGGACAATCGACCATAAGCAGTGGCCCCATGCCGATCCCGTATGCCGGAGGACCCACATATCTACATTTACTTACCCAGATGTGAGTTTTTAATGTACCTCAGTAAATAAATGCTGCAGTCTTTACTCAGAGGCGCCTGTCTTTTCTCTTTGTTTCTACAATATTAAGTTGGCGCACCCTTTGAAGCTGTACCAGCTTTAACTCTTCTGGGAAGGCTGCCCACAAGGTTTGGGAGAGTGTTTTTGGGAATGTTTGACCCTTCTTCCAGAAGCACATTTGTGAGGTCAGGCACTGATGTTTTTTCACGAGAGGTTCACAGTCTCCACTCTAATTCATCATTAAACCTCAGCGCTCACTCTGTTAGGATGGTATTGTTAGTGATGCTGCTCTCCTTGAGTGGGGAAACTCCAAATCACAAAAAAAAGAAAGAAAGGAGGAGGCAAACACCTAGTGCATAACCTTAGACACCTTTGATAGGTTTTTAAAAAAAAGCCAAAAACATACTCACAAACATAAAGAATTAAATGCATATCAATTGCAACTCCAGTGTCGAGGGGGACACATTCCTGTGATTGGACAGCTGATGCGTTTTGGGAGGCATGCTCCCTTCCTCAGAGCTACTACACTAAACTGAGGGCACTGAATTTATACTAATCCTATAAATTCAGTGCCCTCAGTGTAGTGGACTAGCTTTGAGGAAGGGAGCGTGCTTCACGAAACGTGTCAACTGTCCAATGACAGGGATGTGTCCCCCTCAACACTGGAGTTGCAATTGATATGCATTTAATCCTTTATGTTTGAGAGTATGTTTTTGGCTTTTTAAAAAAAAAAAACATTTCAAAGGTGTCTAAGGTAATGCACTAGACGTTTGCACCCCCCCCCCTTTCTTTCCGCTCTAATTCATCCCAAATGTGTCCTATTGGGTTTAGCTCAGAACTCTGTGCAGGCCAGTCAAGTTCCCCCACCCCAAACTCACTCATCTATGTCTTTATAGACCTTGCTTTGTGCACTGGTGTTCAGTCGTGTTGGGCCATTCCCAAACTGTTCCCACAAAGTTGGGAGCATGAAATTGTCCAAAACGTCTTGGTATGTTGCCTTAAGAGTTCCCTTCACTGGTACTAAGGGACCAAGCCCAACCCATGAAAAACAACTCCCCACCATAATCCCCCTCCACTAAATGATTTGGACCAGTGCACAAAGTAAGGTCCATAAAGAATACTTGGTGTTGTATCAAGATCCTGGGGTCCTTGGGCATTCTGTTTCAGACTCGGTTCTGAAACTGCTGCCTGCAAAGCAAAGACTTTGCAGGCTTGAGAGGTGGGCTCTTAGACCTCTCACTGGACAATGGTGGGTACCCTGAAGACAGCAGTTTGGTAAGAGATCTCTTGGGCACAGACATCATGTATTATTTATTCTGCTAGACAGTGTTACCCCTTTGGGATTACAAATGTTTTTGAAGTGGTTGTAAAGTCAATGCATTACCTGTAAAAATCTTTCAACTTTCTGTTTGCATCCCAACTTCCTTCCCTAATACTTACCTGAGTACTCTTTTGATCTAATGCTGTGCCCTACTGCAGCAGTGATGGTCTCTCTCCCTGCTCTCACAGGACAGATTGATATCAGCAGCAGCCATTGTCTCCTGCTGCTGTCAATCAAATCCAGTGAGGAGGAGGTGGGGGTGTGGCCCACCGGGACTGTGTGTGCCTTGAACTGGGCTGTGTGTGTCTATGGATACACTGCACCCGCATGTGTGCCCCCATAGTACGCAGCTTGCTATGGTGGCATACTCAGGGGAGGAGTGCACAGTACTGGCAGGGGATCCCAGAAGAGGAGGTAAGGGGCTACTCTGTGCAATATCTTTGCACAGAGCAGGTAAGAATATAATTTTAGCTTTATAATATTTTTTTTCATATTTGGGAAAAAAAGAAATACTTTTTAATATCACTTTAAGCCAAGAAATAGGTCCCTGTGATAAATTAGTGTAAGAGACATTGGTTTATCCAGGGACATTGGGAAAGGGGGTGATAAGGCATCCTCACCTATTGATACTACTGTTTTGTCTGACAGTGGTATAGAGTGTTACTGCCGTATATTTCTCTTAAGCTTGCTACAGATTTGGCTCATCTTATTTTTTTGCAGTAATTATCCTTTATGGATCAAAGCAAATTTCACATTTCAAATTTTAGTTAATTTTTTTTCCAGTTTGATCCTCTCTCCTTGGGGAGACTTCTTAGACCCTCACTCTCATGACCTTATACTTTCCTAATTGAAGCTGCAACCCTTTTTTGAGTTATACAGAATGTTGGTTGCATTTTAAGTTTCAGGTAAGTTTCACATGGTTGTAGTTGAAATATTATTATGTATTAGAGTGTTTTCCATTTTACATACTGTTTTGAATATGTTCCTCTATAAAAAAGCACAATAAATTAGTCATGTTTAAAGCTGAACTCCAGCCTTACTTTCAGTATTGCATAGTTGTACCAGTTCCTCACTAGGGATGATCGAACGGTTCGGGTCAACCATTGGTTCGACCTGAACATTGACTGTTCGAAATTTGGCCGAATTCCGAACTTTTTGCGGAAAAATTTCGGAATTCGGCAACCAGAACCGACCAAAATGCAATGGGACAGGAACTGGGCTTTAAAAGCCTGTGCTTGGACCAGAAACATTAGTAAAAGCCAATTGAGGGGACAGGAGGTTACTAGGAATGTGATTGGAGTGACTAGGGGGTCCAGAGGCCAATCAGTAGTGAATACGCCCCCCAGTATATAACATAGCCCCGCCAAATCTCTAGCACTGTAATACAGGGGCTGTGGAAGAGAGTGGAAGCAGTTCTGTTACTCCTGCTTCAAAAGTGTCATTTAGCTATTATTAGTGTGAGGAAAGGGATATCTAGTGTAGTTAGGGTACTATTTTCCACTATAGTTAGATTCAATGATCTAGTTTCTGTAGGGAAAGTGTTAAGTTTCAGGGTGACCGTAGTGTAGTGTAGGGTGAACTGACTCTGACTGCTATGGCAGGGGGACCAAACTCTTCCATGTCAGGGTGACCGCCATAGAAAAAAGATTGTTTGTCTTAGAATTGCAGGAGAGCAGGCATAGGGCTCCGCTACTTTCACACCTTGCCGTTTTTGTTGCAGGCGTTTATTGGGCTTTTTTGTGGACGTCTTTGGAGGCAGGCATGACATCTGAACTTCTGTGTAGGGGTATATATACACACACACATATATGTATATATACACATACACACATATAGGTGTGAAAGTAGCGGAACCCTATGCCTGTGCTAATGAAATTATTTGCAGGCATGTGGCTCCGCTCCTATCACACCTATATGTGTGTATGTGTATATATACATATATGTGTGTGTGTATATATACCCCTATACAGAAGTTCAGATGTTATGCCTGCCTCCAAAGACGCCCAAAAAATGCCCAAAAAAACGTCTACAACAACACACCTGGGCGTTTTTGTTGCAGACGTTTTTTTGGGCATTTTTTGGGCGTCTTTGGAGGCAGGCATAACATCTGAACTTCTGTGTAGGGGTATATATATATACACACACACATATATGTATATATATACACATACACACATATAGGTGTGAAAGTAGCGGAACCCTATGCCTGCGCTAATGAAATTATTCACACCTATATGCTCCTATCACACCTATATGTGTGTATGTGTATATATACATATATGTGTGTGTATATATACCCTATACAGAAGTTCAGATGTTTTGCCTGCCTCCAAAGAAGCCCAAAAAATGCCCAAAAAAACGTCTGCAACAAAAACGCCCAGGTGTGTTGTTGCAGGCGTTTTTTTGGGCATTTTTTGGGCGTCTTTGGAGGCGGGCATAACATCTGAACTTCTGTATAGGGGTATATATATATATACACACACACATATATGTATATATACACATACACAGATATAGGTGTGATAGGGGTGGAGCCACATGCCTGCAAATAATTTCATTAGTGCAGGCATAGGGTTCCGCTACTTTCACACCTATATGTGTGTATGTGAATATATACATATATGTGTGTGTGTATATATACCCCTACACAGAAGTTCAGATGTCATGCCTGCCTCCAAAGACGTCCACAAAAAAGCCCAATAAATGCCTGCAACAAAAACGGCCAGATGTGAAAATAGCGAAGCCATATGCCTGCTCTACTGCAATTCTAAGACAAACAATCTTTTTTTTCTGGTTCTGGACATGCTACAGACCTGAAACTTCACAGGCACACTTTTTAGACCCCCCAGACACTAAATCCAAAGACATCTAATTTTTTTTTCAATAATTATTTCAATAATGTGCTCTCTATCAAAAAAGACAATTTTTAAGAACTTTTTTTGTGTGATTAATAGTCCCTGGGGCATGACCCAGAACCCTAGGCACTTTTTAGGGGCATTTATTGGGTTTTAGGGCTTCAAAATTGTGTTTTTTGATTACCGAAGTTCGGGTCATATTGATTTCAATGGGGTTCTGGAATCTGGACCCAAACTTTCGGGAAGTTCGGGTATTCTGGTCGAACCGAACTTTTCAAAAGTTCGATCATCCCTATTCCTCACTACTGAAATTGCCTACCTTGATTTCAGGGTGAACTTCCCACAGTGTGCATTAGAAGCTGCAGAAAGCTAGATAGGGCCCTCTTTTTTCCTGATGGGAGGACATTCGGAATCATCTAGCCTTTCCTCCCCAGCCTTACTGTTCCTTGCCCTTCTCTTTCATTCTTTAGTTCATTCCATTATGGAGGGTCAACATCACACGTGGGCATTACGTAGGGCAATTTTCAGGCAAATTCAGCATTGCCTAGGGACACCCACTCCTTAAAGTGGTTGTAAACTTTCCTGCCCTACTTTGCGCCATGTAAAGCATTTTAAAATGACTTAGACGTTGGTGTCTTTAAAAGTATTACAACCTGCACCATTCAGGAGATATAGCCTGGTGTTTATTCCAATGATGTCACTTGAGCATGCACATTTTGCCACCAATTGTCGGCATGCTTAGTGTGCTGTAAATCTATACATACAGGTGTCGTGCCACCATCAGCATCACTCCACAGCATTGCATTGCAATCCCGCTAGAGTGCTGACTCATTGATAATTTTCTGAAATACCCCATGTGACTTACTACGTGACAGGGGTTGTGAGCATTGCCATTATGCATCAACATATGTGTAATCTGATTTAAGGGGCCATGGTGCCATGGTAACAGTGAATAAAAATTAGGCTTGATTAATAGTTACTGCATATGCGCGAGATTAAGCCAGGACAAAGGAGAAAGAGCGGAAGTAAACATCAGAATGAAATCGGAAGACAACCAGAAATATGGCGCCGGCTTCAGCTGGAAGATATGCAAAAGATACAAAGCTGCAAAAACAGTAAGAAATGTGCTATGAGGATAATCACTACTGCAGTGTTTTGGAAAATGTTTAGCATTGTGGCCTTTTAATTGTTGTGGATTTTTTGCTCCTGAGTTTACTACTGCATTCAGACTGGCATCCATCCACTGCCTTCATCAAGGTCGAGGAGAACTAAAGCAGAGTGCTGTGATGTTTTCAGAAAGCTATGTACAGAACCCTGCCAGCCTGTCTCTCACCAGCCATGATCTGTTACATAGTTAAATAGTTAGTGAGGTTGAAAAAAGACACCAGTCCATCCAGTTCAACCTATGATGAGTGTGTTTGTGTGTTTATGTCAATAGTACCTTGAATACCCCTGTATGTTGTGGTTGTTAAGGTGCCCATCTAATAGTTTTTTGAAACTATTGATGACACCACTGCTTGTGGAAGAGAATTTCACAACCTTACTGCTCTGACGGTATAGAACCCTTTACTCAGTTTAAGGTTTAACCACTTCTCTTTTAATTTTAGCGAATGTCTGCGAGTCCTTTTATATTCCCTTTAACTGAATAGTTTGTTCCCTATGCTATGGTCACCAGTACGGTATTTGTACATTGATCATATCCCCTCTCAAGAGATAATAAGTTCAATGCTAGCAGTCTTTCCTCATAGCTAAGATCCTCCAGTCCCTTTATTAGCTTTGTTGCCCTTCATTGGACTCTCTGGGCTCTCTCCAGTTCCTTCCTGAGGAGCGGATCTGCCTGCATAGAAGAGCACAAAAATCCGGTGATGACATCTATGTAATAAAACAAAGAAAGATTTTATTTAAAATGTCAGTAACATGTTGATGAGAGGAGAAAGGAGGCACCAGGGAAGGTATTACATACCTAATGGAGATCGAGCTGTAGAGGGGGCTTCTCTTGCACCTCCTGTCCAACACCCCTGGGTGGGGCAGAGAGTGGCACGAGGGCTGGTATAGCAGGTGTCACTGGCTGCGCCTTGGCAGTAGACCGATGGCCGTGGATCACCGGATGAGCACCTGGAACTGGAACTCCGTGATACTGGATGAGAAGGCAGGAGCGAGGCCAGAACACAAGCCAAGAAGTCATCAACAGCGCGGGTACAGGAACGTGAGATGGAAGCAGTGTCAGGATACAAGCTGAAGTGGGTACACAATCTGGCAGCGAGGTACAAAGGCATAAAACAGGAGCAAGGTCAATCACAGGCCGGGTTGACAGGTAGGCAGGCAGGAATCCAAAGGAGAGTCAAGGGCAAGCCGGGTCAGCACAAGTAAACCAGAAGCAAGTCAGGGCACAGGTGAACAAGAACAAGCTGAAAGACCACTTAGCAATGTGCTCCTGTCACTGCTCAGCTTAAATAGGCTGTTTGGAGCCAATGCGTGTGCGTTTGCGGTTTAGCGCATGCGTACACGCACATTTCTTCCTGTGCAAACTAATGTGCCTGGGCATGTGCACCAACGCCTGTTTGGGTCCACCTGAACGTCTCTTACAGTAGGCAAAAAATAAGCAGTTGGAACTGCTGATTTAAAGCATAGTTCTAGTTTCTTCTCTTGCACCAAATATCCAGAATCCACATGCTCTTGAGATCCTGCAAGGCCTAGCAAGGTATCAGAAATGGCATTTGAGAAACACAAAATATAATAGGATACACCATTCCGTTTGGTTGCCAGTTACTAACCGTGCAACACTCATCATAGCACATAACCTCTAGCAGTAGAGTTTGTAATTGGTCACAGGAGAAGAGAGTTGTAGTGCTTCGCTTTTACAGCCTATGTCCTCTGAGATCCCTGTACCTATTCCTGTGAATTAAAATTAAATGCATGTATTTCAGTTTGTGTGTGTGTGTGCATTTTTCAGATATGTGTATTTAGCCTTAAAATTTACTTATATATAAAATATTAGCTTAAAGAATTACTCTACAAAGTAATTCACTGGCTATTTATCCTTTTAAAACGTATCTGCCAATGGCTGTATTATCATTAATCACAGCTTCCGTTCCTAGGTCTCTTCTCTGCATTGTTTGAATTGAAGAAGTTGGCCCTAGTATAGGTCTGACTCCTGCAAATCAAACACTGAAAAGAGACTGGAAACTATGGTTAATGGTAATACATTATATTACCTCCCATGGCACTTATAATTATGATAAAAGATTTATGCTTCCATCTCGTATTGAGCAGCAATATCTGTTGAGATGTAATTTCTTCTCATGTAAAAATGAAAGGGCAAGGAAAGAGAGCAAGGTATAGGAAGCTGGGGAATTTTGTACTTATATACTATAGCCCTGAAAAGGCTGGTGATTTGTCCCAGGTTCTTTTCCCAAATATGTGTAACAGCAGCCAGGCACACAGCAGCAACATCCAGTCTTCTAGATCAATAAATAATCTAGGGATTGCCTTTTTAAAGTTTATTGCTGAAAAACTTAGATAGGGCAGGGAGTTGTGGGATACCCCAGAACTCTGAACAGAAAGAAAATGACATTCTTCAATCTGCAGCCAATTCTTAGAACAGTGCCTAAACAATAGTTTAGGGAATGAACATTCCGGCAACACCATAAGCAATGCTTCAGGCCAGACAAGCCTTAGGATTAGTGCACCAGGGGTAAGCAGCAGCAACAGTTACCCAGATCCTGCACTCAGGTCTGTAATGCTTAGATACTGGGATGTCTCCCTCCTGCGTTAGGTGGACATTTCCTCTCCAGATGAGATCCTAGGTGAAATAACCCTTCTTTAGCTTCAGAGGTTCTTAGTAAATAGCCCCCTAGCTTTAACATAGCTGGAACCTTGATGAGCTTCTTGGTAAATGTCAACTGGGCTGCTGGGTGGGCAGTAGCCCTCCAATCTGGGAACTTCTCCTCCTGGACAATAACAGGGTAGCTCCTGGCTTCTCACTATTTATGCTCACTCCCAGCCACCATCCGGGCTCCCTCTTTCAGGGATTGGTTGAGACAAAATAAATACTCAACTGCCGATTTGCCTCATCCAGTCCACTACTTTCTAGAACTATCCAAAAGGCAGGGGGGAGCAGTCAAACCCACAGCCAGTAAAACCCAGAGCAATCACAACCTGCTCAACTAAGTACAGAGGAGCAAAATAACTAAATTTACCTAACAACCTAACAACCTATTGTGGAGGGTGCTTCACTTGGAAAATCTTACCTTGCATTTCTTGAAAATGTGAAGGAAGATGATTATTGTTTGGAAGGGTACAAAATAGTGATCTGTGATCTTAAAAGTAGACAAAACCACTTTTGGCTGCCTTTATTAGGATGTTAAAAGAGAAGTATGGGATTCAATGTTCTTCCCCATTTATACTTACTTAGGTCGATCCGATGCTGCATCTGTCCCAAGGGCCTCTACACTGAAAACTGAGCGATCGAACACCACCACGCGCTCGGTTCTGGCAGCTCCACGACCAGAGAGCTGCTGACTTTCAGTCAGTAGTTCTCCGCTCTGCCCCCTCCTCGCTCATTGGAGCGCTAAGCTGTGGAGGGGGGAACGGGTGACTCAGGCTCTCAGCTGCTGACTGAGAGGCTGAGCCAGGTGTTGGTCCAGGGATCTGGTGGATCCTGACTCCATGGTCCTGATGATGTGGTGCCTGGACTGACATCCGTGACATCAGCAGAGAGTGGACTTCAGTTTTGCTGTCTGCTGAAAACAGGAGTGTTGTTTGTTTTGCACTCCTGTGATCCATAGGAGAAGTAAAGACAAACAAGCTTTTAACTTCATCTAAAATGAGTTGAGGACAAATAAATAGCATTGATCTGAAAGTGATTCTTTAATCGTCAGCTTACGGCCTTTGTATAACTAAACCTGAGTATACATGTGCAGTTTTTTTTTTGTTCAACCAGTAGTTTTTCAGCATTATTGTTTGATAGAGACCAGTTGATCTGTTAACCACTTCAATACAGGGCCCTTTCACCCCCTTCCTGCCAAGGCCAATTTTCAGCTTTCAGCGCTGTCACACCTTGAATGACAATTACGCAGTCATGCTACACTGTACCCATATGACATTTTTATCATTTCTTTCACACAAATATAGCTTTCTTTTGGTGGTATTTAATCACTGCTGAGTTTTTTATTTCTTACTAAAAAAAAGAAAAAAGACAGAACATTTTGAAAAAGAAAGTTTTTCTTATATTCTGTCAGTAAATTTTAAAAAATAAGTAATTTTTTTATTCACTGATGTGCACTGATGAGGTGGCACTGATGGGCACTGATAGGCTGCAGTGATGAGATGGCACTTATGGGCACTTATGAGATGGCACTGATGAGGAGGTATTAATATACCGCACTGATGGGCACTGATAGGCGGCACTGATGAGCAGGTAGGCGGCACTGATGAGCACTGATAGGCGGCACTGATGGACACTGAAAGGTGGTACTGATGGTCACTGAGAGGTGGCACTGATAGGCAGCACTGACGGGTGGCACTGGTGTGCGCTGACGGGCGGCACTGATGGACATTGATGGGCAGCACAGATGAGCAGGCACTGATGGGCACTGACTGGCAGCACTATGGGCACTGATTGTAGCCATTGATTGTAGGCCCTGATTGTGGGCACTGTGGCCACTGATTGTGGGCACTGATGGACACTGTTTTTTTACTTTACTGTAATCAGGGCACTGATGATCAGTGCCCTGATTACCTGTCCTAGACTCACCTTTGAGGAGGAGCCGCTGATCGGCTCTCCTCGCCACACATTCTGACAGTGTGAGGCGAGGAGAGCCGGTAAACGGCCCTTCCTCATTTACATGTTACTGGCTGTGATTGGACACAGCCGATCACATAGGTAAAAAGCCAAGTCATTGGCTCTTTACCAATTTCGGGGTGCGCCGTGTCCTAGGAACACGGCGCGGCCACGATCACTGCACTGCACGCCCCCGCGGGCACTTGAGAGCGGCCGTTCTGGGGCGCCGTCATATGACATTGTTCCAGAACGAGAGCCGCACTACTCCGCCGCCATTTGACGGTGGGCGGGCAGCAAGTGGTTAAACAGACAGCTGTACACACAGACCAAAAGTCAGAAAGTTTGACTGATTTTAGGTCTGTGTATACCCTGCTTAACGCTTTACAGTCTCTGAGGAAGGGAGCATGCCTCCTGAAACGCGGCAGCGGTCCTAACACAGGGACATGTCCTTTTCACATGAGGTGGACTTGTTTTATGCGATATTACTCTTCATGTTTGTCACTGAGTACAGTATGTTTTTGGCATTCAATACATTTTTAGAAGGTGTCCCAAGGGTAATGCACTAGGTGCTTGCGCCCCCTTTCCTTAATGTTTTCTGTCTCTGGTCCCATAAACAATTGCAGGTTGTCCTAACAGGTAAGATTAATAAGCATTGCTAAGCAGTCAGTACAAATACTATTAACAGGTATTCACATGCAAAGCTACCAAATAACAAATAAATTGTATAATGGCTACAATGCAAATAGAAATATCCCTTTCATTAAGGCTACAGTGTCAGGACAAATAAATATCTAGAAAATTAGCATTACATTGGTCCATTGTCCCTGATGTCACAGTGGCATGCCCAGTGAAAATAATATGTTATGCTTGGCGATCATAAAGTTGAGATGGCATGATTGGCTGGTATTCATGGCTTTTTTACGGCCAGGGGAGCTCTATGGCCTGGTTGTAATTTCACACTCTATTCATATGTTATGAAAATAATAATTTTGGCATCTGATTGTGTTTGTAGTCATCACAGCGTTAGGCTTTACAGTTATATGCCCGTTTATTGGCATTGTGCATTGGAATGTGTCCTCAGCTGTGCTGAGTGAAGGCGCTCTCAGTTTCCCCATGGTCTCTCCACTTCCCATTTGAGGAGCGAGATGCGAATGAGTTAATTTCAGCAGAGGCTGCTCAGCAGACAGATGAACATCGGCTCCCTGGGATTGTGCAGGTCTCTAGGGTATTAATTATATGCACTGTAGAATTGTGTAGTCAGAGTATGTAGCTGCGATATTAATACACACTAATCAGGTTTGCTTTTCCAGTAAGATTGATAAATTGAAGTGGTGATTAATGTATTCCTGTCTTTCATTCTTAGGAGTCCTTTGAAAATCATGTAATTGTGTTATCCAAGGGTTAGGCTTTGTTTTCTATAATTAGATCAACCCAAAACATATCTCTCTCTCCAGGAATAGGTCCTGTGCATGCATTGATCATTACGTGCAGCAGTGTGAGATCGTTTATGGAAAAATCTCCAATTAGAGAACACTCTGATATCTCGATTCTTTTTCCTGAGGGGGTTCGCAAATTTTCGCTCCCTATATAGAAACATTTCACAATGTCACTTATTATAAGGATCCAACACCGGATGAGTTGCTAAAGAAATGCAGTTTGTTCACAAAATTGAATTTGTGACCTTTCAAATCTATTAGCTCTTTTTTGCCTAAAGGATTTATTTAAACTTTTGAAAATGTTCTGATTTACACTGAAGGGTAATATGATCTCATATACAAGCTGATGCATGGTGCAAGCCCATGCATGTGGCCCAGCTTAGCTTTATACACAAAATGTTTTACTTTATCAAATGAAGATCTGACATACTCCATTTTCATACCACACACAGAAGGTCCTCCCTGATGTGTTTGGCTGGTTTTGAAATTTTACACCAACGTTCTTGCTCACACAGACTGAAATCTTGCAAGTTTTTTACTTTCTCTCTGATCATTTGCCAGTTTCTGTACAATTAATAATGGTTCATCCATCACAATTATGGCTGCCACAGCCTGCTGAACAGAAGATACAGTACATACCTGAAGATATATTTTCATGGGAGTTTTCTGAGTTTAATAAAGCCACAAATGATATTACCTGCAAGGAAATATTATTCTTATTTAGTGATATATATATATATATATATATATATATATATATATATATATATATATATATATATATATATAATGTATGTATACACACTGCTCAAAAAAATGAAAGGAACACTTTTAATTGGAGTATAGCATCAAGTCAATTAAACTCCAGGGATTATGATCTGGTCAGTTAAGTAGCAGAGGGGGCTGTTATTCAGTTTCAGCTGCTTTGGTGTAAATGACATTATGAAATTAACAACAGGTGCACTAGAAGGGCAACAATTACACAACCTCCAAAACAGGAAAGGTTTTACAGGTGGAGGCCACTGACATTGTCTTCCCCTACTCATCTTTTCAGACTGTTTTTTTACTAGTTTTGCATTTGGCCAGTGTCACTACTGGTAGCATGAGGCAATACCTGGACTTTAAAGAGGTTGCACTGGCAGTCCAACTCATCCAGGAGGGCACATCAATACATGCCATTGCAAGAAGGTTTGCTGTGTTTCCCAGCACAATCTCAAGATCATGGAGGAGATTCCAGGAGACAGACAGTTACTCTAGAGAGCTGGACAGGGCCATAGAAGGAAACAATCAGAAACAGACTTCATGAGGGTGGCCTGAGGGCCCAATGTCTTCTAGTGGGCCCTGTGCTAACTGCCCGGCACCATGGAGCTTGATTGGTATTTGCCGATGAACACCAGAATTGGCAGGTCCTCCACTGGCACCCTGTCCTTTTCACATATGAGAGTAGGTTCACCCTGAACACATGTGACAGATGTGAAAGGGTCTGGAGAAGCAGTGGAGAATGTTATGCTGCCTGTATCATTGTTCAGCATTACCAGTTTGATGGTGGGTCAGTGATGGTCTGGGAAGGCATATCCATAGAGGGACACACAGACCTCTCCAGGCTAGACAATGGCACCCTGACTGCCATTAGGTATCGGAATGAAATCCTTGGACCCATTGTCAGACCCTACGCTGGTGCAGTGTGTTCTGGGTTCCTCCTGGTGCACGACAATGCTCAGCCTCATGTGGTGAGATTATGCAGCCAGTTCCTGTAGGATGAAGGAATTGATACCACTAAATGGCCCCCACGCTCTCCTGACCTAAATCTAGTAGAATACCTTTGGGACGTTATGTTCCATCCGACGTCGCAAGGTTGCACCTCAGTCTGCTCAGGAGTTTACTGATGCACTAGTCCAGATTTGGGAGGAAATACACCAGGACACCATCCCTCATTAGGAGCATGCCTCTACGTGGTCAGGCTTGCATACAAGCACATTGGGGCCATGCAAACTACTGAGTAAAATTCTGAGTTGCTGCAATACAATTTAAGCAAAATGGACTAGCCTGCTGCATCATTTTTTCACTTTGATTTTTGAGGTGTCTTTGAATTTAGCCTTCAGCAGGTTGATAATTTTTGATTCCATTAAATGATTTGACATCCTCTCATTCCTAACACATTACCCAGTCCATATCAGTATAGATATCCAGCATGATATTTTTCCCCATTGAGATCTGATGTGTTTTCAATGTATTCCTTAATTTTTTTGTATATATATATATTTGTATATATATATATATATATATATATATATATATATATATATATACATATATATATATACACACACACACACACACATATATATATATATATATATATATATATATATATATATTTATACACTGTATTGTCAAAAATATTAGAACACCTGCCTTTACACGCACATGAACTTTAATGGCATCCCCGTCTTAGTCCATAGAGTTCATTATTGAGTTGGCCCACCCTTTGCAGCTATAACAGCTTCAACTCTTCAGGGAAGGCTGTCCACAAGGTTTAGGAGTGTGTCTATGGGAATGTTTGACCATTCTTCCAGAAGCGCATTTGTTGATGTCAGGACTCTGTGCAGACCAGTTAAGTTCCCCCACCCCAAACTTGCTTCATGTCTTTATGGACCTTGTTTGTACACTGGTGCACAGTCATGTTGCAACAGGAAGAGGACATCCCCAAACAGTTTCCACAAAGATGGGACATTTGACATGACATTTTCGAAAATGTCTTGGTACGCTGGCGCCTTAAGAGTTACCTTCACTGGAACTGAGGGTCCAAGCCCAACCCCTGATAAAACAACCCAACACCATAATCTCCCCCAGTGGCGGCTGGTGCATTGGGGGCGCACGGGTGCCGCCCCCCGTATCCATGCGTCCGGCCCCCTAATCTACATGCAGTTCAATGGGGCTTTTTTTTTTTAACCATGTGATTAGAGCCAGAGGCTTCAATAGGCTAAAAAAAAAAGGAATGAATATTCGCTATTGTCACACGGATCCTTCTCCTGGCCAATCAGGGAGCCCCGTTTCCCATTGGCTGAAAGGAGAAGAAATGCCATTGGCCATGGAGGAGGAGGGATGAGACACAGAAGACTGAGGGAGAAGAAGTGGAAGCCGCCGCCACCGCCATCTTTTGCTGCTGCTGCCTGCCCTCCCTCCACAGGTCCAGGCAGGGTGAGTGAGCCGGCGGCGGGGGGGGGGGGGGGTGTATGGTGTGCGGCAATTTGGAGTATCCCACTCATTCCCTTCTCCCATCCAAGTTCCAAATAAAAACACAAAAACCAAAACTACTGGACTGTTTCCTGACTGAGCTAAAACACTTGGGAAAACTGTCATGTTGTTGCTAATGGTAACCCAGTGGAACCCGTAACCAGCAGCTCCCAAGAGAGTAGTGCTACACACTTATTAGTCAACATGCAACAGAACTATCCATTGGTGTTGGTGGAAAGGCAAAGCCTGGCATCAGATCCTTCCTGCACCAAGGAAAATAGCCTGTGGAAATTCATGTTACCAAGCCATGCCGCCACCAACATTTTGTTGGCTCAAAAGTAGCATTCAAATTTAAAGCTTTTTATTTTAATTTTGAATAGGGCGGGGAAGAATTAACATTTCTTTTTTTTAATCTTTTGCCTCTTTTACCTCACTTCCTGTTCTTATGATGGTTATATACTGTAACTGGACTTCAGGTATGTAGCTTGGACTCCAGGTATGTAGAAAGACTTGGCAAAAATAAAAACATTGTCAGATGTCCCAAACCTTTCTCATTCTACCAAAATGTTCTGTTTTTATGTGTCCCTGTTAAAGAGAATGTTTAATCACTTCCTCTCCTGACATAAAAAAGACTTCTCAGTAATGATGCAATCAGCAAAAAAAAAAAAAGCCTGAGCAAGACTCTAAGGCAGGCCATACACGGAGCAAATTTCTTTCCTGCAACCAGCCGTCCCCGCTGGAAGAAGACAATGTTGATCGCTAGCGGCTACAGCAATCGCTAGCCAAACAAACAACTTTGTACATTCAGCCTGTCCATTAACGGTTCAAATCTCAGCCGGTTCCTTCTGAACCAGCCGAGATTCGAACCATGTATGGCCTGCCTTAAGTTAGCCATAGACGACTATGTTTTTCTCATTCAGCCCACAGCTGAACGAGAAAAATGAATAAATTCCTAAACAGCATGGCTGGAGATATCTTTATTCAGCTATTGTATTCAAGCAGCTGTAGCACCTGTGACTAATAATATGTAGTCAATCTTTAGCTGATAATTTTACACCTAAAGCCAGGTACACACGATGAGATTATCAGACAAATGGTCGTCTGTTTTATTTATTTTTTTTTTGCATGCTAGTCTCCATATCGAAAATTAAGAGGTTACTAAAGTTACGAAAGTTCTCGTACGACAGAATAAAAATTCGTAAGTGATGTCATGTATTGCATTGTAATTGTATTGTATTTTTGGATGAAATATGTATTGATTAAACGAAAATCGTAAATTCTGGTATCAAACAAGAAAAATGTTTGTGTTTGTCCCTCCAGATAATTTCAGACAAACTGTCATGATCGGCTCTCGAAAGCTGTGCGCTAACGACCAGATTATCGTATGATCACTTTCGAAAGCTGTACTTTTGTCTGATTTTCTGTATGCTAGGCTTGACTCCTCCGATTTTTCAGTTTATTTTTACAGAGTTGGATGGTGTCCACAGGATCGCATTTCAGAAGATTTAGCAGGAGTCATCAGAAACTCCAATATGTGTATGGCCAGCTTTAGCCATCCTTGCTCTATCAAAAGTTAAAAAAAAAAAAAAAAAACAGTTTGGCTGGAGTAACAAATGCCTGAACACTACAATCTACTAAAAGTGTTTTAATATTTTAAAATGAATGTTTCATACTTGGCTGAGAGGTTTTTGGGAGCAAAAACCAGTAGAACTATTATCCACTTCTGAAGCCACTGGGCGGGGACCACTGTTCAAGAGTAGTATAATAAAAAGCTGGAAAATGTTGCAAAAATGTTTTCGATTACTCCAACTATAAAATTGTAAAAGTGTGCTTCTCTCTATACAAGTCGACAGCAGTTTTTACGCACATGTGCCTATTAGCGCATTCATAACAGATCATGTTTGCAGAAATAATAACACCTATAAATGTGAAGTGTGAATTCCTTTTGTATGATTGAAAAGGAAAAAGTGGAAATGTTCAGCATATTGCCTGAATGATACTTTGACTGTACTCACACATGAAAATGGTGTATTATTTTGCAGGGCAATATTATTCACATAATATTTAAAGAACCCATTAGAGGAGAGGAGGGCAATACAACCAGGATACATTTTTTCCTCTGCATAAGAGTGATTTCATTTAGATGCTCCCTCCTTTTTATGATTTGTTTAAGAAATTATTTATGGCAGTATTAAACAAAAAATACAAAAGTTAGCTTTGAAACTAATGGAAAACTTGCATACTTGGATACTTGGTATGCTGGAGTTTATGCAGTATACATGGAATCTGTCCCCCACTGATTTTTTTTATCTCCCTTGGAGTTTCAAGCTGTTTGGAGCTCTTCACTACAGTTTCTGGCTTTGCTCCCACCTATTTTTTTTGTTTTGAATGTACTGACTGAGGCTGTTGCATCGCTCATAATATAGAATAAAAAAAAATTCTAACAGGGTCATGCGTTTGACAAGTTTGCAAATCTGATAACACTGAGCTCTTGTCACCAGAGTCTCTAAGATACATAAATACACAATTAAACTCCTGAGCATCCACCAAGAGAAATTACAATTTTAGGTAGACTAACCTTTTATACAGTATCTAATAAAGGGAGTACATCCCTCACATTTTTGTAAATATTTTATTATATCTTTTCATGTGACAACGCTGAAGAAATGACACTTTGCTACAATGTAAAGTAGTGAGTGTACAGCTTGTATAACAGTGTAAATTTGCTGTCCCCGCAAAATAACTTTTTTTATATACCCCTATACACATGTTCAGATATCATGCCTGACTCCAAACATGTCCTCAAAAAAGCACTATCAACGCCTACAGCAAAAAGAATGCTGACAGGGGCAAAGCCATATTAGTGCACTGAATGTGACACAAGAGAAACGATCTTTTCTCTATAGCGGTCACCCTGATATGGAAGGGTTTTGTCACCCTTCCATATCAGTCACAGTCAGTTAACCCTACACTACACTACGGTCCCCTTACACTTAACACTTTCCCTACAGAAACTGAATAATTAAAGCTAACTATAGTGGAAAATAGCACCCTAACTACACTAAATATCCCTTTCCTCACACTAAAAATTGCTAAATGACACTTTGTAACAGAAGTCACAGAACTGCTTCCACTCTCTTCCATGTCCCTGTATAAGAATGCTAGGAATTTGGCGGGGGCTATCTTATATACTGGGGAACGTATTCACTAATGATTGGCCTATGGACCCCCTAGTCACTCCAATCACATTCCTAGCATTCTCCTGCCCCCTCAATTGGCTTTTACTTATGGTTCTGGTCCAATCATGGGCTTTTAAAGCCCATTTCCTGAACCATTGCATTTTGGTCGGTTCTAGGTTGCCGAATTCCGAACTTTTTCAACAAAAAGTTCTAAATTCGGCCGAACCTCGAACAGCCAATGTTGGGGTCGAACCGATGGTCGACCCGAACCGTTTGATCATTCCTAGTCACCAGAGCTTCACAGGTTACCACTGGAGTCCTCTTTCACTCCTTCATGACAACTTTACGGAGCTGGTGGGTGTTAGAGACCTTGCACTTCTCCACTTTCCATTTGAGGATGCCCCACAGATGCTCAATAGGGTTTAGGTCGGGAGACATGCTTGACCAGTCCATCACCTTTACCCTCAGTTTCTTTAGCAATGCAGTGGTCATTTTAGAGGTGTGTTTGGGGTCGTTATCATGTTGAAATACTGCCCTGCGGCCTAGTCTCCAAAGGGAGGGAATCATGCTCTGCTTCAGTATGTCACAGTACATGTTGGCATTCATGGTTCCCTCAATAAGCTATAGCTCCCCATTGCAGCACTCATGCAGCCCCAGACCATGACACTCCCATCACAAATGCTTGACTGTAGGCAAGACACACCTATCTTTGTTCTCCTCACTTGGTTGCTGCCACACACGCTTGACACCATCTGAACCAAATAAGTTTATCTCATCAGACCATAGGACATGGTTCCAGTAATCCATGTCCTTAGTCTGCTTGTGTTCAGCAAACTATTTGCGGGCTTTCTTATGCATCATCTTTAGAAGAGACTTCCTTCTGGGACGACAGTCATTCAGACCAATTTGATGCAGTGTGGGGCGTATGGTCTGAGCACTGACAGACTGACCCCCCCCCCCCCCCAAACCTTCAATCTCTGTAGCAATGCTGGCAGCACTCATATTTCCCAAAGACAACCTCTGGATATGATGCTGAGAACGTGCACTCAACCTCTTTGGTCCACCATGGCGAGGCCTGTTCTGAGTGGAACCTATCCTGTTAAACCACTGTATGGTCTTGGCCACCATGCTGCAGCTCAGTTTCAGGGTCTTGGCAATCTTCTTATAGCCTAGGCCATCTTTATGTAGAGCAACAATTATTTTTTTTAGATCCTCAGAGACTTCTTTGCCATGAGGTGCCATGTTGAACTTCCAGTGACCAGTATGAGAGAGTGAGAATGATAACATCAAATTGACAACACCTGCTCCCCATTCACACCTGAGACCTTGTAATAATAATGAATCACATGACCCTGGGAAAATGGCTAATTGGGCCCAATTTGGGCATTTTCCCTTAGGGGTGTACTCACTTTTGTTGCCAGTGGTTTAGATATCAATGGCTGTGTGTTGAGTTATTTTGAGGGGACAGCAAATTTACACTGTTGTACAAGCTGTACACTCACTACTTTACATTGTAGCAAAGTGTCATTTCTTCAGTGTTGTCACATGAAAAGATATGATAAAATATTTACAAAAATGTCAGGGGTGTATTCACTTTTGTTAGATACTGTAAATCTGATTAAAAAAGGAATTTTCAGACTAAAAGAAGAAATTACACCTGACACTGGTAGTCTCTTGCATGGTTTCCCGACTCTAGCCTTCAAGCTAATTTAAGGTGTCATATATTGAGGACTTCCCTCAATGGAAACAACTCTGGCAATTGCTGTCCCTGAGTTGTGAATAAATTGCCTGTACAATATAAAGTAAATCCTGAAACCCTTCTATCATGTGCTATAGCCTGGCACTGATAAATCATCCATATCTGTGGTCAAGTCGAAATGTTGTTTTTAAAGTTCTGGCAGGCCTCTTCAAAGTTTCTCCATTGCAATTTCACTGTGCATTACAAGTTGGCTTGTAAAGGTGACCTGGAAGCTTGTTGGCGGTGTCCACTGCGCCCGTGCACATGGGAGTATACTTTGTGCAGAGCGTGGGGACAGGGACTGCTGTCAAGTTCAAAAGTCAAACATTAAGTCAGTTCCCGACTTAGAGATGAGCCTCACTGTGTGTAGTGATGAAGTGCAGAGCTCCTCTGACAGGTGGTTTGTCCCATGTTGCTACACACTGCGCTTGTATGTTTTGCATTAGGAGGGACAGGCTAAGCCTGTGCCCAGTCCACCAGTCCAATGTACCTCTGTTGGCTCACTTCCAGGAACAAAATGGGGTCCTGCCGAACACATAGCACAGACCTAATGCAAGCTCAATAACTCCTCCCGTCCCATGCCATTGGTTAGGCTGAGGGCCTCTGTGATGTTAGCATGCTCTCAGTTGCCATGGGAGATGAGCAGCTATAGTGGGAGCCCAAGAAGGGTCTCCCTTGCTATCAGAGGACACCTGGGCTGATTTCTTGTAGCGTGTTCTTTCTTTCAGTTACTCATGAGAATTATCTCCTTTTTCTTATCTTGCCTAATTAACCTTATGTAGCAATGTTACTTATACCCTTTCATGCAATTACAGTTCTTTTGATATGCCAAAACCGAACATGCACCCCTTGGAATACCTTCAGACCAGGCTCAAAGCGATTAATAAAACTTTGCTGTTGTAACAGCCAAGAGACTTTCTCCTGACTAACTCTAACTGTGGCTGCCCTAGCATACCTGCATAGGAAGAGTCCATAAATTATAAAATCAGAATGGTAGTTGTGCATAACAGAGGTGTTCCGGCAAGTTGATGGGGCCTGGAGCACACCACAAGTCCCAAGGCCCTTTTATCCTCTCTCTGTCTCCATCTGTTCTCTTCCCGGGTATCTGGAACCCTCTCCTATTCATAAACACATAGGATGGGAGGCCGGACCCCACAAAGCTCAGGGTAGGGGGTAAAAACAATAACCCCTTCTCTTTGGCTAGGGCAGCCATAACTAGCTAACTTACTGTAGGCAACCTGCCTACAAACTGAAAAGTTTTGATGCTACTCTCTAAGAAACTTTTTGGATTTAGACAGGATAAGTGATTCTTAAGATTGCATGCAGTATATTTAATTCCTTTTTTTTTTTTTTTTGGTGTAGGCTCTATGACTACTGGTTTATTGGCATGCCTCCTAGATGCAAAATTTGCCAATCTTTGCACCAAGGTTATAGTTTTGTTGCTTCAAAAATGTTTTTTAAGGTATTTTAGATCAAAAACTTTAGATTTTTCTTGGTATACAGTACCTTTCATTATCCTACCAATCAAAAGTGTAGTATGTGTACCTAAATTTTATGTTTGTGCTATAATAAAGGAAGCAAAATATATAGATCAATTCCTGTGCTGAATGGTTACTTGAAAGAGGTTTTATGGTTTTAATCCCTCCACTTGTCCATGGAACTGAAGGTTTCCATACCAACAGTGATCTATACTGTAGTTTATAGATTGAACAATACCATCTTGTGCTCATGTTGTGGCTAGGTGGTGCCAATTGTCACTGGACGCACTCTAAAGTGGTGTTCTAAAATGTTAGGATATTGCTTTTATTTGCGATTGTTGTTTCCCTCTTCCCCATTTTCTCTTTTCTTCCCTTTTCTTCTCTTTTTCCTTTTTTTCCCCCTTTTTCCAATGGGGGATGGGTCCTACATATTTGCAGGTTCCATTAGGGGGCTTACTTCCTCTATGGCACACTGATATTCCACAGGTCTATCCATCCATGTTTTCCATCAAAGTGTTTAAATTCCTATTTCACATCTGGGGTGAGAACTTTTCATCAGATATCCCACATATCAGGGGTCTCCAAACTATGTCCCTCCAGTAGTTCAGGAACTACAATTCCCATCGTGCCTAGTCATGTCTAAGAATGTTAGAGTTTTACAATGCCTCATGGAACGTGTAGTTCCGCAACAGCTGGAGGGCCATTGTTTGAAGATCCCTGCCATATATTAAGATGTTATAAGTGTTTGTATAACAATGAAAAATCTTTGAAAATCTTTTTCCATGTGTTAATTTGGTTTTGGCTTGTAGCCTGATAAAGGTCCATATTTAATAAATTTATACTATTTCTATTTATTCACATTGAAATGATGTGAAATTATGTACAGGGTTTTATACGACGCCTGAATAAGCCGCAACTCTTGGTGAAACATGTTGAGCAAAAAAAAAAAACTCTGTACAGTGACCGTATGAATTTTGGTTTTAACAATATGTAATTTTTAACTTTGATTATCTGAAATAAAAATTGATTTTAGATATAATGTGCAAATAATTTTTTTTTGTCTATAAGCACCTAAAAAGTCCCACGCATCTCTAGCAAATCCATTTAAAATATACTGTCGTTTAATTCCTTACTAGAATGCCAAAAAACATACAATATGTCTTTGGCGTGAAAAATTTTAACTGGCAGTTGGAGAATTTTTAGATGGGAAATAGAAGACATTAATATTTTTGTCCTATTAAATTTAAAAAATATCCTTGGCAAGCTTGCATCTTGGTAGTTCAGGAATGTCATGCGAGAAAGGATTATTTTCTTGGTTTGATTGCCTGTTTTCTCAACACACTTTGCAGTGTTTCCTGCCTCTGGACATACAAGACAAAATAGTATTCTCTTTCTAACTGTTGATGTACCTGAAAACTAACAGCTTTGCATTAGCTATCTTATAACTGAAACCTGCAAGAATCATTAAATAACTGCACTTGGGAAATAAATAATGAAGCAAAGTGAAATTGGATAATATCAGTCAGCTTGGGATTTAGGTCAATATAGCAAAACAAGTAAAGACAATATGGTAATGCAGTATTCAAAGTCCGGCTATATGGAGAAACCTACAAATCTAATATGACTATAAGGTATGAGTAAATGTCTCAAGGTTCGGTTTGCAGGGCAATAGTCAAAGCAATTGTAAAGTCCAAAAAATTGTGAAGGTAAAGCTGGACTTTACCCATGACAACTTGATAAAAATAATGTTCTTTAGGAAAATACATACATTCTACATTAATAATTATGCTACCGAAATTAGTGTGTGCTGTAAATTGCCTCCAACATTGCTCCTGTTTCCTCTTGCTGGAGGATGCCATTTTGTTGAAGCCCAGAGCCCCTTGATCAGCAGTAAATCATAAAGTGGAATTAAACACATTGATTTAACAGTTTAAAACAACAGTTACATGTCAAACAGTAAAATGTCAAACCGTAAAATGGCTGGTGTCATAACTGATCACATGTGGAGCACCATGGCAGTTGCAGATCAAACAGAAGCAGCTTCATTGGCTGTAAAGTATAGGAGAATTTAATTTTGCATTAAGGCTGTCAGCAGATCACCCTGTATAAACTCAGCAGTGCCTAAAAATTCCTAAAAATAGAGAGCAACGAAGCATGTGCAAAGCAGAGTGAGACCGTGTATTACTGGATTGTAAACAGTATAGAGCAGATACTTATTTTTAATGTTTTACATAGCTAAAAACCTGCAAAAGGGGCCAGCCTGAAGTGATCTAGCAGGACTAAATTTCCTGGCCAAAGTCTCACTTTAAATCCAAACCCAACTGAAGTTTATGGAAGCGCATCTTGAAAATCTGTTCTGACCATTTTCTAGGCTTATAGGCAAAGGAGTCAAGTGAAGTGCATGGGAAGCTGGTAAATGTCATTGTGAACATGCACCAATGCAAATAAAAAAAAAAAAAACGTTTTTACCAAACAGTAACACTCCAGTTTAAGATTTTGAGGGTGACGTGGAAAAAGCAGAGCCTTTAAATGACATGCTTGGGAGATGCCTGGAAGCTCTATGTAGTGTTACGGAACAGTATGATTCTCACAGACGGCATCAGCGACACCGTATTCTACAGTGGCGGCTAGTGCTCCATGGGCCAGGGGGGAGGGGGGGTGTCAGACGGACCAAACCATACCCCCCCGGACCACAGCAGCTCTCACACCATACCACCCCCCCCCCCCCTCGTCACCGACACACTCACCCTGGACTGACGTGGAGGGCAGGCAGTGGGCAGCGGAGGCATCTGTGGTTTCCCCTGCGTCTCCTCCCTCCTTCTCCTCCTCCTCCTTGGCCAATAGCATGGCCTCTCCTTTCAGCCAATTGGAAAACGGGTCTCAAGACCCGCTTCCTGATTGGCTGGGAGGAGAATTAGTGTGATAATAGCGAATATTCATTCGTTATTGTCACACAACTGGGTGGGCTCAGGGCGCAGTGCCCTGCGCCATGAGCCCACCCTTTTTTTGAAGCCTATTAGAGCCTCTGGCTCTAATCTCGTGCTTCAAAAAAAAAAAGAAAAAACCCCATTGGAATCCATGCGTCCAGTGCCCTGCATGTAGATTAGGGGGCCGGACGCATGGATAGGGGGGGGGGGGGGCGGCGCCCCTGCGCCCCCAGTGGACAGGCCACCACTGATATTCTGTCTATTCTGTTTTCACATATATTGTATGTCTGATATATTTTTCTACTGCTTGGCTTAAATATGAAAGCAGCAGCAAAACAATATGTTTTATTACATCTTGAAAAAGGCTTTTTAGGTTTTTTTAGTTAGGTAAATGTATAGACTATTGTTTGCAAGTTTTTTATTTCACAGTACCACACTGCAAAATATAGACTTGTTTGCTAATTGAGAAAGCAGTATATGATTAGGTTAGGATGGTATGTCAAATGCATGCAGCAACAGCTAACTAGAAAATATTTCAGTTGTTGCTCATGGGTTGACAGCAAAAACAAAAAAACTCCAGAAATTTCTGGTTTAAGCATTATTTTACTGCATACATTTTTCTAGTGTATTATTAGGAACACTACCTAAAGTTAAGTAACAAGGATAATGAAAAGTAATGGTAATGTTCTACCTTTGTATAAAAGCAATCAGCTGTTTTTATGCTGTATTTTTCTGTGACCTAACAGTAAAAAAAGCATTCCCAGAAAAAAAAAATGAACTAAAATAAACTGCTTGCTGTGTTTTCATCTCCCAGAAACAGAAAAGTGTTTGTTGGTCATTATCATTACTGTGATTATTATATATATACGATAGAATGTATGTAGTTACATAATTGGTCATATTTAGTAAGAGTGAAATGTGTAGAAATTCAAGGAAGACAGTCAGCTTTTGCTGGAGTCTGATAAATCCTAATCAGTTACTTTTGGTTCCTGTACTTTGTTGCTTAATCCACAGTATTAGCATTTATGTCTAAAAATGCAAGTTGATTGTAAACCCTCACCTTGTAAAATAACCTATTCACTTTACCAATTGCGGACCAAGGACACTTTTTTTTTACAAGTAAAAACCTGTATGTTTTGCTAGAAAATTACTTAAACCCCCCCCCCCCCCCCCAAAACAACATATATATATATATATATTTTTAGCAGAGACCCTAGAGAATAAAATGGCGATCATTGCAATTTTTTTTGTCACACGGTATTTGAGCAACGGTTTTTCAAAGGCATTTGAACTCAATTCCACGCTTGTGAAATGGCGACAAACTACGCTACTTAAAAATCTCCATTGACGACGCTATAAAAATTTTACAGGTTACCTGTTTGGAGTTACAGAGGAGGTCTTGTGCTAGAATTCTTGCTCTCACTATATTGTTTGCGGTGATATCTCACTTGTGTGGAGAGAACACCATTTACATATGTGTGCGTGCGTGTGCGTGACTTACTCATGCATTTGCCTCTGCGCACAGGGGGGACGGGGTTGCTTTACGTTTTTTTCTTATTTATTTTCTACATTCAATTTTTTTTTATCACTTTTTTTTCCTGTTACAAGGAATGTAAACATCTCTTGTAATATAAATAAGGGATGACAGGTCCTCTTTATGGAGAGATCTGGGGTCTATAAGACCCCAAATCTCTAGTCTACCATTAAAAGCAAAGGTAAAAAAAAAGTAATCTTTTGCTTTAAAGTGGTAGCAAAGGTATTTTTTTAAATGTATACCTACAGGTGAGCCTTTAAAAAGGCATACCTGTAGGTACAGTAACTATCTCCTAAACGTGCACCATTTAGGAGATATTTACCTTAGCAGATGACGGTAATGTCACTGTTCATGCGCACTGCGCTCACAATGGACTAGCACATTATGACATGAATTTGCAGGGAGAAGATTTTTATTTATTTATTTATTTCGCGGTTTACTACTACTTTAAAAAAAATTGTTTACTTCTGCCCTAAACCGGAAGTGATGTCAAGTCCTCCAAGATCATAGAGGTGATCTGGTCTCTTTTCACCTTTATGGCTAGCCACGCGAACCATCGGATTGTTTCCGTGGTGTGCCAGTAACAAAAACGCTGGGGTTATTGCTGATAGCGTAAGCCATATCCGCAGTAAACCACTTGCAAGCCGCAACATATATATAGAAGTGAAAGGCAAAACATTTGTGTATAGATTCATAAAAAAGCATTATAGATACACTTTTTCCCATTCTTGTAACCAATCACATTCCCAGTAGCAGTACACCGTTCTTCCTAGCGAATGCCTGTACGAAGGGGGGCGGGGGGGTTCAAGACAAGTCTGATCAATGTAAAAGAGCAGGCTGAGTTACCAGCACAGTTAGAGAACTGACCATGGTGTGTTCTCCTGTTTAGTGTGGTCAGTTTTTAATAGGAAAGCAAGGGGACTAGCAGGAACAACAGTGAGTTAACGCAGAGAAAGCAATGCACGGAGCACAGGCGAACACAGGTGGAATGCATGCTGGCTCATAGACATGAGCAGTGAGGTTTTTAAACAAACCAGGCAATTTTCAGTGGGTGCCGCTATATAGCACAAAGAAATGTGAGTTTAGTGGCTGATGTTTTTATGAGAATTTTTTTTAAATGAACGTATTGCACGATTATTCACTATTGTTTTCTCATTTTGAGATATTCCTGCTGGTGACACTGGATGTATGCTGAGCCCATACCAACATAAAGGAATTCCATATAAGCTGTGAGGGTACTGGTGGCCCAAAGCTATCTGGTGACACTGGATGTATGCTGAGCCCATACCAACATAAAGGAATTCCATAAGTTATGAGGGTCCTGATGGCCCAAAGCTATCTGGTGACACTGGATGTATGCTGAGCCCATACCAACATAAAGGAATTCCATAAGCTATGAGGGTCCTGATGGCCCAAAGCTATCTGGTGACACTGGATGTATGCTGAGCCTATACCAACATAAAGGAATTCCATATAAGCTGTGAGGGTACTGGTGGCCCAAAGCTATCTGGTGACACTGGATGTATGCTGAGCCTATACCAACATAAAGGAATTCCATATAAGCTGTGAGGGTACTGGTGGCCCAAAGCTATCTGGTGACACTGGATGTATGCTGAGCCCATACCAACATAAAGTCATTCCATATAAGCTGTGAGGGTCCTGATGGCCCAAAGCTATCTGGTGACACTGGATGTATGCTGAGCCCATACCAACATAAGGGAATTCCATAAGCTGTGATGGTCCTGGTGGCCCAAAGCTATCTGGTGACACTGGATGTATGCTGAGCCCATACCAACATAAAGTCATTCCATATAAGCTGTGAGGGTACTGGTGGCCCAAAGCTATCTGGTGACACTGGATGTATGCTGAGCCCATACCAACATAAAGGAATTCCATAAGCTGTGAGGGTCCTGATGGCCCAAAGCTATCTGGTGACACTGGATGTATGCTGAGCCCATACCAACATAAAGTCATTCCATATAAGCTATAAAGGTCCTGTTGGCCCATAACTATCTGGGGAGTGGCCCTCCTTATTACAGGTGGTGGAGCACATTTATAAAAAGGAGCACTTTTAAGTAAGAGGAGAATGAATCACAAATGAACATGCGGTGACAAAGAGAAATTCCATAAAAGAGTGTAAGGGCTCTTTCACATGAGCGGTCCGATCAGATCCGCCTGTCAGTTTTTTAGGTGGATCTGATCGGATCCTCCATGCAGCTCTATGGGGCAGCGGATGTCAGCGGAGACACCTCCGCTGACACCTGCTGCCATCCGTAACCGATCCTGTCCGTGAAATCCAGACAGATGGAAACCCTATTTTTCCATCCGTTCAGGGATCGGATCGGATCGAATGAGAGCTTACAGACGGTCCGCTCTCATCCGATCCCCCATAGAGAGCAGCGGGAGCTGTGACACCTCCCTCTCCACACTGCAAGCGGAGACACGGAGCTGTCATCCACCGGCTCAGTGGGGATCGTGGATCGATCCCCGCTGAGCAGCACGGATCCGCCTACAGAGGCGGACCGTGTGAAAGAGCCCTTACTGTTTTAATTGATTACAGGAAATTCACTCACTGCTATGAGCAGCAGGGAATTGTTTTACCTTTATTCCCTCACTTTTTTTGTTGTTTTTGATATGAATTTATATAAAAGATATTTGGTTTACACATTAATAGTTAGCACCTCAACACAAAATTTATACCGAAAAATATTGTAGCAGACTGATCGAAAAAAAAAAAGAATAGATTCTCCTATCCACACAAGCGAGGTGGATGGATGGAGGAATCCTCCCTACTGTGCTTTTGTATTTTGACAGCGGGGGGCTTTCAGAATAAACGAATCAGTGCTGCCTCAATTGCCTCCAAGTGCAAATAAAGTTTTCCAGCAGTCTCATTCGACAGAAGTGGATCGTTCTGTTAATTGGGAACAGCCATATATGGATCGAAATTTGTCTGGTTTTGATCCATGTATGGACAGCTATCTCCTGCTCCCACCCCTTATTGGCTGCTCTGAGGCTGCTGACCAGGATCAGAGAATGCTCAGAGGATAATGGATCTGGCAAAATTCAAGGACCACGCATTCGATTGAAATTTTAAATATTTGAATGAAAATTAATTCTGTAAATTTTGGTTGCAATTGTATTTACCTTGATTCACATCTCAGAACTGCTAAGGGCTCTATAAAAAGATTAGCAGAAGACAAGACATAGGACATCCTAAAGCCCCGTACACACGATAAGAAAATCTGAAGGGAAATTTTGTCCGACGACCGATCTGCCGATTTTCGGATTGTTAGTATGGTGCTTTTGACAGCCGACTCTGACTTTTCGGCTGACAAAATCCTGATGTGCAGGTTATATATTTTTTGTCGTCGGTCAATACAACGTCCGATTTTCGTCTCATTAGTACAGATTTTGACGGAAAAAAATCTTAAGAGCAAGACTAGGCATGCTCAGAGATGAAAGAACACATACAAAACAATCCAACACATGACATCACTTCTGAAGTAGAATTCTGTCGTGCAGGAAAATACGTATGAAAATAACTTCTTCACTTTCCACATCAGACTAGCATTCCACATAAAACGGAAGACAGATCGTTCGATAATCTGATCGTGTGTACGGGGCTTTAGTCTGGGCATAGACAGCTTGAGATTGGGTTATTCAGTCCACAAGAGACAGTGAGAAAGTAACTTGATTTGAATGCCATGGCTGCAGGTGCTGCCAAACAGGGACTGCATCTGATAAGGTGCAGTCACTGTTTGACCAATAATTTTCCACCCGGCTCAGTCAATTTTTAAATTGTCTTCTGACTAGCTGGGTGGTGATGCAGGGCCACTCATGGCTTGAATTTTGGCTGATTCAGGCGTAGGGAGGAGCTCAGGCATGTACAAATCCTAGTCCGAACCCACCTGAGCTGTTCTACCAGGAAGCTGCCAATGTTTAAAATCCAATCATAAGTGGCCAAAGCATTCACCACCCCACCCCACATCCACAGGTTTATAAGGGTTACTATAGGTCAATGATAATTGTGAAACAACAGCATTATTTGTGTTTGAGTAGTAATCGAAAACTTGACTATGATTAATTGCTTCCTGTCCAGTCTATTGTATTATGATAGCCGGATGGGAGCTCTCTCGTTCTGGGTGGACATCATATGACGTCTTCTCAGAAACTGGCCTGCTGCATCCACCGGACACAGCGGATGACAGGTCTGTTTACTGAGCCCTTGCCGTTACCATATGATCGCTGTGACCAATCACAGCAGATCACATGACAATTGTACACACTGGAGGGCTTCCATTCATGCCATTTATTGTGTACTATTGTATTGATCTATGTGATTAGTCACAGTGATCAGATGACATGATACAGCCAATCACAGCCCATCTGTATCATGGGATTAGCTGTAGCCAATCACAACTATTTACAGTAGTACACACTGAATGGATGGATTTCAGTCAGAAAAAAATGGTTGTTTATAACGGTGAAAAAAAATCCTGATCACCTCCCCCAGAATAGTACAGTGTGTATTGCTCTGGTCACAGTATGTAAAACAAAGCTTCAAAAAAATGTAATAAAAAAAGAAAAAGAATATTTAAAAAACTATTACATTTTTTTTACATACTTTCACTAGTGACCCTGATCACCCCCACACCAGTAATACAATGATGTTAAGTAATGATGTACTGCACTGGTGACAGATGTTTTTAAGGCTGGGTTTAAACTTATACGGATTGGATGCGGGTGTCCCCGCATCCAATTTGCATGAAAAGTGTGACCAGCTCTCAAGGGAGTCGGTTCACATACCTCCGGGGCAGCCGCGGTCTGCATTTGGAAAGGGTCCTGTGCGTCTTTGGCTCTTAATCAAGTGCGAATTCAGGCAAATATTCGGACCTGATTCACACCTGAATCAGTGAACAGGCATGCAATGGACCCCCTGCTGCGAGCTCTATTTGCATTAAAAAAATGATAATAATGTCGTATGGGTACAGTGTTGCATGACCACACAATTTCATTCAAAGCATGACAGGCTCTAAGGCCTTTTGCACACAATACTCCTGTTTGAGCACCTATTTTTTCAGACTTTTTTTAATGCATTTGCGCATTTCACGCATTTTCACACATACACGCATTTTTGTGCAGATGCGCAAAAACGTTTTCTTGCGTTCTTGTTCAGCAAAATATGTAAATCGGGCATATTTGTGCGCATGAGGTGTAAATTACTGACCAATAATGCAGATTTTTCTATTTTGTTTTTACTGAAGAATGCACGGCACATTACAAATAATTGGCTGCATTTTAGCTCAGTAAAAAAAAAAAAAAAAGCTGTACTGAGCTTTTTCAAGCTGCAGTGTGCAAGAGTCCTAAAAGTTAAAAATGGGATTGGGCAGGAAGATGGGAAAGGTGTATTGTTGTTGTTAAAGTGGAGTTCTGCCCCCAGAAAAAACAATTATAAGTCAGCAGCTACACATACTGTAGCTGCTGACTTTTAATACTGGCCGTACACTATATGAAAAATCAGCCGAAATTCGGTCATTTGGGCAGTTCTTTCATTTTTTGGCCAGTTAATGGCCACAAATCGGTAATTGGTTGTGACGTTTTTGAGCCAAAAATACGAAGGACCAGTTTAGAAATTTTCTGCAGAACGAATGATAAATTGAAAGGTTTATGTGTTTCCCCTCTAAATTGTTTGCAATGGGTAAATGTGAAAAAAACTTACAAAAAAACGGATTAATTTATGTCCATTGAATGATTTATTGGTCATTATATGATGGCACGATTGTCTGCTCTTATGACCAAGTGTTCGTTTTTCAAAAATGAATTTGAACGATTTTTCATATAGTGTGTTGGCAGCATTAGAACACTTACCTGTCCTGGAATCCCGCAATGTCGGCACCCCAGTTAATGTTTTCATCGGCTGTCAGGTGCTGCCGCTACCATTGCCGGTAATGGAGCCCAGCAGGGAAGCCTATGGCTGGTCTCCTGCTGCGCATGCGCGAATCACGCTGTGCATTCTGAATGGTGTGGTGGCAGGCGAAGGAGGAGGGGGCCGGGCTTGTGGCACACTTTGCCGCGGCTGTGTCCACCGGAAGTAGGGAAGGGTACCTGTCAAAAATAGGTACCCACTCCCCCCTGAAAGGTGCCAATTGGGACACCAGAGGGAGGGAGCAAACACATAAAAGGAAGTTCCACTTTTGGGTGGAACGCCACTTTAAATTCACTGGGAAATAAATAAGTCCTTTAATTAAAGTGGTTGTAAAGGCAGAAGGTTTTTTAATATCCTAATGCATTCTTACCTGAGCCCCATCTCAATCCAGCGATGTTGCTCAAGAGACTCGGCTGTCCAGTCCTTGTCCTTATCACCTCCCCTTCTTATCGGCTGAGACAGCAGAGCAGCGCCATTGGCTCCTGCTGCTGTCAATCAAAGTCAGTGAGCCAATGAGGAGAGAAAGGGGGCGGGGACAAGCTGTGGCTCTGCGTCTGAATGGACACAGGGAGCTGCAGCTCAGCTCGGGTGCCCCCATAGCAAGCTGCTTGCTGTAGGGTCACTCAACAGGAGGTAGGGTCCAGGAGCACTGAAAAGAAGAGGAGGATCTGGAGCTGCTCTGTGCAAAACCAACTGCACGGAGGAGGTAAGTATAATATGTTTGTTATTTTTAACAAAAAAAAACAAACAAGACTTTAGTATCAATTAGGCTCCGTTCACATGTAGGCGTTTTTGGGCGTTTTTGGGGAGTTTTTCTGCTCTAGGATCAGCTCTCAAAACGCCCAACAAGACAAATCCTATTCATTTTAATGGCCCCTGTTCACATCTGAGCGTTTTGACGCTGTGAGCAAAATGCCCAACGCTAAAAAAAGTACTTGAGCTTCTTTTTGGGCAGATTACAGGAGTTTTCCATTGGTCTCTATTCAATCTAAAAATGCCTGCACAAAAAACGCCTGTAAAGACGCGGTAAGATCGCGGTAAAAATCGCGGTAAAAAACGCGTGAAAACGCTACGCTCAAGTGTGAATGTAGCCTTAATTACAAATTATCCATAAAACAATAAAAATATGGTAAAAAACAAAAAAGAAATACCAAATGCTCTCACAACACAAAGGTATTGACCTCCTATCCATTCTGCAGACATTCAGTACTGATTCAAAAATGGATATACTATACAATTGAAATTGTTTACACCCTAAATTTGATACAGCTTGTAGTTTCAAAAATAGTTTTCCACAATCTAAGTGTGATTTTCCCATTTTATGCACGGTTTAATGTTCCATCACCTTACGTACAGTGGTCCCCACCTCTCCCAGCCTGTCAGTGTATGGACCTTCCATATCAATGTCCATTGTCTTCTGTGCATTGACAGTTTTCAGTTAATAAGTCGCTGGCATGCTAGGAACAATGCACAGCTGGAACACATTGCACTGATTACAGCAGCCATGAAATTAAAACTGATAAAAGAGCTGTCATTAACTTTCACCCCCTCCCCCCCCAGAGCCAACGATACAGGCGAAGAGAAGGATTCAGCATGAACGCTGTGGACCACAGACATAAATGCACTGATAAAGATCCCGAGACTAATTTATTCTCAATGCGGCAGCTCACATAATTTAACGAGAGGCCATAACTCTGTGTTGTGCTGTGTTTCTGATGATTGGATTCGCGACGCAGTAATGAGCCAGACGTGAGGTGATAAGGAGATCGCAGTGACCAAAGTCTCAGAGGGTCTCCCACCTTCACATTTAGTTGATGGTGATAGGCAGGGTGCCTTTTTAACCCGTCACGGCGCGGCAGCAACATGCACACGCCACCAGTCTGCCGCCTGTTCATTCGTTTCCGTTGTTTCTTGGCCTCCTGTCACTGCAATGCTCTGACTTGCTTTGTCTGGCTCTTTTCGCTTTGACAGGGTGGTAGGAGTGGGTGTGCAAAGAGGTTTGCTCCCTCTTATGCTGTGTATGACTCATAGCCATTCGCCATCTGCGCATACATTTCGGCAGACCCTTTTTAACTTTATAAATGCACACAGACAGCCCAGAAAAGACATCACAAGCTTTTGGGATATAAAGGGTGAGTTCTTTCATTCAGATGTGTTGAGCCAGGGAGGGGACTGCGCTTTGAGCTCGCTGAAATGCCATTTTACCCAATGCTGTGCGGATTAGAATATTTGAATAACAATGAAAATCTCTGCCTCTTGAAGAAGAAGATTTCGCTCTGCATAATGATACCCACTACTGAGAAGCTGGAGACGGAGGAACACGAGCAAAATAAGATGTAAAACAGTTAATGGCTTTTTTTTTTTCACGTGTAATCTACTGGTACATACATTTTGATGGAGAGTGTAGAACATTAATCAGGGTTGGGAATTTGTGTGCCGGTTCACAAAATAAAGTAATGGCAGCGGCAGGTGTGAGCATGCAGGGTGTCGTTACTGCACCAGTCATGGATGCCTGGTAACTGTTGATCAAATTTATAAGACACGGCCAACCTTCCACAAACTATTCTATGTATGCAGCTTGGATAAAGTTTTCATCTACTGCAGAAGATGAGAACAAGAAATTTGAAAATCTCCATTCGTTTTGTTGCACAGTTTAAGGATTATAGACATTATTAGCCTAAATAGTGCAAAATTACAAAAGGTAGCAAAGTTGCGTTTGCTATCAAACTTTCACTAGACTAGCACATGGATACAGTAGCTTGTGTATTTACACTACACAAAATTATAACGCAACACTTTTGTTTTTGCCCCCATTTTTAATGAGCTGAACTCAAAGATCTAAGACTTTTTCTATGTACACAAAAGGCCCATTTCTCTCACATATTGTTCACAAATCTGTCTAAATCTGTGATAGTGAGCGCTTCTCCTTTGCCAAGATAATCCATCCACCTCACAGGTGTGGCATATCAAGATGCTGATTAGACAGCATGATTATTGCATAGGTGTGCCTTAGGCTGGCCACAATTAAGGCGACTCTAAAATGTGCAGTTTTACTGTATTTGGAGGGTCTGAAAACCAGTCAGTATCTGGTGTGACCCCCATTTTGCCTAACGTAGTGCAACATATCTCCTTCACATAGGGTTGATCAGGTAGTTGATTGTGGCCTGTGGAATGTTGTTCCACTCTTCTTCAATGACTGTGCGAAGTTGCTGATTATTGGCAGGACCAGGAACACGCTGTTGTATACACCGATCCAGAGCATCCCAAACATGCCCAATGGGTGACATGTCCGGTGAGTATGCTGGCCATGCAAGAACTGGGATGTTTTCAGCTTATAGGAATTGTGTACAGATCCTTGCAACATGGGGCCGTGCATTATCATGCTGCAGCATGAGGTGATGGTGGTGGATGAATGACACAACAACCGGCCTCAGGATCTCATCACGGTATCTCTGTGCATTCAAAATGCCATAAAAAAAAATGCACCTGTGTTCGTTGTCCATAACATATGCCTGCCCATACCATGTCCCCACCGCCACCATCGGCCACTCGATCCATCAGCAAACAGCTCACCCACACAATGCCATACATGCTGTCTGCCATCTGCCCTGTACAGTGAAAACCGAGATTCCTCCATGAAGAGAACACCTCTCCAAAGTGCCAGACGCCATTGAATGTGAGCATTTGCCCACTCAAGTCGGTTACGATGACAAACTGCAGTCAGGTCGAGACCCTGATGAGGACGACAAGTATGCAGATGAGCTTCCCTGAGATGGTTTTTGACAGTTTGTGCAGAAATTCTTTGGTTATGCAAACCGATTTGTCTGGGTGGCTGGCCTCAGACGATCTTGGAGGTGAAAATGCTGGATGTGGAGGTCCTGGGCTGGTGTGGTTACATGTGGTCTGCGATTGTGAGGCGGGTTGGATGTCCTGCCAAATTCTCTGAAACGCCTTTGGAGACGCTTTTGGTAGAGAAATGAACATTCAATTCACAGGCAACAGCTCTAGTGGACATTCCTGCAGTCAGCATGCCAATTGCACGCTCCCTCAAAACTTGCAACATCTGTGGCATTGTGCTGTGTGATAAAACTGCACATTTTAGAGTGGCCTTATTGTGGCCAGCCTAAGGCACACCTGTGCAATAATCATGCTGTCTAATCAGCATCTTGATATGCTACACCTGTGAGGTGGATGGATTATCCAAGAAGAAGTGCTCACTAATGCCCCCTACACACGTTCCGATAATCGTAGGATAAAACTCGCTTTCGACCTGATCGCACAATAATCTGCTTGTTAGTACACAGCTTTCGACAGCCGATCAGGACAGTTCATCCAACAAAATCCGAAAGGACAAACAGGAAAACTTCTGTCGTACGATAGCCCCGCGAACGACAATCGTTTCATTAGTACACTATGCGTCCGCTAAAAATCGATCGACAAAGACCGCGCATGATCAGAAACACTAAAATAGCACAGAAAAAGCCTGGCTGCCATTGTTTTCGTTTTGCACCATCTGATATGTAGCTAAGCAACCAGGAAGCTTTTCCTGAATCGTACAACAAAAATCATACGGTTTGTACGCATTGTTGAATTCGATGTTAGTATCATGCAACAAAATGCGAACGATAAGTCGTCCGAATATCTGAACGTGTGTACGGGGCTTAACACAGATTTAGACAGATTTGTGAACAATATTTGAGAGAAATAGGCCTTTTGTGTACATAGAAAAAGTCTTTGAGTTCATCTCATGAAAAATGGAGGCAAAAAGAAAAGTGTTGCGTTTATAATTTTGTTCAGTGTAGTTTGGTTAAAAAAATGACGCATGTGCATTGTGATCAATCAAAAATTTGTATGGGTGAGTGATAAAACTCGAATTACCATACCGTACTTTAATCCCTCCTGGACCAGCTCTCTCTATATATGTGCTCAGTACATCTCAGCTCACCCAGAGGCTCTCTTATACTAAAAATAGTTTATTCAGTGTCAAAGGAGACCGTCTGTTCTTTTAGTTATTTCGTAGTCGCACAGCACCACCTAGTGCTCAAAAATCTATCATCTTTCATTTTGGTTTGGTAAAGGAAATGTAATAAAATGCATAAGCAGCTACTACTGACCTCAACATCAGTACAAAAACAAAAAGAAGCTAGTTTATGGCTCCGTGCATCTAATTGCTTCACCACTCTCTGACGAGGAGGGAAATCAAGAAAGCCATAAGCACACTTTTCTGGTGGTATAGCCCCTTTAGAGTGGCCTGCACCCCAATATGAAAGATATGTGCCTGTTTCGGTACCAGTACCAACTTGTGCACCAGATTCAGGTAATTCTATGTGTCTGCCAACACTTGTAGAATCTGTTGCTATGGCTGTGACAGATTCTAAAAGAATTACAGCCAGTTTGCAGATAAGCAAACTGGCGATAATTAAGACCATTGGCATGCAGAGAGAATGTGACAGCTTGTGCCAGCGTCTCTGCAATGAATGACTCCTGGTCCCATTCAGTTGCCAGCCGGGAGATTCCCCAAAATTCCTCTGCACTGCGGTGCCTGTGTGACAGCTCCAGTGGTAGGGAGGAAACATCGGGGATGGAGTGTCCATATGAACACCTCTGTACACAGTACTTGTCCCAAATTCATGCATCCATTTCCAAAAGATACTTGAATCTGTCACCTGCACCAACATTTGTGGTGTGGAGGCATAACACAATTCTAAAGAGTGTCATAGACACGTTTTATGAATTCTCCCCATTCTTTTAACCACTTGCTGACCAGCCGCAATGTATATACTGCGGCAAAATGGCACTAATGCGCGAAACGACATACCTGTACGTTGTTTTGTTCAATAGCCACTAGATGTCGCAATCGCGCTGTTATTGGCCAACAGGGATGTCAATCAACAGGTCAGGTGAACCTGATGTCCCCTGGCCACCCGCAATCACCCCTAGAGGCAGATTGGCAACCTGCCTATGTAAACAAGTCAGATTGCCATTCTGTAAGGGGACAAGACAGAGATCCTGTGTTCCTGCTAAGCAGGAACCAGGATCTCTGTCTTTCCCCAATCAGTGAAACCCCCCCCCCCCACAGTTAGTAAGAACTCCCTAGGGACACATTTAACCCTTCGATTGCCCCTGATGTTAACCCCTTCCCTGCCAGTGTCATTAGTACAGTAACAGTGCATTTTTTTTAGCACTGATCACTGTTTTACTGTCACTGGTCCCCAAACATTGTCAAAAGTGTCAGATAGATGTCCGATTTGTCCGCTGCAATGTCGCAGTCCCACTAATCGCTGCCATTACTAGTAAAAAACAAAAAACAAATAAAAAGTCCATAAAAATATCCCATAGTTTTTAGATGCTTTAAGTTTTGCACAAACCAATCAATATACCTGTTTGGGATTTTTTTTAATTTTTTTTACCAAAAACATGTAGCGGAATACATATTGGCCTAAATTAATGGAAAAATTTTATTTTATTTTATTTTTTTTTATCATTGGCGCAGAGGTGATCAAATACCACCAAAAGTAATCTCTATTTGTGGGGAAAAAAGGACCTAAATTTGATTTGGGAACAGTGCTGCATGTCCGCGCAATTTTCAGTTAAATTAACGCAGTGCCTTCTTACAAAAAATGGCCTGGTCATTTAGGGGGTAAAACCTTCCGGTCCAGAAGTGCACATATTTTGTGGCCACCATATTAGGCACAGATTTTCTATATCTCATTTCTGATGCGGAGCAAAATGCTATCTTTTGTTTAAGTTAAAATTCAAATTGATGGTGCATTTAGCATTTGGATGGAAATAATTACATTTGAATTTCAGCTTTACCTTCAGTCTTGCACAGTTGTACTGAAACTGCTTACTACTTGCCATCTACAGAATTTTCCAGATGTTATCTACTGCAGCTGGACCTTTAGATTTACCTTCAACTATGTAGTGCAAGCATGGCCAGGACAAGGGGTGGGCAGGAGGGACGGCTGCCTTGGGCACTGTGGTAGTATTTGAGGGGGGGGGATCACAATGAGGTTGGGGGGAGAAGATTTGTGTTGGGAGGGGGAATTTTTGGGGGCAGCAGGGGGTTAAGAATTGCTCGAGGGGAAATTTGGGGAGGTGTGCTTGGAGTAGTGTTTTGAGGGGATTTGTGTTGGGAGGGGGCATAAGGGAAGAAGATTTGTGCTAGAAAGGGGATTTTTTTTGGAGGGTTTGTGCTAGAAAAGGTAATATGGTAGGGGGGAAGGGGATTTGCGCTAGGAGGGGATTTTTTTTGCGGGGGGGGGGTTGGAAATTACGCTAACAGGTGTAATTGGGGGTATTTGTGTTAAGGAGGGACATTTGGGGGGGGGTTTTGCTAAGATGAAGGATTGGGGATTTGTGCTGGGAAGGGGAATTTGGAGTGGGGGGGGGGTTTGTGCTCTGAGGGGAAATTTGAGGGTACAGAATTTGCAATGGGGGGGTGGATTTATGCTGGAGGTATATGGGAAATATAAGGATTTAAGTTGGGGGGGGTGGAGATGAAAAGATGTATGCTGGGAAGGGGATTTCAGCCAGGGGGGCAGATTTTTATTGGGAGGTGGTAAGCATGCAGATTAGTGCTCAATCTTTTTTTTCAGGGGGGGTAAATTTTTGTTTACACATAATGCTCATACATCTTGGGGGTGGGTGCAATGTGGCATGTACGCCCTGGGCTCTAGATGGCCTTGTCCCAGCACTGAGTGCAAGGACCTGACTGATTGCATTCAAATTGAAAGTGTTTAACCACTTACCGTCCACCCGCCGCAGTTTTACGCCGGTCCTTTGACACTAAAAATACCGAGGTTATGCCCCTCACTTGACTCTATGGTCTTGGAGGACTGGAGCAACATCAAATATCCTTGCCTAGCAACTGGTTTAAAGGGCCGATTTTTTTTTTCAACTTTTTTTTTTTCTTTTTGAGTGTAGTTGTGAGGTGTGAGGTCTTTTTGTCCCCAGATCTCACAATAAAGAGGACCTGTCATGCCTATTTCTATTACAAGGGATGTTGACATTCCTTGTAATAGGAATAAAAATGATAAACATTTTTTTTTTTAAATGTGTAAAAATAAAAAATAATAAATAAAATAAATAGGAAAAAAAAATTAAAGCGCCCTTCCCCATTAGCTCGCGCGCAGAAGTGACCCCATATGGAAGTCCCGCCCACATATGTAAACGGTGTTCAAACCACACATGTAAGGTATCGCCACGATTGTTAGAGCGAGAGCAATAATTTGAGCCCTAGACCTCCTCTGTAACTCCAAGCTGGTAACCTGCAGATATTTTTAAAATATCGCCTATGGGGATTTTAAGTGCCAAAGTTTGACTGGTGCCGGTGAACATCGAGTCCACTGTACCCTCCGCTGGGCTCCCGCTGTGTGATCACAGTGAGCCATCTGCAGTGCGCATGCGTGCCCCCTACCTAAAAGAGCTGGATTACGTATATATATATATATTTATATATATATATATATATATGATCCAGTAAAACTGCTATAGGGCGAACCTGAAGCAGTTTAACATTTAGCTCCCAATGACTCCTGTGGGGTTCAGATTTGGCACCTGAACTTTTGTCATGTTTGTTGAACCCTGCTAGAACCGAACCTGGGTGTGTATGGCTTATCACTAGTCATCAGAGGAATCTATAATGTTTGTAAATAACACTATAAGAAAAGATATGGAGCCTTGGCACAGAAAGCATACTTGTATTGTGGCATATAGATTGGTCTGATTAAACAGCCTTGTTTATTGGCCTACATTAAATGAAATGTGGCATTCTAGTAAGACTTGGTAAAGAATGATACTAATATAAACCATTTGGCAGCAGAATCATTTTCTTACATGTACTTATCTGATCAATAGTGAATTTGCAGAGAGATACGTGACAGTTGTAAGGGTTAGCAAATGTTTTCTCATTATACAAAGAGTAGTTAGCTATGGTACCATTCTTCATGTACACATTAGATCTTGCAACATCTTAATAGGATTACAACGACAAGTGAAATACAGTGTATATCTCAATTCCAGATCATTTTCCATCAAAATTTGTACAATACATCTGCTTACTTAGAAAATGAATTTGTGTAAGCTGTTAGACTCGGTGTTAAAATTGCTCTTCACACATAGAAAGTGAAAAAATGATTGATTACAAAAGTACTCTATAACTGAAGTGTTGAAAAGTTTTGCTTTCTACAGATGCTCACAATCTAACAATAGTTTATCTTAGCTGGTCTAAAAATAAAAAAACATGCGTTCGGTCAAATTGTATGTTTAACTAACACTTAATCCATATTTAAACCCAGGGTGACAAAGTGTCCTGGGCTGACAATTTTCACTCTCTATTTTGAATCTATGAAGAAGCAGTGTGTAGCATTACAATACCCCTCCTTCCTTGTGTGATACTAGTGTTGTAATAAAAAATAAATTAATTGTATAAATCAGGCCACTCTTGGTGACGTCATGATGACGAAATGCGTTGAGCGGAGCTACTTGCATCACTTCCTGTGTCATCGATTCCAGTCTGTGGAGCACAGGCGTATCCTGGACATAGTTTTGTATAGCCCTGTTGTCTGTTAAGGCATTTTTTTATAGCTGTAAGTCTACATTTTTTTGTTTTATTACAATAACAATTTGGTATAACACTATGTCAGGAACTTTAAACCAGGCAGAGACAGAAAACGCTATTAAAATCACACCTTTAATGTAATAGCAAAAATAACTCCGATCAGGAATGTAGTTAAAAACAAAAGCCAGTGTTTGGAAGCCAGAGCAGGCAATTAGATGAGCCAGAATCATGAAACCAGAAGCCAAAAATATGGATCAAGAATCAGAAGAGACGTCAGCTAGGCAAAGTCATACACAGAAACTGAGCAGAGACACACTGGAGATGTTGACCACGCAAAGGCACAGAGGGAATGAGCAAGGCAGTTTAAATAGCAAAAAGGGGCTGGCTGTAGGCTGGGTAATTAGGCAGGTAATGGTAATCAGGTGAGTAACTGTGGAAAGAATGAGTGCCTGGTAATTAACTGAAAGCTGAGCAGCCAGAGCACTGAGAAGAGAGCTGCTAGTAATAGCAGAAGCCCAGCCCTGACACACTATGGAAGATTGCGTTTTTAAATTTACCCTGCATGGTCCATGTGGGGGAGAGGAGAGAGGATTTGAGTGGGAGCCAGAAGGAGATTGTGGCTGCAGCCTGGAGCCAACAGATATTCCATTCATAAGGCAATTTTGACTTACTTAGGCTGGCCATACACTATACAATTTTCTTGTTCAACTTTCCTTTAGATTTACCAAAACCATGTAATATAGGGTCAAACCTAAACACTTTCAATTTGTATGCAGTCAGGCAGGCCCTTGCACTACGTAGTTTAAGGTAAATCTAAAGGAAATTGAATAAGAAAATTGTATAGTGTATGGCCAGCCTAAGGCATAAGGGATCAAGGATTTCTGTGAGTCCAGACCTAGAGGGGAAGCACAAATGTCACCAATTTCACACTATATGGTAAGATAACGTTTATTGCGCACTTTTTTATAAGGATTTCACATTAAGAGACTGTCTGTGTGGAAGGTGTTTTATAGTTCCACATATGCACTTCACATTTTAATTGATATTTGCGAATATATCCTTTTTTTTTAGGTTTTATTTGAATGCATTGTTTTTATTTTTAGTTTCTCCAGTGGGGGTGTCTTGTAGTACATCACTATTTAGTTGAATTACATCGCTTATCATTGCAAGCAGTCCCTTAGGGGACTCTCAAGAGTTTTTTTAATAGTATCATTGCTGAGGGAGGTCCATTTTAGTTCATGTAACTAAGTTCCCTTTCTTACATAATTTATTTATTTTTTTTATTACAACACTGGTATCACACAAGGAAGAATAGGTGAGTTAGTGCTTCACCACAGATATCTTATACTTGCATGTATCCTACTGTCTGAGGGTGTGTTACCTGGTGACAGCAGCTGCCCAAGAAGTTCCTCGGATATTCCACAGAGCAGAAATTGGTTTAACCACTTCTAGAAGATTTTCCCCATTAATGACCAGGCCATTTTTTGTGATTTGGCACTGCATTACTTTAACTGACTATTGCGCGGTCGTGCGATGATGTCCTTCTTTTGCTCACAAATAGAGCTTCCTTTTGGTGGTAATTGATCACCTCTATAATTTTTAATTTTTTGACCTATAAACAAAAAAAGAGCGACAATTCTGAAAAAAAAAAAATATATATTTTTCGCTTTCTGCTATATAACATTCTAAATAAAAAAAAAAAAGAAAATAAAAATCTAATTTTTTCATAATTTTAGGCCACTTAGGCTACATATTTTTGGTAAAAAAAATTCAAATGAGTGTACTTTGATTGGTTTGCGCAAAAGTTATTGCGTCTACTAACTAGGGGAAAGATTTAAGTCATTTTTATTTATTTTATTTTTTTTACTAGTAATGGCTGGGATCAGTGATTTTTAACGGGTGCCCGGCGGCAATCACGGCCACCAGCTCTGTGAATCAGCTTCCCTGCTGACGAATAGAGGTGCTCACTCGCCTCCAGCGGCGCACGCGCACCCCCTAGATTGCTGCCCCGCACCCCCTAGATTACTCCCTAGATTGCTGCCGACCTGCCGCCGTATATCGATGTCGGCAAGTGGTAATTTATATGTTTAGTCCACACATAGAGCTGAGGACAGTGTTACTGATAACAGTGCAGCACAGGCAATGAGCACAGGAAGTTATCAGCTTGACAAGATTTATGGCAGGGTTAAGAGGTATTTTTTTCCATTATTTCTGAACAGATATAACAAAGTGCTTTCTTATACAAGAAGTTTATTGAGATTTTGTATAAAGCGTGCTGAAAAATGTGGAGCTTTACTGATACCCTTTATTGGATAACTGAAAGCGGTATTAAACCCAAAAACAAATATATTATGTATAGCCATTTACCAATCCTTAAATGTGGTGGCTGTATTGGTTTCTTTTTTTTTTTTTTTTTTTAAGACCTTTTTTTTTCTTTTCATCTGGTGATCCAGCCAGTGAGCCTAATTTAAGTCATATTTTACGAAACATTGCTAGGATATCTTTTTTATCTAAAAATTGTCTTGCTTTTATAACATCACTCACCCACAAAATGGTGTTTGAAATCCCTTTTCCTAGGGCACAACACTGCTGTAT